>NC_133618.1:418304802-418616469 GCF_048593235.1 Sminthopsis crassicaudata | reverse complement strand
ATAATTATCTCTAAATTATCTAGACAGCAGGTCCCAGGCAGGCCAGTTCTGGGCAAAACTATAGACACTTTTTTTTTTTTTTTTTTTTTTTTTGGTCAACAAGTCTGTTCCCTTCCAATTCTCCTTGAATTTATTTTATTCTTCCTCATTCTAATGTCTATTCATGCATTGCTCCCTCTGGACCCATAGTTCTAATGCAGTTCTTCCCAAATACTATTTTCTTTCCAAATGCTATTTACAAACAAAAGTATTTATGTGATTTATATTTTAATTGGAATGTAGGGGGAAAAATACTAAGTGTCTAGTATAGGACAGTAGAAAGCCTTTGGAAGAAAAACCTGTGTTCAAATGTGACTTGTTACACTTAATATATCTATGACCTTAACCAAGTAAATCAATTTCCTTGAGTTTCAGGTTCCTCATCTGTAAAATAAGAAAGTTGGATTTGATGTCCATCCAGTTCTAGTTCCTTGATCTTTAAATCATCTGGTTCTTTTTTTTTTTTTTTGAAATGGATGAGAAGAGTACAAGAATTACTAGTCACCTGAAACAAATAACACGTAAAATATGAGCTGCTTCAAGAAGAGGAAGGTCCTAACTTTCTCATTTAGAGAAGATTCAAGCCTATAGAGGAAAACAAAACAAAAGTAAAGTTGGGGTGGAGGGTGTCAGATGGGAGTAGAAAGCAAAATGCCTCTTGTGGCTTCAAGTGGAAAATATTGGTAAAAAAGGCAAAAAAGAATCAACATCAATGGTGCAAGCCAGAAAGAGTCTCAGAAGGTGACAGACCTTAATCCTATCAACAGCTAATTTACATATCCATAGTAAAAATAACAATGGCATTTTTCTCATGAAAAATATATGCAAAGCAGTCATTGTGAAAGTTCAGTAGCTATTTTTGAAATGGAAATTTCCTTACTATTTGAAACAGCTTCTTCAACACACCAAAAAAACATCAGCCTGCATTTGAGACTAAAGAGTACATTTTCAATGTGATGTGCTGGATTTAACCAAGGAATTCCCATTAGAGGGAAAATTTACCCCTGTCTGTAAAGATTGATTGATTTTTTTCTCTGTGTATGTTTGAGACTGGTATAAACATTTAAAACTACTACTAAAAAAAAAAAAAAAACCTTCAACAATGCAAAAATGTCATTTTTCAGTTTAGTATAATTTTAAGATTTTTTTTTTCCTCATATGCCCCAAGAAAAAAGGAAAAAAAAGCCTTAAAGCAAAAAAAAAAAAAAAAAAAAAAAAAAAATTAGTCTCCTTTAGAAAGAATGACAAATTTTTCCATCAGCACCACAATTATAAGTATCTGATTATTTAGTAGTTGTGGCCATTTCATGGAAGGCTGTATAAGCTTACATTTCTGTGCCGCCGATTTGGTGTTTTTATACAGTGCTAACATTTTAATAGCAAAGAAGAAAAATTAAATATCAAAGTAATAGATGAGCATTTCTCTAAAAGGTGATTCCATTAAATACCATTGGTATTAATCTTTCTAAATCTTAATTACAGCCTTTTGACATATTATCCCCCATTTGACCTTTACTGCTGAATTCTAGTAAAGAATTGAAGGACAGACTGTAAACCTACACAAATGTATCATTTTAGTGTAACTGAGCAAATGGGGACAGTCACCTTCATTTATAGTATATATAAGAACTGAGGGAAGCACATGTTCTGATCAAAAGCACATGTTCTGATCAAACAAGTCCTAGGCTATCAATTCCAAGATTACCTAAGAAATCCAAGTTCTGCTTACTCCTAAGTTTGAGGAGATGCAATCCTAAAGATGAGTCCTTTAAAAGTTGCTATCAAAGAACAAAACTTTCTGAACTAGATATGTCCTAGCAACATTTAAAAACAATTAGTAATGGCATCCCTTAATCGAACAAGTTGAAGTTCAGTTGAAAATAGTAGGGTCTGGCAGTTCCAAGATTAAAAAGGTAATGATTGTGCTATTAGGCCACATTTGCACCAATCAATACTTCAAAAGCAACCAGATTCTTATTAGATCCACTAAATAAGCAGAAAATAAAATCTTGGGGATTTAAGACTATATAGAAACTACTAGTTATCAAAAGCTTGGACCTTGAGAATAACTTATTCTCTTTCCTGCATCTATACTTCTCTTCCTTTTTAAGTTGTCTTCTCTGAGTTAATGTACCTCTTTTTCCTCTCCAAAGAATTCTCTCTTCCCTTTTCTCCTTACTGTTGTTTGTCATCTTATTTCCTTCAAATTATTTTTTTGTAGACTCCCCTTTTTATGTTATTCTTCAAGCCATAGGAAAACTTAAAGCCTGTGTGCATGGTGGTGATGATTTGGAGAAAGGGAACATGTGGAATTATTGGTACATAATATTTATGTACATATGATAGTGGACACTGTTGAATAACTTGAGGATACTCCAATATCTCCCCATTAATGCAGACCTTTGCATGTCACACACACACACACATGCGAAAGTAAATGATGTACATATGGTATCAATGAAGTTAAAGTTAGAAAGGATCTCAGAACATCTAGTCCAACACCCACATAAAAAGAATTCTCATTGGAACTTATAAGAGGAATGCTATTTCTTCCACTTCTTGAAGACCAAGGAGAAAGGGAACCATCTGACTTTTCAAGATAGCTCTTTCTACTCTAAAATAGCTATATTGTTAGGGAATTTTTTGATTTTTGTTTTTTTTCTCTGACCAAGTTTAAATTTGTCTCTAGACCATATTCCTAATTGTACTGAGACCCCTCCAAAAACAAAAAAACAAAACAAAACAAAACAAACAAACAAAAAAACCAAGCTGTATCTTTCTTTTACTTAGCACTTGGAATTATTGAAAATAATTATCACATTCCTCCTGAGTTTTTTCTAGTTATATATTCCCAGTTCCTTTAATTATTTTTTATATGACATAGACTCAAAAACCCTCACTATTCTGGTGGCCCTATTCTGTAATTTCCAGCTTATCAATATCCATTGTATACTGTTGTATTCAGTACTGAACACAACACTCCAAATTTGGTCTGGTAATAGCAGAGTACACTGACAAATACTTTTTTTGGAGTTTTGTTTGACTTTCACATTTTTGGAAGTGAATATTATCCTAGAATTTATTATTTTAAAAAACTGACTATGAAGTTATTTAAAACACTGAAGTAATATTCTGATATCTCTTGTGATATAGAGGTGACTCATTTTTTGGAAACTTGTTCTTCAGATAATAAATAATGACAATCCGGACCAATCTATAAAGCCTCTAAACAGAAGTCTATGCACTCCATATTTATTATGGAAGGAACAACTGAGTTAACTATGAGGAGTCATTTCACCACAAACTTAAGTAGGGAAATCATTATTGTTGTTGTTGTTGTTGTTGCTGCTGCTATTATATCAGTTCATAAAGGCTATCTAGCAGGGCACAAATGTATTGTGAACCATGTCAGTGAAGGGAATATTCACACAATGAAACCATTGATCTTTTGAAGTATGGAAAAAAAAGACACTTGTGGCATTTATCTTTCTAATGCATTGGTGAAGAATGACTCCCTTGCTTTCACATAGGAAGTGGACTGAAAAGATTTGTCTAGAATTAGAGTTAAAATCCATAGCTATGAGCTATGACTCTGTGGGAGCCTGCCTCTTACAAGGTTGTCTCTGCCAGCACAGACATGGATAAATATATGGATGCCTAATCTATGTTATTGGAGAACTGCATTTTTCATTGAAGATATCCAACAGGGCTTAAATTCTGTACCTTTGAAGGCATTAAAAAAAAAAAAAAAAAAGAACAACAATAACAAAAGGACAAGTCTAATATTTAGGTAGAGTTAAGAGTTGTCTCTATACTATAATTTGAGGGCTACTGGAAAGGTCAGTCTTTTCCATAAATCTCTGATACTAGCTTCAGACTAAATTCCTTTATCATCCTCCATTAAATATTCATTTATCTGTTATAAAAACTAAGTAGTTATCTTAAGTCCTCTTTTAAGATGTAGATTCCCTCTATGAAGGGTCATTCATTAAATCATAAATACCATTTTGCAAATTTGTCTGCAACTCTGTAAAAAGTTATATATTCATTTTAATAAAACCAAAGAAGACAACCTCAACAGAAAAGACTATAGAAACAGTTTCCAAATAGGTCTTCTAATCTCTGCTCATTAATCACTCTCTATATTCCTCACTCCATACCACTGTTAGAGTAATAATCCTTAAGATTAGATATCATCATGCCTCTCTTCTGTTTAACATAGCCCAGTGGTTACCTTGAGTTTATCAAAGTTCAAAATCACCCTGCCTTGAAGGCTTTCTACAGTCTTTCATTATTCAACCTTTCTAACACTTTCTTACATTGCTTCTTTTTCAGTATTTTGTGTTTCAGCCAAATAGGACTACCATCTTGCCTGGATACTCCCTGAATTTTTGCCTCAGTCCTTTTGTTTGATTCCTAAACAAGAAACTTCCTAATTTTCCTCTTTGCTTTTTGAATTCCTATACATTCTTTAAAGCATGGACTATCTCTTCCATAAGTTTTCCATATTTTAATTTCTACTCTTCTGCTCCATACTTTGTTTATTCCTCCAGTCTTTGACTCCACTCACAGTATAAATGGGAGTTAGAATTAGAAGTTATAAGTTTAGAGAGAAGTGAAATATGGATGCTTAGAATGATAAGACATGGATGGTAGCCAAAGGTTAGATGCCACAGACAAGAAGAGGCTGAGGGAGATAAAAGGGATACCAAGACAAATAGTGAATACAGGCTTAATTCTTGTTGAACTTGCTACTGAAACAACTTCTTTTGCTTCATAAGTGATGAGTTAATTGGTTTTGTAGCTGCCAGAAATATAACCAAATAAGGGGAAAAAAACAAACAAAAAACAAAATCCTTGATTATTAGGCATGTTAGTCCATATCAGATCCTAACTCCTTGTTCATCAGAATTATTAGTACAGTGCTTTGCACACAAATGGCACTTGATAAATGAATTTTGACTAAATCTGACTAAGCCAAGTAGCATTCTGGGAAATCACTTTGTCCTTGACTGAATGTTCCCTGAAGTATCTATTTGGTGATCCTATTTGGCAGCCTATTGAGTGCTGCTGAATGATTTTGTAGTACGTTGAAAAGAGATCACTTTGGAGGCAAATGCATTTCCAAGGTAGGTATTACTGAGGAATTGGGAAACACTAAAAAATGAGTTATGGAAAATTCATTGGAATCCCTTTTAAAAGAGAATCCTAGGTGGCAATTTTCCATATGCACAAATAAACCAAGTACTTCTTGTTAGTTCTGATATGGAGCAAATTTTCTAATATATATCTATATATCTATATATCTATATCTATATCTATATTTATATGTATATATATGGTAATTTTCTTGGAAAAAATAAACCAGGCTATTTGCATGGCTCATTATATATCAATTTTCAAGGGAATATATCAGTTTGATATGCTATAAAGAAGGAGAACACCCTTCTACTCTAGGGTTGTTAGCTCTGAGGTGCACTAGTGACTTTCAAAGAATATTTTTAAAATTTCTGTTTGGTACACACACAGTCTAGAGAAAACAACCTTCCTTTCTACTTTGCTATTGAGTTTTATGGGTCTCATATGTTCAGATTTCACTAGTCATGTTGCATCATATATTTAACTAAAAGAAATTGATGTTCTGTATCATAATGAGATATATCAGTAGTAAAAATTGAAAAAATTGTAGGTGAATTACAGAGATCTTCGTAATCTTGACTTTGAGAGAAGAAAGATGCATATAGAAATTCTCTCATGATACAAATCACTGATTATTACCTTGCCAATTAAAAGAAAAGAATATTGAAGGGCAGAGTCAAAATGGTGTAGAAAAGTCAAAGACTCATCCAAGCTCTCTCAAATTCACTCCAAAAAAACCCTTCAAATAAAGCCTTAAAATGAATTCTGGAGTAGCAGAATGCAAAAAAATGATGGAGTAAAAATTTTTTCAGTTGAAATTAACTAAGAAGGTCAATAGGAAAAATCTGTCATACACAGGTGAGAGGGGAGCAAGGCCAAGCTCAAATCATGCCCCCGTAAAACAGCAGTCAGCCTTGGGAATGATGTGGTTTCTACTTCCAGTCCATAAAAGGTGATAAGATTGGATAACTCCTTAGCTTGAGATCAAAGGGGGTCTGTCTGCTTGCTCTGGGTGAAGGACTCTGTATTGCATTGTCCATACATACATCTGGGTCCCAGTATTAGGCTGTACTCTCAGTTAAGGAGAGGCACTATCATATTATGCCTTGCAGCCATAGGAGAGTGGGGACTCTGGTCACAATTGCAGGGCTGAAAAGAATCTTTGAGGTTTTCCACAGAACAAAGCATTGGCCAGGAGAGTAGTGGAACACACCTCTCCTTAGATCATATTACTTTGGAAGAACTGGAAAGTTATACTAGCAATCAAAACAACTATCCAAAAAACCTGAAGTTTAGGAAAGTAGCCCTTCCATTGAGGGAGCAGAGTCCAATATTAGCATAAACTTAAAAATCAAGAAATAGATTGTCAAATGAGTAAGGAACAAGAACAATAAAACTAAGTATAAACCATAGGGGGGAAAATGGATATTCAACAAAATAAAGGATTTTCAAGATTTCTTGATGAAAAGACCAAAACTGAAGAGAAAATCTGACTTTCAAATATGAGACTCTAGAAAAGATAAAAAGCATACATTTCTACAGGGGAAGTCATTTGTAATTCCAAAGAACTTTCTCATTATTAGGGCAGTTAGATGGAGTATACATAGAGCATATAAGTATGAGTTGAATATAATGGGGTAATCTAAAATATATAATTAAGAATTAATAAAGAGAAATGCATTGGGAGAAGGAGAGAGGGAGAGCTAGAATGGGGAAATTATCTGATGTAGAAAGGTAAATGAATTTTCATAGTAAAGGGGAAGGTGAGGGATGAATCTTAATCTCAATGGAATTGCCTTAAGGAGGGAATAAACATACATACTCAGCTAGATACAGAAATCTTTCTTACTCTATAGTAAAGTAGGAGGGGATGTGGAAAAGAGAAGAGGAGAGAAAGATGATAGAAAGAAGGGCAGATTGAAAGAGGTGGTAGTCAGGAGCAAAACACTTGAGGATGGACAGGATAAAAGGAATGAGAGAATGCGATAAATGGGGAAAATTGTGGGAAAAATATAGCAAGTATTGCTGGCAAAGCTCCACTCTTTTTTTCAAATATATAGAGAAGTGAGTCAAAATTATGAGAGCCATTCTCTAGTTGATAAATTGCTATAAACAGACAATTTTCAGATGCAGTAATCAAAGCTATCTAAAATAATATGAAAAAATGCTCTAAATAATTCTTGATTAGAGAAATGCAGACTAAAACAATTCTAAGATAACAGCCCACACCTAACAGATTTGCTAATATGAAAGGAAAGTGACAAAAATTGGAGGGGGTGTAGAAAAATGAAGACATTAGTACACTAATTTAAATTGTTAACTGTTGCAACTATTCTGGGGAACAATTTGGAATTGAAAAAAAAAAAAAAAAAAAAAAAAAAAAAAAAAAGACTATAAAACAATGCATACCTTTTGACCTAGCAAGGCAACTATTAGATTTGTATTCCAAATGGGGAGAGGGGGGGAAGGAAAAGGATGTACACAATATGTACACACACACACACACACACACACACACACACACACATATATATATATATATATCTGCTTTTTTTTAATTGGTGGTAAAGAAATAGAAACTGAGGACATGCCCATCAACTGGGAAATGGTTAAACAAATTATAATATATGATTGTGATAGAATAGTACTATACTAAAAAAAATCATGAGCAGGATACTCTCAAAAAAACCTAGAGAGACTTAGATGAATTGATGCAAAGTAAAATGAGCAGAACCAGGACAGCATTGCACATAGTAATAGTAATATTGTATGGTGACTGTGAATGACTTAGCTTTTTTCAGCAATCCAATGATCTACGATAATTCTGAAAGACTTTATGATGAAAAATGCTATCCATCTACAAAGAAATAACTGGTGAAACATACATTTAAAACTTCCCTCATTTTTCTTTAATTTATTATCTGTGTTTTTAATAACATAACTAATATGAAAATATATTTTGCATGATTGAATAGATATAATCTATATATATTGCTTGCCTTCTCAATGAGTGAAGGGAGAAAGAGAGAAAATTTGCAATTCAAAATTTAAAAAAATATTTTACATGTAATTCTGGAAAAACAGACAAACAAAAAAATAAATAAAAATTGATGTCTAGATTTTAGTATCTCCTGAAGAAAATATTATCAATACATATTTTTCTTAGTCAACTAAGGATTATGAAACTATGAATTATGAAAATAAATATTAACCATTCAGGTGCTTCTATCAGTGATATAAAAACATACTTTTTATAATCAGGGTACTTTAAAGCATTCATATTGTCTTCAGATAGTTTCTAACAAATGTCCTTAATCAAAATTGTGGGCTAAAAGGAACAATGAAATCCTTGTTTTCAAGAATTTCCAAACTTTAAAAATTAATCAGGAAAGCAACTTTGAAATTTCATAATTCTAATCAATGGCATGATCAATCATGACTTGAGAAAACTTGATTATGATACATGCCTTTTACCTTTTTCTAGAGAGATGTTATTAGAGTTGAAATTTTATGGATAATTAATGTGCTGAATTGTTTTCCTGACTATACTTATTTGTTATAATGAAATGATTCTAAATAGTGGATATTGGAGGTAGAGATGGAGTTAATAGGTAGTAATATTTTTTTTTAAAGAAGAAAGAGCACTAATTAAAAAAAAAAATGCATAGAAAAAGACCAAAGAGAAATACAGGAAGGGGACACAAATAAACAGGGTTGCTTTGTTTACTACTATATTAAACTGAACATATTCTTAAAATATAAGTAGCATAAGATTTGTATATGATCCTATTTTTTTTTCTTATTAGAATAATGAAATATTTTGTTTTTACTTATTTGTTTTAGTTCATAATAAAAAAAGGAAATATTATAAAATAAATTAATTCTCTCTCTCTCCTAGAATAATCCTAGAAACTCTTGATGAGATTTCTTTTTTTTATAGCTTTCACTCATCTTATATTTTTTCTGTGTTTTACAAGGTATATCTTCTACTAGGAATATAAAATAAGCTTCTTGGGAGCAGTAGTCAAAAATAAGTTATTATTTATACTGTGTGACCTTGGGAAGTCAATCTATTGACCAGTAGTATTTATTGAATACCTAGTATATGGTAGGAAATTGTAGCTACAAAGCTAGACAAATAACAATCCCTGCTCTCAAAGAATTTATAGTCTAATGGGAGAGACATACAAACAACTACATACAACCATATATCTATATTTATATGATAAACTGAAAATAATTAACAGAAGGAATGCTCTACAAAAGGAAGAAAAAGATATTCACTAATGAAGCTTTTCAGGTTTATCTATGGAGGTCCTTAGCCTACTAAGCAAAAATATTTATTCAAAAATCATTCTGTTTTTCCTCAAGATCTGTTTTTTTACTGGAATTACCTGGGTACAACATAGAATTGTAATTCTGAGAAATGGAAGGGAGCTTTAGAGATCAACTAGTGTAATTTCAAGATAACAGGCATTTATTAGTCACCTAGTATTTACCAGGCACTGGGAAACAAAATAGAATGAAAACACTCTCCACTATTAAGTAGCCTACATTTTATTTGGGGAGGGGAGAGAAAAGATGAGGATATGGCTAGATAAGTTAATACAAAAACACAAAAGTAAAATCCAAAATATTTTTTTTTTTGGAGGGAAGATTAGAGGGTTTATGCTGACAACTGGAGAAAATCAGGTGGTCTTGAGCAGTTTTGGATAGATTCCAAGACACAGATGAGAGGAGGGACAATTTCGGGGAAAGGACAATTTGGGCAAAAATCAAGTGGTTGGAGATGGAATGTAATTGGGGGAAAGGTGGATAAAGCAAGCAACCTTTTATTGCTGAAATGAATGCTCGAAGAGAAGTAATATGAAATTAGTTTGGAAAAAAAAAGACTTTTCAATCAGATTGTGAAGGATTTTACATGTAGAATCAAGGGGGTTGCATTTTATTTTACAATGGCTAGAAAATGACTAAAAGTTTTTGGACAGCAGAATGATTTGATTCCACCTGTGCTTTAGAAACAGCAATTTGGCAGTTTTGTGAAGGATGAATTAGACACTCGAGAGAAGAAAGGAAGGGTGATCAATTAGGAAGCTGGGGTGGTAGTTCAGTTGAGAGGTGATGAGAACCTAACCTGGGATGGTGGTCTGTCAGGAAAGGGCAGGAGATGGATAAGAGACATGCTATGGAGCCAGTGAAGCAATACTAACAAAAGTAAACTTCAAAAGCAAAGTTAACAAGTGATTATTCACCTAGCCATCGATCTCCTGCTTAGATACTTCCACTTGATGGGGATGGGGGGGTGAGAGAAGGGCTCATTACCTAATGAGATTCATGATTCTTCAGTTCTAATAATAATGTGCATTTTTAAAATGCTCTAAGGTTTGCAAAATGCTTTATATACATCTTCTCGTTTGACCCTCTAGTAGCACCTATTAAAATGTTCTTTTTAATATAAAATCATAATCTCCTCCCTATATTCTATGCTTGTTAGTCCTTGTTATGACCTCTAGAAAAATACAGACATCATTTTAACAGTTAAACTGTCTGCTCAGGCAAAATAGTCTGCAGATGTCAAAAAAAAATCCTATAGATGCTTCTGAAAAATGAGAAAACTAATTCTTGAAAGCAGCAAATAAACTAATTAGGAATTTCAATTTAATTATGCATTAATTACACAGCATTTTCACCCTAATTAGTGTCACTTAACTTGAATTGTATCTACAAATTTGTTTCTATTGATTGTGAAGGTAATAAAGCCCATTCAAAGAAACATAGAGTAATACTTTTTTTATATCGCTCAATGGATTAACTCAGTCTTCCATTCACTACTGCCTATCCAAGGGTATTGTACCTAGTGGATTAGAACTTCAAATACTGCAAAGATACAAAAGCTCTTTACAGTAAAATCTAAGACACCGGTAATTATCATCCAAGTCTTTCAATGATTTTTTGATGTTTAGGTTGAGCTTTGAGATTTTTTTTTTTTTAAAGAGAGAATGAAAAAATATTTTCAGTAGATATATAATAGTCTTCAATGTCTCATCTATTGATTTTCTTCAGATGTTTAAAACCTCAGTGTGACTTATATTCCATGAAATGAGGTCACTGACATCTGAAAAAGTACAACAAAAAATATACACTGAATATCCTGTGGACTGAAACACATAATTGTCTAATGAAAAGGTTATCCACTGTGTTAAGTCCATCACCAGGAGAAATTTTCTATTACTTCTAAGTGAACAGATTTGGCAATATCTTCAAAGGGCTCAAGTTTTATGTTGACTAGAATTTGTCCACGGGTATTACTATGTTCTATTACCCGCTTATGGTATCTAATTTTTAAAGTCAATTTACATGCAAAGCTCTTTTAAAAATTCTTTGTTGTTCTTAAATTCATCACACTACATTTACATTCCTTTTGTGAAGGAATTTCTTGACTCACAGTCACTCAATATATACCTTTTAAACAAAAGATATGAATTTAAATTACTTTTCTAACATGCAACTTCCAAATTTGAAAAGTTAGATCCTCTGAACCTTTAGAATATTTCCTTCTAACAGAATACATTTTCTGATTAACAAAGAGTACTTACTTAAGTGTGGCTTTATGGAATAAATACCCCTTTTGTGACTTTGTTGAACAACAAGATATTCTGATTAAATTACCTTTCAGATCATCTCTAGTGGGTGGTACAGGGCCACATTCAAATAATTTTATATAAAATCCTTCTCCATCAAATGTTGAGACTAGTATTATTACTAAAGCAAATATCTGGGGAAAGCTGGAACAGGACTCCTCCAATATTCCAAAGGAGCTATAATCTCATTCAAGTAAGTGCTCCCCCTAAAAATGCACTTTACAACTCACCCGTGCTTATCCATCCATTATGATTCTATTCTATTTCATCTTGCTAACCTGTCCCCAGGGGTTCTCTCAATATAACTGAGAAAAGAAATCACAAAAGATCAAAATTTCATATCTGTATATAGCTAATGTGGAAGAGAGAAGTAATATCTCCTATTTAATAATAATAATAATATATTAATATCAAGTAACATTTATAAAATGCTTAAGGTTTACAAAACATCTCACATACATCATCTCATTTAAATCTCACAACAACCCTATGAAATAGATGTTATTATTCCTATTTGCAGTCTCAGGAAACTGAGTCTGGGAGGTTAAACAGAATTTTTTGGCATCAGATAACATGTAAACCTTTCTCACAGGACTTGATATTAAGCATCTCTGACTTCATAAGTGTAATAAGTATCATTTTTCTTGCCTTCTTAAGGAGTATGTTGGAAATGGTGAAAGAAGGGAGTCAGATTTAAAAATAAAATTTTAAAAAATTAAATGCAGTTATGTGCAATTTGGGATTCAGATCAAAATCTATAGGATATGAGTCTCTCATATTCTTGACCATCATTTGGAGGAGTTACTTTTTTTTTTCCTGAGGGATCTAGGTTGCTCAATGGTTAGAACACTGGCTAGAGCCAGGAAGACCTGAGTTTAATTTTAGCACTATAATATGGAACTATGCCTAAAGGGCTATAAAACTGTATATTGCCTTTGAGGCAGCAATATCTATGCTGGGATTATATCCCAAAGAAACCATAAAAAAGGAAAAGAACTGCAAAAAGGTTTAGTCTTTTTTGTAGTGGCAAGGAACTGGAACTGAGTTGATGCCCATCAATTGAGGAATGACTGAATAAATTATAGTATATGAATGTAATGGAATATTATTGTTCTATAAGAAATGATGAGAATGTTGATTTCATATAAGCCTGAAAAGACTTATATGAACTAATGATAAGTAAAGTGAATAAAACCAAGGGAACATTGAATATACCAACATTGATTATGTGATGATCAACTGTGAGCGACTATTCAATAATGAGGTGATTCAAGGCAGTTCTAATATACTTGTGATGGAAAGAGCCATGTGTCTACAGAGAAAGGACTATGAAGACTGAATATAGATCCCAACATAGTATTTTCACCCTTTTGTTGTTGTTTGTTTGCTTGTTTTTTTCCTTCTCATTCCCCCCTCCTTCTGATCTGATTTTTCTTGTGCAGCATGATAAATGAGGAAATATGTTTAGAAAAACTGCCCATGTTTAACCTATATTGGGTTATCTGCTGTCCAAGGGAGTGGAGGGTGGGAAAGGAAGAACAAAAATTTGAACATAAGATTTTGCAAGGATGAATGTCAAAAACTATCTTTGCATGTACTTTGAAAAATAAAAATCTATTATTATTTTTAAAATCAATCTAGCTTTAGATACTCACTAGCTGTATGATCCTGGGCAAGTAATAACTTCTGTTTGCTTAATCCAAATATAAAATAATGTCTCAAAATGAATTCTAGAGTTACAGAAATGACAAAAAAAATTGTGGTAAAACAATTTTAACGACCCCAAACAACTTAGAAGGTTGGCAGGAAAGGTCTGAAAAAAGAGGAATACAGTCTAGTATAAGTGGCTTCTATACAAGCCAGCAACAGATTTATTCCCAACAAGCCAACTATGAGATCCTGAGCCCACATGCAAGTCACCCATGGTCAGTACTGAGGTACACTGTCTCCTCTGGTCCCCATCTCCTCCCCGTAAGCAAGAAACTTTAAATAGTGTCCCTGTATTCCAGGAGCAGAGCCAAACTTTAATGTAAAATTAAAAATCATGAAATAAGCTAGGGGGATAAATAAAAATGAACTTGACTATAGAAAGTAGCTATGATGACAGGGAGGAGCAAAACACAAACTCAGAAGAGAATAACAATGTTGAAACAGCTCCATGAGAAGCTTCAAAGAAAAAAAAAAGAATTCTTGGAAAAGCTCAAAAAGAATTTTAAAATAAAATAATAAAAACTGGTAAATGAACAGTATGAGAGGGAGTCTAAGCCATTCACCATATCCCAAGGAGAAGATCTGATTTTTTTTTTTGAGTTAGGTATTATCTACGATTTCAAATACAATAAAACACAACTAACATTAAAGTTTCAATGACTTTGAAGTCAAGCTTTGATGATTTATATTTCTTATTTACCTAAAGGCCATGATTTTGAATAATAGGCATTATATTTTTGGTTTTATTTCTAGAAATTGGTGAGAACTACTACATTGGCATTATTTCATAATCAGTTAATACAAACTTTTCAATATATGGATTATAGTCTATGTCAATGAAAAGCCAAGATTAACATTTGAAATCTTTTGGGAATCATTATTTCCACTTGCATAAAACATAGTTCAACTGAATGTCAAAAGGGATATGTTTTAAAGTGTAATAAGCATCAAGACAACTCTAGAAGTAGAATCAGTCTATTTTAATGATTTGGGTTTTAACAGTCTTTTTACTTATCTTTCCTTTATATTTATTGTTTCTCTATTGAAAAGTACAATTTAGTCAGTGTAATCTGCTAGAATTATCAATGAATCTTACCTGGAAGATTACTTCATTAAAGGACATTTCTTATGCCTCAAAAAAATTTCAGATGTTGACAAGTTACTGGTATATAACTGTAATCCCCCCTGGAATAAAAACTGAAGAAGCCTCCTTTTAATTCTGTTTCACAAGACTATATTTTCTCAAGAGGGAAATTGCCTTCCTCCCCTCTCCCCTTTCCCTTCCAGAAGTATCCCTTTGTAATTACCACATTGGTAATCATATACCATTTATGACAAAATAGAATACTTACTCTTAGTAGCATTTAAATGAACATCAACTTACCAAGTTTATGAATATGCCACAATCTTCCAAATTCACTATAAACCTAATTGATTGCACTGAATTCTGATATACAAGTTAGTCAAAATTAATTGGTCAATCAATAAACATTTACTAGGTGCCTGTTATTTTCCAAGCACTATGGTAAGCAATGAAGATACAAAAAAGAGGCAAAAGTCCTTGTCCTCAATGACCTTACAATCTAATGAGTGAGACAATATGTGTAGAGGGCCGAAACTCTGGAGAAGTATACTTGAAAAAAGTATACTTGAAATAAAGTGTTAACTCAGTGGAATTGATGAGATGATGATTCTTAGTATACATATATTTAGTACTTAGCATGGTGATGAATTGGTTCTCTAGTTCACAAATAATCAGTATCCTGTAATGATGTAATTGTAAGGGCTGAGGACTGGAAATGAGACATTCCATCTTTGACCATCCTCCTGGTAGCTGTCCTGCCTCCTTCACTCCTCCACTAAGAACAAGGAAACAAGGGGCTGATCCTGAGGTCCTCCAGAAAGCTAGCCCCAAACATTACAAATATGAAAACAAATATATACAAAATACACAAATATATATACAAAACAAGCTGCATACAGGATAAATAAGAATTACAAGAGAAAAGTCACTGGAATTAAAAAGGGTTGAAATAGATTTCCTGTAGAAGATAGAGTTTTGGTTGGAAGCCAGGGAGATGATTTGACTTGTGGAAGGAGAGAATTCTAACCATAGATAGGATCAAACTAAACTATTTAGAGAGAAAAAATAGGGGTGTCTTGTTTGGGGTCCAGTGTCTCTGGAATGTATTGAGGAGTAAAGTGCTAGAAGAATAGAAAGGAAAGAGATGGCTAACTTATGAAGGACTTTGAAGGAGGGCATTTTGTATTTGCTTGCTGAGGCAAGAGGAACAGATTAGAGTGTACTGAGTAGAGGGGTGAAAGAGTCAGACCTGTTTTAGGAAAATCATTTTAGAATTTAAATGATAGTTGGATTGGCATGGGGAGAAATTTGAGGCAGGTAGACCCATCAAGCAGGTTCTTTCAATAATCAAGATATGAAGTGACAAAGAACTGATATAGGGTAGTGTCACTGTCAGAGGAAACAAGGGGGAATGTTCAAGAGATGCTGCAAAAGTGAAAACAGCAGTCTTGGGAAACATCTCCTTTCCTCAAAGACTGAAATATTAATTGAAAGCAATAAGGTTTAATCAGAAAGTTATTATACCTCATGAACTGAAGCCCTCTTTCACTGCCTCATTGTTGTGTAGTGGAGCCCCTTGGATTTTTGAAGGCCATGATCAGGGAACACAAGTTCTGGTAGAGGGTTTTAATCTGGCAAGTCATAATTAGAATGTTATGATTGTACTCTGTGAATCATCTGAATAGCCACTTAGCTGAATATGGAGAAACTGAACCTCAAAAGGTGAATTTACCTACAATAATTCATGAAGACTATCTACTAAAGACAAAAGTGGATTGTTATTTGCATAGATCAGGGCCACTCACACAAGTAAACCACTTGTCTTTCAAGTACTGGAGCATAGAGTATGCTCTACCATGTAGAACAATGGCTATTTCTGTTGCTTCTTTCATTTAAAGGTACAAAATTTTAAAATGCAAAGCAAAAATGTTAATTCATTTATTCCCTGTCATACAATTGACAGGATGGAAAATATCCTATACATTTTTGACCATATGATATATCTGATTAAATTTTCCTCAAAATATAATTTGTATGGAGCTTCTATGGAGGTTGTGTTGTGGCCTAAAATTCTATTTTTTTTTTTCATATTTGTATCTGGGAATTTGAAAATCTCTTTAGGAATAAGCTTACAACTCTCACTTAAAGCTTTTCTTCCCAATTTTGCATCAGAAACTGCTTATAGAACATCTCTAACTGGATATTCTATAGGCATTTCAAACTCAATGTTAGAAATAGAATGCATTATCTTTCCCTCACTTTAAACCTTTGCCATCTTCCTATTTCACATTTTTTAAAAACTGAGGTCATCTTATCCTTCTAGCAAATCAGTTTTACAATATCTGAATCAATATTCATTCTTCATTCTCCCTCATCATTCATAATTAATCAGTTGTCAATGATGCCGATTATATCTGTCCAATATGTCTCACATTCTTTTCCTTCCTCTATTTACATATCCATCACCCTTTGTTCAGACACTCATCATTTCTAGCTTCCCTCTCAATACTACCCCTTTTCTGAACTTCATTATCAAAAATACCCTCATACTCTCTGTCATTCATATTAGTAACCATAGTGTCATCCTTGACTCCTCATTCTCATACCCTACACATATACACATAGTGGGCAAAACCTACTGCTTATGCTACATTGTTACAACATTTCCTACATGTTCCCCTCTTTTCTACTTATACTGCCATTGCCCATTCAGGCCCTGACTATCTCTTGCTTATAATATAATAGTTTCCAATTTTGGTCTCCCTGTATCAAACTCCCCAATCTAATTTAATCCTCTATCAAAGTAACTTCCTTCCTTTTTTTTTTAAGCTTTTTTTATTTTTCAAAACAATGCATAGACAATTCTTTTTTTTCCCCCTGAGGCAATTAAGGTTAAGTGACCTGCCCAAGGTCACACAGTTAGGAAGTATTAAGTGACTGAGACTAGATTTGAACTCAGGTCCTCCTGACTTCAGGGCTGGTGGTTTATCCACTGAACTGCCTAACTGCCCCTGCATGGACAATTCTTTAACATTAGCCCTTGTAAAATCTTGTGTTCCAATGTTCCCTCCTTTTCCCCACACTCTCCCCTAGATAGCAAGTAGTACAATATGTGTTAAATGGTAGAAATATATGTCAAATCCAATATATGAATACATATTTATAGAATTATTGTGCTGCACAAGAAAAATCAAATCAAACCAGTTAAAAAAATAAGCAGCAGCATAAAATGTAAGCATGCAATAACAAAAAGTGAAAATTTATGTTGTGAACCATATTCAGTTCCCACAGTCCTCTCTGTAGGTGTACATGGCTTTCTTAATCACTAAACAGTTGGAACTGGTTTGAATCATCTCATTGTTGAAGAGAGCCACGTCCTTCAGAATTGATCATTGTATAATCTTGTTCTTATATAAATCTTGTATAATCTTATATAACCTTGATTATGTATAATGATCTCCTAATTCTGCTCATTTCACTCAGCATCAGTTCATGTAAGTTTCTCCAGGACTCTCTGAAATCATCCTGCTGGTCACTTCTTACAGAACAATAATATTCTGTAACATTCATATACCACAATTTATTCAGCCATTCTCTAATTGATGGGCATCCACTCAGTTTCCAGTTTCCAGCCACTATAAAGAGGGCTGCCACAAACATTTTTTGTACATGTGGGTGGGTCTCTTTTCCTCCTTTAAGATACTTTGGGATGTAAGCCAATTGAAACACTGCTGGGTCAAAGGGTATACACAATTTAATAACTTTTTGGGCATAGTTACAAATTGCTCTCCAGAATGGCTGGATATATTCACAATTCCACCAACAATGTATCAGTGTCCCAATTTTCCCACATCCCCTCCAATATTCTTCAATATCTTTTCCTGTTATTTTAATCAATCTGAGAGATATGCAGTGGTATCTCAGAGTTGGGTTAATTTTCATTTCTCTGGTATATAGTGATTTGGAGCACCTTTTCATATGACTAGAAATAGTTTCAATTTTTTAATATGAAAATATAATCTGTTGATATCCTTTGACCATTTATCAATTGGAGAATAGCTTGAATTCTTATAAATTTGAGTCAATTCTCCATGTAGTTTAGAAATTAGGCTTTTTTCAAAACCTTTAAATGTAAAAATGTTTTCCCAGTTTATTGCTTCCATTCTAATCTTGTCTGCATTAGTTTTGTTTGTACAAAAACTTTCAAACTTATTATAATCAAAATTATCTATTTGTGATCAATAATAATCTCTAGTTCTTCTTTGGTCATAAATTCCTTCTCTTCCATAGAATTTAGAGGTAAACTATCCTATGTTCTTCTAATTTGTTTATAATATCATTCTTTATGTTTAGATCATGAACCCTCTCGACCTTATCTTGGTGTTAGGTGTGGGTCAGTGCTTAATTTCTGCCATACTAGTTTCCAATTTTCCAGCAGTTTTTGTCAAATAATAAATTCTTATCCCAAAAGCTGGAAGCCAAAGTAACTTTTTTTTTTTTTTTTTTTTTTTTTTTTTTACTACTTGCATTATTTATTTTGCATTCACTTCAGTGAATTTTAGTAGAATATTAGCTCCTTTAAGACAGAAAGGGTTTAATTTTTGGTTTTGGTATTCATAATAAAATAGCATATTGGCATTTAGCATATCATAATACTGAGTAGATGCTTAATAAATACTTGCTGGTTGATTACCCACCCACTTGAACTATTTTAATAGCCTACTGAGATATTTCTTCTCTGCTTTTTCCTTCCTTTTTTAAGTCCCTCCTTAATGTTTCTACCAGACTTAACTTTCTTTTTTTTTTTTTTTTAATTATATATATATATATATTTTATAATATTATCCCTTGTATTCATTTTTCCAAATTATCCCCCCTCCCTCTATTCCCTCCCCCCGACGACAGGCAATACCATACATTTTACATGTGTTACAATATAGTCTAGGTACAATACATGTGTGCGAATATCATTTTCTTGTTGCACAATAAACATTAGAATCCGAAGGTACATGCAACCTGGGCAGACAGATATTAGTGCTAACAATTTTCATTCCCCTCCCAGTGTTTCTTCTCTGGGTGTAGCTACCTCTGTCCATCATTGATCAACTGGAAGTGAGTTGGATCTTCTTTATGTTGAAGATTTCCACTTCCATCAGAATACATCCTCATACAGTATTGTTGTTGAAGTGTACAGTGATCTTCTGGTTCTGCTCATTTCACTCAGCATCAGTTGATTTAAGTCTCTCCAGGCCTCTCTATATTCCTCCTGCTGGTCATTTCTTACCGAGCAATAATATTCCATAACCTTCATATACCACAATTTACCCAACCATTCTCCAACTGATGGACATCCATTCATCTTCCAGTTTCTAGCTACAACAAAAAGAGCTGCCACAAACATTTTGGCACATATATGTCTCTTTCCGCTCTTTAGTATTTCTTTGGGATATAATCCCAGTAGTAGCGCTGCTGGGTCAAAGGGTATGCACAGTTTGATAACTTTTTGGGCATAATTCCAGATTGCTCTCCAGAATGGCTGGATTCTTTCACAACTCCACCAGCAATGTATTAGTGTCCCAATTTCCCCACATCCCCTCCAACATTTGTCATTATTTGTTCCTGTCATCTTAGCCAATCTGACAGGTGTGTAGTGGTATCTCAGAGTGGTCTTAATTTGCATTTCTCTGATCAGTAGTGATTTGGAACACTCTTTCATGTGAGTGGATATAGTTTCAATTTCTTCCTCTGAGAATTGTCTGTTCATATCCTTTGACCATTTATCAATTGGAGAATGGTTCGGTTTCTTATAAATTATGGTCAGTTCTCTATATATTTTGGAAATGAGACCTTTGTCAGAACCTTTGTTTTTAAAAATATTTTCCCAATTTGTTACTTCCCTTCTAATCTTGTTTGCATTAGTATTATTTGTACAGAAACTTTTTAGTTTGATGTAATCAAAATCTTCTATTTTGTGATCAATAATGATCTCTAGTTCTCCTCTGGTCATAAATTCCTTCCTCCTCCACAAGTCTAAGAGGTAGATTATCCTCTGTTCCTCTAATCTATTTATTATCTCCCTCTTTATGCCTAAATCATGGACCCATTTTGATCTTATCTTGGTATATGGTGTTAAGTGTGGATCCATATCTAATTTCTGCCATACTAATTTCCAGTTTTCCCAACAGTTTTTTCCGAATAATGAATTTTTATCCCTAATGTTGGAA
Organism: Sminthopsis crassicaudata; assembly: GCF_048593235.1. Lineage (NCBI taxonomy): Eukaryota > Metazoa > Chordata > Mammalia > Dasyuromorphia > Dasyuridae > Sminthopsis > Sminthopsis crassicaudata. Next base: position 418,595,632 of record NC_133618.1, on the reverse strand, counting down.
TCTTTGGGTTTGTCAAAGATTAGATTGCTATAGATGTACCCTTTTTTGTCCTTTGTATCTAATCTGTTCCACTGATCTACCGGTCTATTTCTTAGCCAATACCAAATGGTTTTGGTGACTGCTGCTATATAATATAGCTTTAGATCAGGTACACTTAGACCACCTTCCTCTGAGTTTTTTTTCATTAGTTCCCTTGCAATTCTTGGCCTTTTATTCTTCCATATGAATTTTGTTGTTATTTTTTCTAGGTCATTAAAATAGTTTCTTGGGAGTCTGATTGGTATAGCACTAAATAAATAGATTAGTTTGGGGAGTATTGTCATCTTTATTATATTCGCTCGGCCTATCCAAGAGCACTGAATGTCTTTCCAATTATTTAAATCTGATTTTATTTTTGTGGCAAGTGTTTTGTAATTTTTCTCATATAATTCCTGACTTTTCTTTGGTAGATGGATTCCCAAATATTTTATACTCTCAACATTTGTTTGGAATGGAATTTCTCTTTGTATCTCTTGCTGTTGCATTTTGTTAGTGATATATAAAAATGCCGAGGATTTATGTGGATTTATTTTGTATCCTGCCACTTTGCTGAAATTTTGAATTATTTCTAGTAGCTTTTTAGCAGAGTCTTTGGGGTTCTCTAAGTATACCATCATGTCATCTGCAAAAAGTGATAGTTTAATTTCCTCATTTCCTACTCTAATTCCTTGAATCTCTTTCTCGGCTCTTATTGCCGAGGCTAGCGTTTCTAGTACTATATTGAATAGTAATGGTGATAGTGGGCAACCTTGTTTCACTCCTGATCTTACTGGGAAAGGTTGCAGTTTATTTCTATTGCATATTATGCTTACTGACGGTCTTAAATATATACTCCTGATTATTCTAAGGAATAATCCATTTATTCCTATACTCTCAAGAGTTTTTAGTAGGAATGGATGTTGGATTTTGTCAAATGCTTTTTCTGCATCTATTGAGATGATCATATGGTTCTTATTAATTTGATTATTAATATGGTCAATTATATTAATAGTTTTCCTAATATTAAACCAGCCCTGCATTCCTGGAATAAATCCTACTTGATCATAGTGTATTATCTTGGAGATGATTTTCTGAAGTCTTTTTGCTAATATCTTATTTAAGATTTTAGCATCAATATTCATTAAGGAGATTGGTCTATAATTTTCTTTCTCAGTTTTCGATCTACCAGGTTTAGGTATCAGTACCATGTCTGTGTCATAAAAGGAGTTTGGTAGGACTCCTTCATCCCCTATTTTTTCAAATAATTTATATAACATTGGGGCTAATTGTTCTTTAAATGTTTGGTAGAATTCACATGTGAATCCATATGGCCCTGGGGATTTTTTCCTGGGGAGTTGATTAATAGCTTGTTCTATTTCTTTTTCTGAAATGGGACTATTTAAGCAATTTATCTCCTCCTCTGTTAATCTAGGGAGCCTATATTTTTGGAGAAAGTCATCCATTTCACTTAAGTTATCAAATTTATTGGCATAAAGTTGGGCAAAGTAACTCCTTATTATTTCTCTAATTTCCTCTTCATTGGTGGAAAGATCCCCCTTTTCATTTGTAAGACTATCAATTTGATTTTCCTCTTTCTTTTTTTTGATCAAATTTACCAAAGGTTTATCTATTTTATTGGCTTTTTCATAAAACCAACTCTTGGTTTTATTTATTAATTCAATAGTTTTTTTACTTTCAATTTTATTGATTTCTCCTTTTAATTTTTGTATTTCGAGTTTAATTTTTGGTTGGGGGTTTATAATTTGGTCTTTTTCTAGCCTTTTAAGTTGTAAGCCCAATTCGTTAATCTTCTCTTTCTCAATTTTCTTCAAATAAGCCTCTAAAGATATAAAATTTCCCCTTATTACTGCTTTAGCTGCATCCCAAAGATTTTGATATGATGTCTCATCATTATCATTATCTTGGGTGAAATTGTTAATTGTTTCTATAATTTGCTCTTTCACCCAGTCATTCTTTAAGATGAGATTATTCAGTTTCCAATTACTTTTTGGTCTATTTACCCCTAACTTTTTACTGAATGTAGCTTTTATTGCATTGTGATCTGAGAAGAAGGCATTTATTATTTCTGCCTTCCTACATTTAATTTTGAGATCTTTATGTCCTAATATATGGTCAATTTTTGTATAGGATCCATGAACTGCTGAGAAGAAAGTATATTCCTTCCTATTGCCATTCAGTTTTCTCCAAAGGTCTATCATACCTAGTTTTTCTAATGTTCTATTTACTTTTTTAATTTCTTTCTTGTTTGTTTTGTGGTTTGATTTGTCTAAATCTGAGAGTGCAAGGTTGAGATCTCCCACTATTATAGTTTTACTGTCTATTTCTTCTTGCAGTTCTCTTAACTTTTCCTTTAGAAAGTTAGATGCTATACCACTTGGTGCATATATGTTTAGTATTGATATGGCTTCATTATTTATGCTACCTTTCAGCAGGATATAGTTTCCTTCCTTATCTTTTTTAACGAGATCTACTTCTGCTTTTGCTTGATCTGAGATAAGGATAGCTACCCCTGCTTTTTTGGCTTTACCTGAAGCATAATAGGCTCTGTTCCAACCTTTTACCTTTACTCTGTATGACTCTCCCTGCTTTAAGTGTGTTTCCTGTAGGCAACATATTGTAGGGTTCTGCTTTTTGATCCAATCTGCTATCCGTCTCTGTTTGATGGGATCGTTCATCCCATTTACATTTACAGTTAAAATTACTAATTCTGTATTTCCTGCCATCGTATTATCCCCAGATTATGCTTTTTTCCCTTGACCCCCCTGATCCCCCTCCCCGATATTTAATTTACAGACCCCCCCTTGTGACGCGCAACCCTCCCTCTTTTTTTTTCTTTTTCTTTTTTTTTTAGGATCCCTCCCCCCTCCCTCCAAGTCCCTTCACTTATTCTCCTTTTCCTTTTCCTTTTCCTCTCCCCCCTTTTAATGAGGTGAGAGAAAATTCTCTGAAAAACAAATATGTTAATTATTTACTCTTTGAGCCTCTTCTGATGAGAGTAAGATTCACACAATGATTCTCCCCCTCACTAAGTTCCCTCAGATATGGTGTATTTTCTATGTCTCTTCCTGGGATGTAGTTTCCCTCTTTTTATCACTCCTTCCCCTTTTTCTGAACCGACCTCCTTCCCTTTACTACACCCCCCTTTTTTTCTTTTATATCAGTAAAATCAAATTATCCTTGAGTATTTTTTATATACCCACAACAGAGTTACAGTTCTCAAGGGTTCTGTGTACCTTTTTCTGTTTCTCTTCAGTCTTGTGGATGTAGATCAAATTTTTTGTTTAAGTCTGGTTTTTTTCTTAGAAACATATAGAATTCCTCTGTTTCATTGAATGACGATCTTCTTCCATGGAAAAAGATGCTAAACTTAGCTGGGTAGTTCATTCTTGGTTGCAGTCCTTGATCTTTTGCCTTACGGAATATCAGGTTCCAGGCCCTTCTATCTTTTAATGTGGAGGCAGCCAGATCTTGGGTGACCCTTATTGTGGCACCTTGGTATTTAAATTGTTTTTTTCTAGCTGCTTGCAGGATTTTCTCCTTTGTGTGGTAATTCTGCAGCTTAGCCACAATATTCCGTGGTGTTCTTTTTTTAGGGTCTATTTCAGAAGGAGTTCGATAAATTCTTTCCACATCTACTTTCCCTTCTGTTTCTATTATCTCTGGACAGTTCTCTTTGATAATTTCCTGTAAAATAGAATCTAGGCTCTTTTTTTGGTCATAGTTTTCTGGAAGTCCAATAATCCGCAGATTATCTCTCCTAGATCTATTTTCCAGGTCTATAGATTTTCCCAGTAAGTATTTGACGTTGTTCTCCAGCTTCTCATTTTTTTTTGTTTTGTTTGACTGATTCTTGGGTTCTCTGTGAATCATTCATTTCTATTTGTTCCATCCTGACTTTTAAGGAGTTATTTTCTTCTTTCACAGTTTTTAGTTCTTTTTGTAAATGCCCAATTTCATTTTTAAATGAATTATTTTGCTCTATTGAATTTTTTTCCATTTCCCTAATTTTTTTTTTGAGAATTATTTTCTTTTTCCAATTCAGAAATTCTATTTTCTTGAGACTTTTTTATCTTTTCCAATTCAGAAATCCTTCTTTCCTGTGTTTTTTTAACCTTTTCTAATTCACTAATTTTGTTTCCCTGCATCTCCTGTGAATTCTTTATTTTTTCCAACTCCAATTTCAGGACGTTGTTATTCTCTATCATTGCTTCCCTTTCCTTTCCCCATTTTTCTTCGATCTCCCTCAATTTTTTAAGAGCTTCTTCTAGGAGAGAGTTATGTGATGGGGGGCAGGAATCGTTCCCCTTTAGGTTGTTATCTGCTGTCTCTCTGCTGTTAACTTCCTCGGGGTTGGATACCCGCTCTTTCTCTGTATAGAAGGAATCTATGGTTTTTCTAGCTTTTTTGCTCATACTTAAAAAAATCTTTTGGGGGTCTGTCCCTGGGGTAGGAAATTATTTACTTCTTTACCAGCTTCCTCCAAGACTGGATGGATGCAGCGGCCCCTGCGCCTGAGCTAAGAGAGAGCTCTGGGAGAGAGTTCCCCACCCCCTCCCTGGAAGTGCCTCAGAGGTGATTAGCACTACTGTGCTTCCAGGGCGTAGAATAGTGAAGACAGCACGAAGCCCAGCCTATGTGTCCGGGTGGGGAGTGGATGTCTGCAGCAGGTGACGTGAGAAGCCCCTGTGCTCAAACTGGAAGTGTCTGCCAGAAACCGCGGTCCCTAGTTCAAAGGTTCCGCTTCTCTGGGACTTCCTGGAGCTGAGTTCCACTCCCTCAAGCTAAGCTAGGCAGTGTGTGTTGCCTTGGGCCGTATCCACCCACTTGTCAATCTCTTAACTATTCTCAGGTGGTAGCTGAGGCCACACCCCCTGGTGCCAAGAGTTCTGCTGAGTCACCCCCAGAATCAGGGAAAATCTAATCTGAGTTTTAAAATATTTTGGCTTTCTCTTCTGAACTGCTAAATAATTAGCAGAGAAGAGCTAACAGCCTGTGCCAGATTCCTTTACCTCAGTGGCTTCTCTGATCCCAGAGCCCTTCCCAGCGCAATGGGCGCAGTGTGCCCCTACCCCACCGTCTGTGCTGGTCTTTCTTATTCCTCCCCTGAGAACTGACCTTTCCTGTTGAAACTCCAGATTCTCTTCAGCTGGTAAGTCGTGCTTCCAGTCCTTGTGGTATCTATCAGTCCTGAGCTAATTTTGAGACTTAATTTATCTAATTGGTTGTGAGGGAGTGAGGACGTTCACTGAGTCGTGTGTTTCTTCTCCGCCATCTTGGCTTCGCCCCCTCAAAGTAACTTTCTTAAAAAGCATGTCTGATCATATCAAACCTGCTTTTATCAATAAATTTTAGTGGTTATCTATTCTATTGTCCCTAGTAACAAAGGCAAACGCTTCTATTTAGCATTTAAGGTTCTTTAAAATATAGTGTATTCCTGGTTTTCTGGTATTCTTACATATTATTCCCTTTGATACTCTGAGATCCAGTTATGTTGTCCTGAACATATTCCTTCTATCATGTCCATAACTTTACATCATCTCTACTTCACAAACAGAAAGAATTATCTTCTAACTTCAGCATTATGGAATTCTTGATTTTCTTCATGACACATTTTACATGAAGCCCTACTGGATTTCCTTCTTTATAGCTATCTTGCTTAATATGTATATAATATATAATATGTGTACATATCTATATGTGTACATATATGTAAATACATATTTGTTAATGTATATGTCTATGTATGTACACATACAATATATCTCTATCTATCTATTTACCTATAAGTGTATACAAGTATATATCAAGGTTTTTCTGAAGGACTTTAGAGTTGCTTGTGAGACATGAAAGACAATGGCTCAGGAAAGCCCAGTATGACTTGCCCACATCAAAGAAGGTATTGTGTTCTGAGAGTGAAACAGAATTATAGTAACTCAAAGGAAACATTTAGAGATATCTCCACTCTACATTTGGTTTATTTATGCCCAACTTATGATAGAACGTTTGGAGCTTGTATTGGTCTGATTTATTACATTTGGACACAGTATATTTAACACCAAAATAGTGATGAAATTTTGGTCCTCCTTGACAATGAAGGACAGCAGCCAATCAATCAATCATTTATTCAGTATATATATAGCTTATTTGTACATGTTTGTTTGATATAATAGTATATGAACTCTGAGGGGTGGAAAGCTTGTCTTTTGCTTTTTATTTTTTGTGTTCCTGGTTCTTAATACAGTGATTGATACAATAATAAATAACTTAATGCATAGTTACTATTATGTACATAAATACGTATAAAGCAATATATTTTATGCTTATATGTATACTTTGAATGTACTTGTCTCCATATTAGAATGGAAGGTCTTTGAGTATATGAGCTATTTTTGTTTCTATCCTTTTATCCCAAGACTTAAAATTGTTACTTGGCCAAAGTGAGGGATTGGAAAAAAAAAATGAAGGTCTCATGATTCATTTTCTGCCACCAGTCTTTTCCTTCTCCCATTTATCTTTCATGAACCTGCCAAATTGATATGCTTAATCTATAGATTATATCATTCTCTTGCTTAAGAGGCTCCAGTGGCTGCCTTTTACCTCTAGGATAAAGTCCCAGCTCCAGTGTCTGGCTTCTCAATCTGGTTTAAGATTTTGTTTCTAGATTTATTATTCTTCATTCTGCTCCTTATCTTTCTCTTCCTTCTTCCAAACAAATGGGCTAGTTTGATGTTCTTCATATGTCTAATTCTCTTTCTTGGCAACCTATTGCTAAAACCTCTAAGTCACTTCTTCTTCATCTTGTTACATTCCTAGCATTCTGCTCAATTCACCACAGATATAAATCTTTTAGAACTCCTTTCCTGCTCCTTAGTTGCTTGGTATATATTATACAATTATTTTTCTAATTACATTTTGTTCCTCACCAATTAGAAATGTAATCTCATTGAAGAAATTTTTGGGTATTTATTAACTTAATGCCTTGAAAATGCTTGATCCTTAAATAAGTCTTTGTTGATTGGTTCACTGGTTCTACACCTTGACCTCTACGTTTCTTGGCATTTGTTTTGGATATATTTTGCATATACTTACCTGAATTAGTAGCACCTAGATTGATGCTAAGTACTGTGCCTTAAGTCAGGAAGACTCATCATCCTGAGTTCAAATCCAGTCTCATATATAGACTAACTGAAACTTTGGGCAAGTTACTTTATCTTTGTTTGCCTTAGTTTCCTCTGCTGGGGAAGGAAAATGCAAATTATTTCAGTATCTTTGTCAAGAAAACCCAAAATAAAGTCATAAAGAGTCAGGTATGACTGAACAATAAAAAAAAGCTATCACAAAAGTCCAAATCTGATGCCTTGTTCTGGCATGGAGACAACCCATAGCTGTCTTCCTATGTAAATGGGAAAGTAACACCTAAGTTCCAATGGGTTCTATAAAGCAATCCTTTGTCTATATTCCAAGGGAGAGACCATGTCTCTTATCTGAAAATCGAGATATAGCTTTCTGAAGATTTATGAGAAAATTCTTCTCAGATACCACCTCTGTTTATAAACAGAAAGTACACTGTAGTCACAAAGTAAAGAGGGATAAATATAGCTATAAGTTGGTTTAACTTAAGGCAGCAAGTAATTGATCACATTTTGAGAGCATTAGAAAACATTTTTTAGTGGTGTTGTATAACATTGAATTAATAAGATAGAGTTGTGTATAGTCACAGAACAGGAAAAAAAGCATCAGCAATATATTAGATTTGAATTTATCAGTGCATAGAAATTCATGATGTTTAACTTTAAGGCAAAAAAGAGCAGAGCTCTTTGAGTAATAGCTTGATGAGGATGATTAGCTAAGGGGATGCAACATTTAATAGCCAAAATAAATTACTATAATTATTTTATTACCTATGCTAACTGATTCCATTGTTTTTATTGAAATAACAGCTCCCTGAGGAAGGGAACAGTGATTCAGTGAATCTAAGCTATAAGCTTCTGTGTTCTCTTGCAGCAATCAAAAACAATGAAAAAATAGCCATCATTGATAATACTTTTAATAATTGTATTTCAGTGCTTTTGGAAAGTATTTCATATAAGTGCAAACACCTGGAAAATAATACAGAAGCCTCTAGAGGTGGGGAATGCTCATTAGAGAAAATGTGAATATTTATAGACACCTCACAAATAGTTTTTTCAAAAGTTGTTCAGTAGCAATGTTTTTCAGCTAATAGATTTAAACGCTTTGACCAATGCTATGTTCTAGACCTTGAACCTTTTTTTTCTGCATTATTTCTGGTGCTCTTCATCTTGAACTCAAAGAAGGGGAAAAAGCATTTCAAAAAATGCAAAATTCTATAGGAACCAAAAGTGTGTTGTTTTTGCTATGATTGGATGTATCTGAATAAAAAAAAATTAAGAAACATGTTTGTGTGATGTATTAATCTATATAAATATCATTTGTGTCTAGCATCTAAGAAAGGAAGAAAAGGAAAGAACAGAAAGAGAAAGAAGATGAAGAGGACAAGGAAGAGGAGGAAGAAGATGATGACAATGACATGCTTGATGTTTATGATCTATGGAAGTCGACAGTTAATAATTCTTAAATCATATACACTCTAGGTCTTAGGGTATAAAATAATTTGTTGTCTGGTCTTCAGAATACATTTTTAAAAAATCTTTATATTTCTCCTTCCCAAAGAATATGAAGTGAATGTAAAAAAAATCTTTCAGTTATTGTGTCATTTCACTCATGTCCAAATCATTTGACACCATTTGGGTTTTTCTTGACAGAGATACTGAAGTGATTTATTGTTTCCTTCTCCAGCTCCTTTTTTTATTTTTTGTTTTTTAAAAAATGTAATGTTCTGTTTCTCTAAATTGTAATCATTTTCTTGGAGGCAAGTCTCTTGGGGAGCTTCTGGAGGCAGCCTTGGCTTTAATTTCAGTTCAATAATCCCAAAATGCATCCAGAAGTTAAAGTCTAGATCCTATATTGTGTCAGCTTTAGTAGAGGCCTATCTCTCTTGACTCCTGAGAGCTCTTGTCCGAATGTCTCCAAATCCAAAGGTTAGTCCTTCTGCCTCCAATCTCTTATCCTCCCCAATGTCTCCAGCTAGCACAAAGGTAAACATGGGAATGAATCAGACTCCGCCTCTGAGAGTGGGATTGTGGGCTTCTGTGTGCTTGGCCCTGAGAGTTTCTTGCTTATATAATGCACATTGAGTATACACCAATCATTTCATCAGTAGGAAACCATTATTTGTTGTAGGATTAAATCAATGCTAAATTAGATTTAATCATTGTCTCCTCAATTTCACTTAGTACCTTGTTTCAATTTCTGGCTCATAACATCTCCTTGTAGGATCAAATCAATTGTCTCTATTCATTCCAGTGACATAGCACCTTGTAAGAATCCTAACAAAAAATATTTATTTAAAACTAAATACAAAAATAAGAAAAAACAAAAAAAGGAAAAAAAAAGTTATCCTGTGCCCAGTAGAGCCTGAGGTAGGATTCAAAAATATATTACAATAAATTTCTGTTTCAAAAAAGCATATATAATTAATAGTAGATATTATGTTCATAGACTCTCCATCTTTGCTTTTTTGTAGATTATTCTTATGTTCTCTTCTGGGTACTTTTTACTTTATTCTTTTTTTTCTCTTTCATCCCCTCTCAGACTTCCCCCAAGCAGGCTACAGTTAAGCACAGGGTCTATCTATCTATCTATCTATCTATCTATCTATCTATCTATCTATCTATCTATATCTAATATATATTTCTTTCAGAACTACTTTAAGAACTACTAATCCTCTTCCCCATCAAATGCCTTTGTGTTAGTTCTTCTTCTGTACCTCATACATATGGTATAATTACTAATTTTTACCTTTTGCTAGACCATATTGCTTTTAGGAGTAAGATCATACTTCAGTTATGCCCCAATATTTCTTTTGAATTACCTATTTACTGATGTCAGTTTTAGATGTGTGGTTTATATTTTCATTTTAAAATATAACATAAACAATTTGGCCTTGTTGATGCCTTGAAATTAATCTTTGATGTTTTCTCTTATATGTTAACTTTTCTTTTGAGTTCAGGTTTGGTTGAGGCAAAAATCTTGAAAATCTCTATGTTCAATGAATGTCTTTTTTTCCCCTCCATTCAATATTATACTTAATTTTGCTGGACATCATATTTTTGTCCACAGGCTTAATTATTTTGATGTCAAGAATCAGTACTAGAATATCTGAGTCTTTTATTGTAATTGATAAAAATCATATATAATTCTAATTGGAGCTCCAGCATATTTGAATTTATTTTGTTTGTTTCTTATAAAATTTTCTCTTTGACCTGCGGTTTTCAACATAAGCAATAATATTTTTATGTATTTTCTTGTAGGCTCTCTTTGAGGTGGTGATTCATGTTTTTGTTTTTGTTTTTCTATTTCTAATTACTGTTTTTTCAGTAGTTGAATTATTTTTTGGTTTTCTATTCTTTATATCTTCCAAATCTTCTGTTTTTCTTATGTTTCACATTTTCTTCTATTTTTTCATTCTTTTTGCTTGTTATTTATTGATCTCTTATAGCTTCATTGCCTTCCCTTTGTCCATTTTTTGGTGGGGAGCAAGGGAAATGAAGTTAAGTGACTAGCTCAAGGCACATAGCCAGTAGTATCAGATTGCAGATTTGAACTCAGGAAGATGAGTCTTCTGTCTCCAGGCCTGGTGTTCTGTATACCATGGTGCCACCTAGAGACCCCAGAAAATCCCTACCTATCCTGATTCTAATTAGATGAGTTCATATTTCTATTAAGCTTATTTTTATTATTGGTGATTTCAGTTGTTTAATTTCACTTGTGACTGACCCTTTCTAATTCCATTTTTGAATACCTTCTTGTCAAATATACTGGAGTGATTTGCTATTTTCTTTTGTAGTGGATCCAGTGGATCAGTTTTGTCAAGCAATTAAAAATTAAATGACTTTCCCAGGATCACACAATGAGGAAATGTCTAAGGCCAGATTTGAATTCCTTTTTCTAATTCCAGGTGCAGTAATTTACTTATTCTGCCACTTCACTGTCCATTGAGCTTATATTATCTATTAATATTTTGCCAAAAATTGTTCCTCTGGTACTTCAAATTGGATCATGACTTAAGAGAATACTTAACTGTAACTCAACATTATATTCACTCTCATATTGGATCCTGAATATTCAATTTTGAGTCTGTGCTTTAAAAAGAAAATTTAAAGTGTTATTTTAGACATGCAGGGAGGTGGGAGGGCATCTAGTTCTGTGATCTGCAAAGAGATGTGAGTTTGAGTCTTAGTTACCAAAAACTTTTATTATCCTACATTGGATTGGAAGAGTCTTTGACAAGGCTGTAGAATTTAAATGTTTGAATGGAGAAAAGACAAAATATGTTTGATGTTCCTTGGATGTATCTATGGTCCTGTCAAGATATGTTTTGCTTTCAATGGTACAAATCAGAATCTATTCACATTTTTTCATCATAGAAACTCTTGTTCATCTGTTCCCACAATTCCTCTATAGAGTATCCAATCCAAGTGCTGGAATCTTTTATTAGAATTCTTCATTCTATATCAATAGTAGTGGACTACACAGATGACCTTATATCATCACTTACCCCAGCAATATTAATAGTACAGAATTATCTTTACTCATAATAGGATAATACTACATTTTAAGTTACTTCTTAAATTTTTTTCTTTCCCCTATTTTCAGGCATAAAATTTTCTTGATTTCTTTTTAATTTGGCATAGTATATTTAAATATTGCAAAAAAAATCTTTATTTCTATTTTAGATTTAGAAGGGGGCAGATGGAGAGAAAGTCAGGAACCATATGAACATAATTACAAAACACTTTCCACACAAATAAAGTCAGATCTAATCAGTTGGAAAAGTATCAAGTGCTCATGGATAAGCCAAGTGAATATAATAAAAATGACAATGCTACCTAAATTAATCTATTTATTGTAGTGCCATACCAATAAAACTCCAAAGAAATTATTTTACAGACCTAGAAGAAATAATAACAAAGTTCATCTGGAAGAACAAAATGTCAAGAATTGCAAGGGAAAAAAAATGTCAGTGAAGATAGCCTAGCTGTGCCAGACCTAAATTGTTATTATGTGTATATGTGTGTGTGTGTGTGTGTGTGTGTGTGTGTGTGTGTGTGTGTGTGTGTAAAATAAAAAGATCTATATTACTATATTATAAAGTAGTGGTCATCAAAACAATTTGCTATTGGCTAATAAATACAATAGTAGTCGATCAATGGAATAGGTTAGGACCATAGGACAAAATAGTCAATAACAATAGCAATCTAGTGTTTGACAAACCCCCCATGTTAGATTTCTTAAAAGGTATTAAGTCAGTGGAATTGATAGAGACAATGGTTGTTTTGTAGGATGCTTAACAGTTGACTAATGTATTTAGTACTTATTAAAGTTCACACCTTTAAGAGAGCATATATAAGCTAGGAGCCTCAACCAAGATACACACTTCAGAAGATTCACAAGTCGGGCAGAATGAAGGAAGACAGAGAAGTGGTGGCAGGCTGTCCAGTGGAGAGTACTGAAACCAAGATTAGGAAGACCTCCAGAAAACTAGTCAAGCCCCAAGTGAAGGATATAAGATTTTGGAAGAGACAATAAAGGATTTGGACTTTAACTCCAGGCTGCATTCGGGGTGATTACATGGAGCTGAAATGAGGCTGCTCCCAGAAGCCCCTCAAGAAACCTGATCCCAGAGAACTTTATACTCCAGAGAAGAACATTACACCCCAAACTCCAGTTTTTGGATAAGAACTCACTATTTGATAAAAACTGCTGGGAAAATTGGAAACTAGTGTGGCAGAAACTAGGCATTGACCCACATCTAACCCCATATATCAAGAAAAGGTCAAAATGGGTTCATGATTTAGACATGAAGAATGATATTATAAGCAAATTAGAATATAGAATAGTTTACCTCTCAGATCTGTGGAAAAGGAAGGAATTTGTGTCCAAAGAAGAACTGAAATTCATAATTGAACCCCAAAATGATAATTTTGATTAAATTACATTTAAAAGTTTTGTACAAACAATACTAATGCAGACAAGATTAGAACAGAAGCAATAAACTGGGAAAGCATTTTTACATTTAATGGTTTTAATAAAGGCCTAATTTTTTAAAATATATAAAGAATTGACTTAAATTTATAAGAAGTCAAACCATTCACCAATTGATAAATGGTCAAAGGATATCAACAGACAATTTTCTGATGAAGAAATTAAAATCATTTTGAATCATATGAAAAGATGCTCTAAATCACTATTGATCAGAGAAATACAAATTAAGAGAACTCTGAGACACCACTACACACCTCTAAGATTGGCTAAGATGACAGGCACAAATAATGATGAATATTGGAGGGAATGTGGGAAAACTAGGACACTAATACCTTGTTGTTGGAACTGTGAACAGATCCAGCCATTCTGCACTATAATTTGGAACTATGCTCAAAAATTATTAAATTGTGCATACTCTTTAATCCAGCAGTGTTTCTGCTAGGCTTGGATCCCAATGAGATCTTAAAGGAGGGAAAGGGACCCACATGTGCAAAAATGTTTGTGGCGGCTCTTTTAGTAGTGACAAAAAACTAGAAACTGAGTAGATGCCCATCAGTTGAAGAATGACTAAGTAAGTTATGATATATGAATGTTATGGAATAATATTGTTATATAAGAAACAATCAGGAGGATGATTTTAGAAAGGACGGGGGAAACTTACATGAACTCTCAAGAAGTGAAATGAGCAGAACCAGGAAATAATTGTACATGACAACATCAATATTATACAATGATTAATTCTGATGAAAGTGACTCTTTCCAACAATGAGATGATTGATGCCAGTTCCATGATCTTGATGAAGAGAGCCATCTATACCCAGAGAGAGGAGTATGAGAACTGAATATAGATCACAACATAACATTCTACTCTTTTTGATATTGCTTACTTGCATTTTGTTTTCTTATTTTCTTTCATTTTTGATCTGATTTGTCTAGTATAACAAGAGAATTGTAGAAATATATTTACACATATTGGATTTAACATATTTTAACATGTACAACATATATTGGATTGCTTGCCATCTAGGAAAGGAGATGAATGGGAGGAGGGGAAAATCTGAAACACAAGGCTATGCAAGAGTCAATGTTAAAAAATTATCCATACATATGTTTTGAAAATAAGAAGCTTTTAAAAAAGTGGGGGCAGATGAATGAGAGGCATTTCAGACTTACCATTTTCATTCTATTGGTTTTGGGAGTCAGTAATATATTTGACAGATTTCTACCAGATTGGGAGAAGTTTCAATATAATCTTCAAAGTACTTATTGAAGTTTAGTACAAATAGTTTCCCTTTTCATTATGAAAAGAATAAAATCTGTATAGTACCCTTTTGGTGTCATAAAAATAAAGTTTTAAATTAGAATTGACAACTACAAAGAAGAATAGGAGTTTACTATTTTCAAAGTTTAAGACAAACATTTTGTACATGCATCAGTTAAGCAGCAAGCACCTACAATCCTATGAAGTAAATTTAGATCCTGGGGCTCCATAGGATAAACACTGCAGGTACTTTATAAATGCAAGTGAAATCATCAATTTAACACATTTGATACATGAGCCTTCTGCCAGAGAGAAGAAAAAAGAAAGTCGAAGGAAACAAACATTGTGGATAGCAATATTGCTTGGTGCCAGGCGTTTTGAAAATGCACATCTAGAAATGAAAACATAATTCATCTTGCAGTTACAAAAGCACTTTAGGGGCCACTTTGCACAGTCAGCAAAGTACCATGAGTTGGCAATCAGCCTGAAGGAGACTGAGGTCATTGACCAGCCTATAACACAGGAACCCTATGTGTTGCTAAAGTTCTTAATCAGAGATATGGAGCTGATGGCAACTGTATTGACAGTATATGGACATACCCAGGAGTAGTAAGCAATACTGTAGTGCCTCTAAGAGATTGGCTTATGGAGTATTGGGGATGGCCCAAAATAGGCAATTTCACAATTAGTTTCAAAAGCAACAGCTCCTTAAACTCCATATCAAATGGGAGAAAAAGAATCACCAAAAATCAATTCTAATATAGACTATACATTTAAATCCACCACAGCTCCTGCTGTATTAGCTGGAATCTAGTTCATTTGAGTTAGATATAATAGAATAGATAGATGACAGCAAAGATAATAACCAATTATTTGTTCTACCTAGATACTAAAGGATCCAGAATTCAATGGGTGGTGACAGGTATAGTAGATTTGTATCCAATTTAGGAGAGTAAACATATCTTCTAATCTTTTTACACTGTAGTCCCCTCTACATATCATAGGTTCTAGTATCTCTGACCTTCTTGTTCCTCCATAAGACATTTCACATTCCATCTCAATGCATTATCAATGACTGTCCCCCGTTTAAGTTTTCTTTCTCCTCTGCTTTCTGGTTTCCTTAGCTTTTTAAGTCTTAGCTAAAATTTTACCTCCTGCAAGAAGCTTTTCCTGGTCTTCTTGTTAGTGTTTTTCCTCTGAGACTATCTATCATTTATATTGTATGCATTATATATTGTCTGTGTGTGTGTGTCCATAGTTATTTGCACATTGTTTCTTTCCATTAGAATGTGAACTCCTAAAAGGTAAGACCTATTTTAACCCCTTTTTTGGGGGAGAGAATCGGTATATTCAGTACTTAGCATAGTATCTGGCATATATAAGATATATGATAAATCCTTGATTTAACTTGACAGAACAAAATCATGTAATGATCTTCAAACAATAAAGTTTAGGCTTAGGCCCTTTCACATAAACAACAATTAAGTTCAAATATTTTGTTATAATCAGAAAGAAATTTTAAAAAGAACATTTTTTCTTTGAATCTGAGTTGAAGAGTTAAATGATCTTTTGGTCCTAAACTCTCTCTCTATATATATGAGAAGAATACTATTGATGAAATTCCTGAAAAAGCTGATATTTATACTTTGTTTACAGTCTTATAAAATGGGAGCCCATTGCTTCCTTGGATAATTCATCCTATATAAGGATAGCTCTAATTGCTATGAGCTTTATTTCTAACAATCAGAGCCAAATCAAAACTGCCTTATATAGACTTTTCATATCATTCCTACATCTCTCTCAGGTCAAACAGAGCAAATCTATATGATAATTATTTTTAATATTTTTTATTTATTTTAATTTTAACATGAAATAAAACAAGCATTCTATAATGGTAGAATAAAAAGGGATTGTACAATGAAACTGTTCATTTGTTATATACGAGTTGCTATTCCTTTTAAATATATAATAAAGTTATAATGTAAATTTCTTTCCCCCCTTTTATTCTTCCCTTCTCCTCACCCTAAATGACTACACCATTAGACACAAATATATATGTATGTATGTATGTATGTATTTGTATATATGTATAAAATCATTCTATGCATCTTCCTGATTAGCAGGTCTTTCTTTTGATGCAGATAATATCTTTTTTCAAAAGTCCTTTGAAGTTAATTTGTGTTTTTATAATAATCAAAATTATTTAGTCACTCAATTATATACCACAACTTCTTCAAACATTTCCTAATTGATGGACACCTTCACAATTTTCAGTTGGTCACCACCACAATGAGAGCTATTATAAATATTTTGGATTACATAGATTTTTTTCCTTTCCCCCTTAAACAGCTTTAGAAATAGACCTAGTGGTGATATTATTGGTAGATAGAGTGAGATTACAAGAAAATCTGAAGAACATAGAATGTATTATCTGTCAGACTTATGGATAAGCGAGCAACTTATGGATAAATAAGAGAGAGCACAATGAAGAGTAAAATGGATAATTTTAATTACATTAAATTAAAGCAAGATTTTTTAGGAAGGAAACAAATATAGTCAAGAGCACAAGAAAAGTATAAAATTGGGGACATTATATAGACTTTTCCAAATAAGTTTCATATCTTAAATATGTAAAGGACTTTGTAAAATCTATAAGAATACAAGTCATTTCTCCAATTGATAAAATATATAGTCAGCTTTCTGATGAAGAAAATAAAACAACTTGTATTCATATAAAAAATTGCTCTAAATCATTACTGATTAGAGAAATGAAAATTAAAACAACCTTGAGAAATCATTTTACACCTATCAAATTGGCCAAAATGATTGAAGAGGAAAGCAAAATGGGTGAATTATTAAAATATTTGAAGATAGCTATCATTTCCTTCTAAATCTTTCTTTCTCCAAACTACTCTTAGTTCCTCTAAATAATTTTATCTCAAGTTACTTTACAGCTCTAGTATTTTGCACCTATGGTTTCTTTTAAGATTTTTCACTGGAGACTTTCTTTAAAACTGATGTTGGATTATTAATTATAACCCTATGGATCTGATGAGTACATCTTAACTGTATTATCATTTTCTTTTCTTTCCTACAAGAATGTCATGAGAGAGACTGTCAAATGCTTAGTTAAATTAAAGGCAAGAATATGGTGTAAAGAATGGAAGTCAAACAACACAGATCTAACATAACCATTTCAGTAAGGATAAAAAAAATCAGACAATAATAATGATCAAGAAATTCAAAGAGAAGTAAAGTTACATCTAATTCTGTACAGTACTACAGAAGTGATCTGGGCAGAAAACCCTAGAAAATCACAGGAAAATAGCGCATGAAATCCTTCTAGTACACAGATGAGGAACAAGCTAAGAAAGGCAGATATGTTGGTGTCAGAAGCCTGAAGAGCTTGAAACAAAAGAAGGTAACAATCATTAAACATTCTAGATCAGACTACATAGTCACAACTCAGCAGTCTCTGAGGTCTTTAAAAAAAGAAGTGTTTACTATATGGCAAAGGTAGCTGCAAAACACTAGATAATATATATTAGGACCAAACAAGGCCTGACCATTTTTTCCAAAGTGTGCAGAATCTGAACTCACACAAAGTTCCAGTTAGTAAATAAAGATAGAGAAATGGATTAAAAAATTAATAATAAAGAAAATCTATGAAGCCAGGGACATTCAAGGTACAAATGCAGAAGTGAGTATTTCCATATTCACATACAAAATTTAAAACAAAAAAACCAATTCGTTAAATTTGCTATAACTCTTAGAAGAAATTGAGTGAGTTTTATATACATGAAAAGATAATGCTAGAGAAAGAAATAGAAAAGGAAATGGGAAGAACGAATTAGGAAGATAATAAAGAGCTTAGCAAAAGAGAGACAAAACCTTATTTAAGCAACAGATTCTGAAAAATACATTGGAGTAAATAGAATTCAGGGATTCCATGAGAATAAAAAAATACTAAAACAAAATTAAAAATCAGAAAATACAAGTTATTTCCTATCAAAAACAAATTTCATGGAAAACAGATCATGGAGAGAGAATTCAAAAATAAATATCCCATCTAAAAACCACAGCCTTAAAAACCCTATTTACTACATTTCAAGAAATCATTAATGAAAACTGACCAGATCTATCAGAACAATAGAGAAAAGGCAAAACAAACATGGACAAACAGACAGAACATTTATTAAGCACTTTCCATGTGTCAGTCACTGTGTTTGTGCTGGTATGCAAATAAAACCATGATAATTTCTTTCTAATAGAATAAAACAAGACATAAAGGGGAGCAGAACAAAGGAGGTAGGCATATTAGAGGTTTTATGGCACATCAGAAATGTCAGGGAAGAGATGCTATAGAGACATGGAACCAAGCAAGATAAGGTCAAGACCAGCCCAGGTTGTTTCCAAGTATGAAGTTCCACTGGTCATTTTCTGGAAACAAAACAAAACAAAACAAAACAAAAAACAACAACTCCAAAATGAAAAATTTTAGAAATATCATAGCCAACAATTTAAAGCTTTTAGCTTAAAGAAATAATGTGGCTAGAGAACTATTACCTTGCTCTGATTTGGAGATAATTAAGGTATTTTCTTTCTGACGTATTGTTAACTTCAATCTGCACATACTGGATTGTTTGCATGATAGTGATTCCTTCTTATATAACTGGAATAAATACATTATTGGTCTTGTGGAAAAAAAAAAAAGAAAAGAAATAATGTGGTACAAGTATCTAGAAACCTGATAGCCTCTTCTAAAGAAAAGAGAACCTTAAAATATGGTATTCTGGAATTGAAGCAATTATAGCTTATAATCTCTAGTAATTTACCTGACAAACACAGAAAATTATACAGAAAAAAATAAACCTTTAACTAAAAGGAGGATTTTAAAGCATTCTTGAAGAAAACAAAATAGAGGTAAGTAGATTCTTTAAAATGTAAATATATGAATCAAAAGAAACACTGAAAGGTAATACAATTCAGCAATATCATGTTAAAATGGTTGCATTCTAATAAGTAGAGAAAAAAATATAAAAATTCCCTGCGACCTCTAAAATCTTCAAGGATCAGAGAGAGTGATAATAATACATGTTTTGCATTTGACAGACTAAGACAATTGTTTCTATTTTATTTTCTTAAAAGAAAAATGGGAAAGGGATACACTAAGGAAGATATAGAAAGGTATGAATAGAATTTATTATCTGATAAAACCAGTGTATATGAGAGGGACACTACCTAGATATGGAGAAATAGGTGAGGTGCATGTTTGAGCAGACACAGAGAGATTAATGGAGAAGTATATTGAATTTAACAAGGAAGCAAATAGGAAAAATGGTTGTTGTAGCTAGAGATTAATAAGAGAAAAACAAACTTCAAATATTGAGGGTCAATTGTGAAACAGAATAATAAGAAAGTATAACATCTATTTAAAGGGTCCATGCAGAGAAATAGAAGAGAATCAACAGAAGAGAAGCAGATTGTTGCAATTATAAATTACAAGTATTGCACACATTCCAGCTTTCTTATCATTTTATTCTCTGTAAAGGTGTTGTGAAGAGCAAAGAAGAGAAAAAGTATAAGAATTTAGGAGAAGAATATACATAATTGTCTAAATGTGAATGGGATTAACTCACCTATAATAATGAAGAAAGTTAAAGGGCATAATAATTATAATAAAACTGACATAAAACATTAAATAAAATATTAGCCAGTAGGCTATAGTCACATATAAAAAAATTATGCATTATGATCATTTTGCTAACAATGCAAGATCAGCTCAAAATTAAGGGTATTATAAGTATATCTTATTAATAAATAATAAAAATCATGTGATTATATGAACAGAAGCAAAAAAAGTTTTTTTTAACAAAAAACCCACACATTTTAGTTTAAAATGTTAAATATATAGATATAAATACACCTTTATTTAATATAGCCTAACAGTATATGAGATTCCATTAAAATTAATCACAAGAATTAATGACACTAATAACGTAGCAGGGTCATCACCCTTTCTAAATTTTACCAATAAAATCCAGTAGGAAGAGAAGGAAAAATAAGGGCCATTCAATGTAGCTTTCAAGCCTACAAAAATATTTGTGAGTCTACTTACCAAGATACATTATACAATTATTGTGACAAGATAATTTTACCCCAACAAAAAACATGTAATTGAAAAGATATTAATTGATCATGATTGACAAGACCATGCTAATATAATAAAAATGACAATATTACCTAAATTTATTTTAAATTTGTATCTATAATAAAGTGCCAATGAATAATTTAGCAGAATTAAAAAATAGCAAAGTTCTTCTGAAACAGGAGTGTCCCCAAAGGATTTCAAGGAAGTCCAAAAATTTGGATATATTTTTAAAAATCTTTATTTTCACTAAATTCTAACTGAAATTAAGCATTTCTTTTAATTATATAAAGCACTCTGAGAAGTGGTCCATACATTTGAACAAATTGCTAATGTAGTCCATTTCATAAATAAAAGGTTAAGAGCCACTGATCGACATAAACAAAAAGTTAAGAATATCAAGAGGAAAATGAGGGGAAAGTGGTAGGAAAAGAAATAAGTAGTGCTTGATTTCAAATAAGACTGCAAGTAATAATCATCTAAATTAATTGATAGTGGTGGGAAAAAAAAGATGAAAAGTAAAATTGGTTAAGCACTTGATATACAGAAGCACACGAACATATTAGCATAGAATTCTATTAATCCAAATACTCCAACTACAAGTTTAAGGTCTCATTAGTCAACAAAATTTCAAAGAAAACTAGAAAGTAGCCTGGCAGAAAATAGGTTAGCTCAGCACTTCACTTTATATGCTAAAATAAGCTTTAAACTTCAAATCAATGCATAACTTAGATATAATAGGTCATATCAGTTGGGTCAAAGAAGGATTTTTTTTCTAACTGTAGATAGGGGAAGAATTAATATCAAGTAAGAGTTAGGATCAGAATAGATAGATACTTTTCTTTATAATCTTTTTTAAATTTATGGAGAAACAAAACTAAAGCTGTTAAAATTAGGAAAAAATGTTTTAATGAGGAAAAATGGCATCAAATTTCTCTGATAAAGGTCTTATATTAAAGCTATATAAGGAACTGTTTTAAATATATTAAAATAAGAGCCATTCTCTAATATAGAAATAGTCATCAGCAATGAATAGTAATGTTAAAAGGAAGAAGTTCAAGCTATTGATAGTATATAAATCTACCAAAGCACCAATAATGAAAGAAATTCAGAATAAAACTATTCTAAAATTTTACTTCATATCCTTTACATTGCTAAACTTAATAGGAAATAAAAATGACAATTTTTAAAGAATTTTGGGGAAAACTGGGATTGTATTGGTAAATCAGTGAATCAGACCATTCTATAAAGCAGCTTTGAACTCTGCCAAAAAAATATATATATATATATGTATATACACACAAATTTTTACACCAACTTATTTGCTAGAGCAAATCACTAGAAGGGAAAGTTGTTATGTTCAACAACTGGGGAATGACTGACTGGAGTTGTCATATGTAAATATAGTAGGATATTACTACATCATTAGAAATGATAAAAGGGATGGTATTAAAGAAACTTGCGAATGTTTACATTAAATGATGGAAAGTGAAATTAATAGAAATAATAATTTATCTGAAAATAAAAAAATGCATTGTTTAAAAAACAATTTGGAAAGACAAATATTCAATCCAATTACCAAAATTATGGAGAATCCATGAGGAAGCATATTACTAATCTACTGACACAAAGATAATGGAATCAAGGGATCCTATAAAACATATAATTTTATACAAGGGCAATCTGGACATTTTAAAAATATATATTACAAGATTTTTTGTTGTTGTTGTTGGAGCACAGAAAGGGGGACTAGTGCTGGTTTGTGAAGAAGAGAAAGGCAAGAAGGAGGAGGGGAAGAAGAAGATAAAATTAAGGAAGAAGAGGAGAAAAAGGAAGAAAACTGTTTAACTGAAACATTTTGAAAATGGAAAAAACAGAAAGCTAGAAAGAGGCAGACAATGTGGATAGTTCTGAGTGATGTCAGGCTGAATTTATGCTATATTTGAAAATGAAGTTTCACTTATCATCTCTTTTTTTAAATTTTTGTAAATGCAAATGTTTACTTATTTTAGTAGATGTTAAGATAATAAATAATAAAATTACTACTTACAGGGGCAAAAACATAAAAATAAATAACCTAAAATCATAGCTAACAATATTTATAATGTTTCTTTGATATGTCCCTCTAGTAACAATGTGCCAAGAAAGAAATAGAGTTCATGTGGCATGACCTGTTTTTTTTTAATAAAAATGAATATTTTATTAGTATCTTTAAAAAACTTATAGCTGTTTCTGATATATAATATCTCTCTTCTCCAATGGAAGATTTTTTCCCAACAAATTAAAATCTAACCAACCCAATAAACAAGATTCATAGTCTGCATAATATCTTGCATCCATATCTCCAAAGGAAGAGAGGGAGTCATATTTGCTCAGTATTTCCTTGAGATAAAGAATAATCACTTAAATCACAGAACATTCAGCTTCATGTTAGAGTTTTTAGTTATATTATTTTAATAAGTTGCATATTGTTTTCACAGTTCTGCTTACTTTTCCACAGTCAATTGAATAAAGTCTGACTTCGTGATGTCATTTGGAGTTTTCTTGACAAATGTACTGGTGTAGTTTGCTCTTTCCTTTTCCAATCTGACATATAGTAGGCTCTTAATATATATTTGTTGATTGATTCACTCAAATCAGGTCTTTTCTGTTCACATTTCTTCAAAATTTTAATGTTTATCATTTTTTCACAAAAAAATAATAATTATTTCATTCACATATGGGAACTTGTTTTGTGATCTACCATCTATAAACACTATTTTGTTTCCAATTTTTTGCTACTATAAAATATATTGTTATGAATATTTTAATAAATATTTAAGATTTGTCTGCCTTTGATCTTTTTGTAATATTGTATCATTATTTCTATATAATAAAATCTTAAAACATTTTGGAAATCAGATCTCTACCTGGAGATGTTTTATGATCTCCTCTTCCATTAATGACTATTGACAACTCTTCTTTTTCTCTCAAGACAATATGGATACAAAAACTTTATTTATACAAAACCTTTAAAACTATCTCTGTAGTCAAAGATGTTTTTCTTTTAGTCTCATCTTTACGCCATATCTGATTAAGAATACTCACACCAGCTTTAACTGTGAACCATACCTCCTTCCATTTTCTTTTAATTTATGTTATTTTTAAGGTTTTAGCTTTTATATTTTGATGACAAAATCAATGTGGAATCTCTTGTGTTAGGTGTTATAAAATTTTCATCTATATCTAGGGATTCCTTCATTAATAGTTTTATTTTCTCCAGATTACTGACAAGTTAGCTACTGAGTTCAATTGCTTATAAACCTTGAATGTTTACTTGTTTTAGCTAGTGCCATATAGTTTTGAAGTTTAACACTTCAATTATTTTAAAGTCTAGAAATATTCTTTCCCTTAATTTTTCCTATTTTTCATTAATTTATTTGAAAGACCATTCTATTTTTCTCAATGAATTTTGCTATTTTTCCACTTCTATAAAGCAACCCTTCTATAGGTTATTTAGTATAATACTAAATCTGTATATTTAAATTGTACAATCCTTTTAAATCAGCTATGGCCCAAATATTTAAAAAATGAATATCCCTCTAATTTTTCTTCATTTATTTCTATAAGATGCTTTTGTAATTGCATTTATAAAAGCCCAAATGGCTTTTGGAAGGTTGTGATCAAGACATTTTATACATTTTATAGTTATCAGAAATGAAAGTTCTCTTCCTTTGTTTCTTCCTGGTTATTGTTAGTCATTTTTAAAAGTTAGTGCTTTTTGTGGATTTATGTTGTATCCTGCCACTCAGGTTATTAAACATAGTTTTTCTTCTGAGTACATGAGGTTTTCTAAGTAAACTATCATGTTCTTTGCAAATATAGATAAAATCTCTTCTTTCTGAAGTTTATGCCTTTAATTTGTTTCATATTCTCATTAACATTTAAAAATATTTCAAATAAAAGTAAGGGATGATAAATCTTTATTTTGCTTCAATATTTATTGGGAATACTGGTGAAATTTTTCCTTTAAATAATTCTAGTTTTTAAAATAAATTTAAACACACACACATAGATCATGATTAAAAAAAGATACATCAATTCTTTTTTTTTTTTTTTTTTTTTTTAAGAAAAATGAGAGTTTTGTTTTGGACAAGGCTTGTTTTTCATGAAACAATGCTGGCTAATTGTAATTAAAGATTTTTTTTTCTTCTTAGATGTTCATGAACATATAAGGGCTATCTAAACAAAATGAGCATTTAGCTTTTTCACATTTACTTATTCACATTTATTTTCTAATAAAATTGATCTGACTGTTGTTCCACATATAAAAAGAACACTAGTCTCTTTATATTACTACCGGTATCTCCCATGCCTGGAATGAATTCCCTTTTTACTTGTGCCTCTTAGAATTCTTAACTTCTCTCAAAGCTCATTTAAAAAACAAAACAAAACAATTATTATTCTATATTATAGAAGTGCTTGTTAATTAAAAATAAAATAACTTAAAAAAACTCCACATTTTTCAGGAGTATATGTTGTTTTGTTCCAATCCTTTCCCTAATATAAACTTCTTGAAGACAGGGGCTATTTTGATTTTAGATATCTCTGGTGTCTGTCATATGTAAATCACTACTCTGAGAATGTTAGCATTTTAAGTACTTGCCACATAGCTACTTAATAAAGACCTGTGGACTTCATTTGACTTGATTTGAATTTAGTATTTAGAATAAAAGATTTAATATGGAGATGATAATTGACTTCAAATATTTGAAGAGCTATGTGGAAGGAAGATTTGATTTGTTTTGTTTATCCCCAAAGACCACAATAGGGAAAAGTGATAGAAGTTGTTTTGTTGTTTAGTTATTTTTCAGTTAGGTCTGATTTTCTATGATCCATTTTTTCCTGGCAAAGATACTGGTGTGGTTTGCTGTTTCCTTCTTCAGGTCACTTTACAGATGAGGAAACTGAGGCATATGGGGTTTACCCAGGTGCTCAGGATCATACAACTAGTAAATGTCTGAGGTTGGATTTTAACTTAGGTCTTTCTGAGTCCAGGCCCAGCACTCTATCCATTGTGTCACCTACCCATCTGTCCCTAGAGTTGTTAGGAGGCAGACTCAGTCTTAGAGGAAAAATACTCTTATAACTACACATAAATGGAATCGATTTTGTTGGGAAGCAGTGTTATCCCTCACCGAAGTTCTCTAAGAAGACATTTGGGGACTACTTCTTTGGCATGTTGTACTGTAGATTTTTTTTGGGGGGGTGTAAATTTTAGATTAGATGTTCTCTGGTTTTTTATAGCTCTGAAATTTCATTAATACATTATACATTATAGAATGTTTCTAGGCAATTAAATCAAGCTCACTTTATATAGCTAATAGACTCCATTCTTGTTTTTCTTTTGGAAATGTAGATAATTTTAGTTTTTCTCTAGTGTGGCAACACTGCCTGAATTCTTTCCAATCTCAAAAATCATGAACAGTTGCCTAGCCATCACATCTGTCAATTCTTCTGGTACCCTTGAATATTTGTTTTAATTCACCAAATTTTGCCCATGACAATGCCAACATGTAATCCTAGAGAGAAAACTGCTTTAGAATCTATCTCATGGAGAAACACACAGAATTGAAATGTTGAAAAAGAACTTAAAGACTAACTGGTCCTTCCAAGCCTCTGCTTTTAGAGTTTCAGAATTTTAGAGTTTAGGAAGCAAAAGTCTTGAGAGATAAAGCTATGTACCCATGACTAACCAGTAGCAGAGTTGGCACTAAAACCAACTCTCTTGATTTACAGTCAAAGACTCTCCCCTACTCCCAATAATACACTACTTTGTTTTTAAGTGACATCTCTGTTAAATGCTAGATAAATTACCCTTGCAAAGACCAAACTCTACCTGTACAATTGACCATTGAGATAATTATCCTCCATTGAGAGAATTTTAACTAACAACACACTCAGAGCTGCTGCAGTAATTGAGGAAAAACTGGAAACAAAACACCTATATGGTATAAGAAATAAATAGGAAAAGGTGGTAAATTAGAAAAGGTAAATCAAGAAGGGTAAAAAGGAAGCAATTACAGAGAAAAGGAATTGGTAGGGAATGCATAATAAGCCTGAGCAATGCCTCACACTATTGCTTTATATCCAGGAGGAATCAGGTGAAAGTATGATCATATTGGGGTGCAATAGTATCAATTATTTTAGGAGAGATCCTGACATACTCCTGGGTCTTTGTGGTCATCTGAACATTTTTAAAGGTTCATACACACAATATGCAGCTAGAGAATAGTTGACCAGTTGTTTTTGTGTGTGTATAATCATCCCAAGGTCTTGTGTGGGCTGCCCATGAAAACTTGCAAGTGGTCATGGATTGGAACAATGAGCTACTTTATACCCTGGAAATAATGGCTTCCAGCCAACTCATGAGAAGAATGAAACTGCCTTGTATCAGACTCCCTGCTGTGCATTAGAATTTCAGCTACAGCTGCTACCTTGTTATAACACCCACATTTCTCAGCTCACAAGGACAGCTTCACAGAGAAAATGCCCTGCATTCATTGTCTAATTATCAACTTCACATACCTTGGAAACAGACTATGGCTCAAACATGTGTATGACTCAAAACATTATTGTAAGATTAAGATCTGGAACAATAAAATAAATTCCAAATGCTGTTAATAGGCTATTATTACTGAAAAAAAAATGACATAAAAACCATTTTTTTATCTTGGCTTTTTATAGAAAGATTTCAGTGGGGAAAAATGAAATGATTTAGATAACTGGAAGAAAAAAAATCAAGCATGGAAAAAGGATGTCCAAGAACTTGTTCGGATTGTTGGCAACCTGCCGAGTACACCTCTGGAAGGAGACATGCAACTTTAATCTTTATTATGGAATGATCACAAGTGGACTATTTCTGAACACCATCTGTTCTCAGTGAAGCATATGAGTTCCATGCTCTATTCTGTCCTTCACCTCAGGCTCTTCAAACTCACCCAAACTCCCATTTGGAAAGATTTATTGAGAAGTGAAATATATATTTCTGATATCATATTATTATTACTATTATTTTAGTAACCAACACTTCCTTTTAATGAATACTAAGGATGACAGATGAAGTACTTTTTAATTCTGAAGGGCAGAACAGGGGAAAGGGGAAATAAGCCCACTTTTCTACAATAGATTCCTTTTTATATAGTGCAAGATGAGTATTTAATTGTATCTCTAGATGTATAATATTTGATAGATCACATTTCTATCAAGCATTTTGTATTGTAGTTCCTTGGTTTATGATATGAAACTCATTGATTGTCATATCCTTTAATATAGAATAAATGTGAAAGTTAGGAATCTCTCTTTTTTTTTTTATGATCTCCTAAACAGAATGGGTGGCAGCTTGATATTTCTTTGCTTGCTTGCTTTCTGTTTGAAAGGGCCTCAACTTTCAGGTAATTGGGAAGATGAAGGAACCTAGTAAGGATTAGATGTATAGGGATTAACTGACTCCTTTGCCAGTTTTGTAAAGCCACCAAAAACCTTTTTTTAGAGCAATGTTTTTAAATGCATAAAATACATGTAACAAAATACGAAGGAAATCAACTATATTGAAATAGGTATGAACATTATTTTTTAAAAAATCATGAATACCAGGTTAAGAAACCTTACTCTAGAGTTCAGATGGCAAAATCCTACTGAGCAAAATTTGCAGACATAGAAGAATATCTCCATGATGACTTAAAGTACAAAAAGTTTTCTTAATCACCCTATATCTTCAACACATGTAAATCATTTGCTTATATTTGATTTCCAAGAAGATTGCAAAATAGGTGAAATTGGTTTTTGGCTCCTTATCACCTCATTGTGTATTCCTTTTGATGTTTTCTTTTTCCCTTTTCCCCAGTAGTTCTCAACCTATTTGCTAACTATTGAAGGAAATCCAATTTGGGGCCCTATCCAGGCCTAACTTCCTATGAAGTTTATCATCTTGCAAAATTGTCCTCATTCCTTCCTTGGCCCCTTATTCAAATTCCTATAACTATAGTTAGATGGCCTTAGCTAGATGATAGAAAAAATGAACAAATAAAATTATTTCATTCATATATAATTAACAGATAAGTATGATAATATTCCCAAGAATTAGAGGGAGATAAGAGAATTGGAGAGGGAATTTTGGGGAGAGGTTTGAGATCAATGAGAGTCATTTTAGATCTACAAATCACAATTTAGGATTGTAAAGCTGAGTTTTGACCAATATCATTATTTCATATCCCTGCAATGATTCATGGAAAAAGTTCATTACATATTTAACAACATTATTTACTCCTATTCTCAAAATATCAAAATTTCCTGACTATAATTCACATTTAACACATAGTATTTGCTCATTTGTTTGTTTGTTTGTTTGTTTGTTTAATTTCTTGTCATTGCAGTATCTGGGCACTCTCCTAAGGCTATCTCCTACCACCTAAATAACATTTGTTACCGTTTCCTGTAACTTCCATCCC
Source organism: Sminthopsis crassicaudata (assembly GCF_048593235.1). Taxonomy (NCBI): domain Eukaryota; kingdom Metazoa; phylum Chordata; class Mammalia; order Dasyuromorphia; family Dasyuridae; genus Sminthopsis; species Sminthopsis crassicaudata. The sequence continues at coordinate 418,566,570 of NC_133618.1, read as the reverse complement.
TGGGGCTTGTCTGAAAGGATGCTACTATATTACTGTCAAAATGCATACTTATAGCTGAGCATAACTCAATTACTCTGACAGCATTTCTAACATTTATCTCTTACTACCTAAAGATTTATTGTTCTATCCCTTAAGTAAAACTGTAGAGCAAATCAAAAAACAATTTATTCCTAATTTGCAAAGGCAGTAACAAACAACCTTGGTCCTTTAAAAATGAGATTACTAAGGATAATGCTCTAAGTATGTCTTTTTCATCAAAGAGAATTTTTAAACAGGATTGTGTTTTAAGATAGAAGCACTTCTCTTTTAAGACAGTTCCTTATCTTGTGAAGCTGCCCTTGTGGAACATACACAATGACAAAATATCAGGATATTAGGGTTGACAGAGGATAACTAGAGGAAGCTGAAAGGATTTCAGCATTAACAAATATTTTGAAGTTCTCTTTTCACTAAATCTTAAGATAGATGCAAAAAAGCAAAGGAATAAAAATGTTTTTTTTTTTAATTAAAGAAACAGTAGTTGCATAGAAATTACTATAATGATTTGGATTCAGAAGGCACTTCAATGAGTTAAATAGAATGTTATTCAAATCCTAATTTCAGGAGAGCCAACTGGCTAGAAGCATAGATCTGAGCTTTAGTAACTTAAAGGAATATTTAGATTAGGAATTATAAGAACTGAAATCAAGCTGGGCCCTGATTATAATTTACTACATAATTTCAAAACAGAATTTCCAACCAACACAATTTAACTCTTAAACAAAACATTCATTGTATGTATGTATGTATATATATGCATATATATATATATACATACATATATATATATATATATAAAATATTCACATCTTTCACATAAGAAATGGGAACCTTCTACCTCATCATAAAAACAAAACAAAACTCATTTTTTAAGAAAAATTGGAACAATATGTGAGTAAGCAGATCCTGAAGTACATTGATATAAGACGAAAGAATTCTTTAGTTATCTGTATTGCTGACATCACCATTACTTAGGTGAAAGCATCAGAATTTCTTATAATTTGGCAAAAGCATATAAATTTGAATAGCAAAGATTCTCCCTTTATAAATATAGACCTTTAAAAAGCAAACAAATAGTATGAGACACTATGAATGATGCTGGAAGAGTTTGCTTTCTTAGAGTAAGTCTTGCATTTAAGTATTAGCTTTGAGCATTTATCCCTTAGAGAAAAATGTTGGGATTTGAATGCTTGCTTTTGCTAAAGCATTATTCAGTCAGTTCTTTCACTATTGAGGCCCATGAAGACTTTCCATATAAGTTCAGCTTTGGACTTTTCTCCTATTGGTGTCCCTGAGTTTTGTATTTCTCACTATACTCTTCAGATTCCACTAATTTACTATTGCACCTACTTCTGTTCTATCCATCTTCAATTCAGTAGGTATAGAGTCAAATCCAATGAAATCTATACTCCAAGCTTTCTTTGATTTTATTCTCTTCAAAAGAGGGCAAAATGAAATCCACCTCAAGTGCTTAATATTTCCTCAAGACACCAGAAAGCAAGTATACTAAATCAATCAATAAACAAATATGTCATGTTTCTAGCAGGATCATTTCTACAAATTGAGCTCCCTTTTATTTTCCTAGGTCTCCATTGTGATCTCTTTGGGGTGGCTAATATGCATTAGTTTAGTTAAAAAAACAAACAAACAAAAACAAAAAAAAACAATTCAAGGAACTTACACTGAGGTAAAAATCTTTTTGCCAAACCCAGCTCTTTCGATTTCCATTACAATAACAACAAAAAGAAAAGAAATGAAAATATAATTCCCACAGATTATTATGATTATTATCATCACATTTTTATGTTAAGGACATAATCTTAGCCCTATGTTCTGCTTGTCCTTAGCTCCTGCCAGTGGTCTGATAGTTCTCTTGATGAGAGTAGCTACTTGTTGAATAGCTACTGAGTCAAAGAAAACTTGAAACTAACTTGAGATGAAAAGGAAAATCAATAAGAACTTTCACCAATCACTTTAAGGTAGTAGTTCTCCCTTCACTACCCCTATGCCAGGTTATATGTTGATGCCTCCTCAATATTAGCTCTTTTCATACTGTGGTAGATGAAAGATTATAGTAGCTATTGAATCAAAGAAAGTATGCAACTAATTGAAGAGGGAATGGACAACTATTTAAGGTCTTCACAAATGATTCCTGCAGAATATTCCCTAAACTCTGCTTCAATAATAGACTTTCACCACTCAACAAGGGGAAAGTCCAAAAGTTAAATAAATAGGTACCCGTGATGGGATAGGCTCAGAAGACAATGGAAAAAGTGAAAAAAATTGTAATCAATCAAAGGAAAACTTTTAGTATAGCACAAAGCAATCACGTAACTTTAAACTCAGATTAATTGCACAGTAATACAGAAAAGAATATGGAATGTTTGTCAAAGACCATAAAGACATTTGCAATAACAAACAGAATTAATGACAAAAACAAAAATTAGAATGAATAGGATAGACAGTCTAGACAGAACCTAGAAAAGCTTTAGCTAAACAATGGCAACACATCAAAAGAAGTAATGATGGAATTACAAGTCAAGATTTCAATGGTACAAGAAATATGATAGGAAAAAAACACTATTGTAACTACTATCAAAAACTACTAGCCTATTAAATGGAACATAGAAAAGTAATCTAGAAATCATTTCATAAGAACATGTTAAAACAAAAATAAATAAATAAATAAATAGCCAAAAATTGAGTTTATTATTTAAAAAAAATAAAGGACACTCTTTGCAGATGATATGATGCTATACATAGAGAACCCCAAAGATTCAACTAAAAAGCTATTAGAAATAATCCACACCTTTAGCAAAGTTGCAGGATAAAAAATAAAATCACATAAATCATCAGCATTCTTATATGTCACTAACAAAGTCCAACAGTTAGAGTTACAGAGGGAAATTCCATTTAAAGTAACTACTGATAGTATAAAATATTTAGGAATCTACTGCCAAGGAAAAATCAGAAACTATATGAGCAAAACTACAAAACACTTTTCACACAAATTAAGTCCGATCTAACCAATTGGAAAAATACTAAATGCTCTTGGATAGGGCGAGCAAATCTAATAAAGATGACATTACCTAAACTAATCTATTTATTTAGTGCTATACCAATCAGACTCCCCAAAAACTATTTTAATGACCTAGAAAAAATAACAAAGTTCTTAAGGAAAAACAAAAGGTCAAGAATTTCAAGGGAATTAATGAAAAAAAAAAATCAAATGAAGGTGGCCTAGCTGTACCAGATCTAAAATTATATTATAAAGCAGCGGTTACCAAACCATTTGGTATCGGCTAAGAAATAGACTAGTTGATCAATGGGAATAGGTTAGGTCCAAAGGACAAAATAATTAATAACTCTAACAACCTAGTGTTTGACAAATCCGAGTACCTCAGCCTTTGGGATAAGAACTCAATGTTTGACAAAAATTGCTGGGAAAATTGGAAATTAATATGGCAGAAACTAGGCATTGATCCACACTTAAAACTATATACTAAGGTCAGGTGAAAAATGAGTTCATGACCTAGGCATAAAGAATGAGATTATAAATAAATTAGAGGAACATAGGATAGTTTACCTCTCAGATCTGTGGAAAAGGAATGAATTCATGGCCAAAGAAGAACTAGAGATCATTATTGATCACAAAATAGAAAGCTTTGATTATATCAAATTGAAAAGTTTTTGTACAAGCAAAATCAATGCAGATAAGATTAGAAGGGAAACAATAAACTGGGAAAATATTTTTACAGTCAAAGGTTCAGATAAAGGCCTCATTTCCAAAATATATAGAAAATTGACTCTAATATATAAGAAATCAAGCCAATCTCCAATTGATAAATGGTCAAAGGATATGAACAGACAATTCTCGGATAAAGAAATTGAAACTATTTCTAGTCATATGAAAAGATTCTCCAAATCATTATTAATCAGAGAAATGCAAATTAAGACAACTCTGAGATACCACTACACACCTGTCAGATTGGCTAGAATGACAGGGAAAGGTAATGCAGAATGTTGGAGGGGATGTGGGAAAACAGGGACACTGATAAATTGTTGGTGGAACTGCGAATACATCCAGCCATTCTGGAGAGCAATTTGGAACTATGCTCAAAAAGTTATCAAACTGTGAAACCCTTTGATCCAGCAGCTTTGCTACTGGATTTGTATCCCAAAGAGATCTTAAAGAAGGAAAAGGGACCTGTATGTGCAAGAATGTCTGTGGCAGCTCTCTTTGTGGTGGCCAGAAACTGGAAAGTAGGTGGATGCCCATCAATTGGAGATTGGCTGAATAAATTATGGTATATGAATAATATGGAATATTATTGTTCTGTAAGAAATGACTAACAGGATGATTTCAGAAAAGCCTGGAGAGACTTACATGAACTGATGCTGAGTAAAATGATCATTACATACTTCAACAACAAATACTGTATGATGATCAATTCTAATGAACGTGGCCCTCTCCAACAATAAGATGAACCAAATCAGTTTTAATAGAGCAGTAATGAACTGAATCAGCTACACTCAGCAAAAGAACTCTGGGAGATGACCATGAACCACTACATAGAATTTCCAATCCCTCTAATTTTGTCCGCCTGCATTTGGATTTCCTTCACAGGCTAAATGTGCACTATTTCAAAGTCTGATTCTTTTTGTTCAGCAAAACAACTATTTGGCCGTGTGTGTGTGTGTGTGTGTGTGTGTGTGTGTGTGTATACATACATATATATATATATATAAAATTGGAACAAATGGTTTGGCAATTGTCAATGTTGTAAAATTACCCATGCAAATATCTGGTAAATAAAAATTATTTAAAAAAAGAAAAAAGAAAGAAAAGAAATAGCCAAACTTTTTTTTCAGTTTGCTCAGATAAACTATTTAAGTTACAAAAAAAAAAAAAAAGAAAGAAAAAAAGAAAAAGAAAAATTGTCAAGATGCACTGGAAATGGATGCCAAAGTTTGAGGTAATAAACTTTACAAGGCTACAGCAGAGGAGCCTTAAATGTAACATTCCTGGAAATATTCTTGCAAAAATCCAAAGCACTGTGATCAAAGAAAAAGAAAAAAGACAAGTAGCTAGAAGGAAACAGATTATATACCATAGAATTACATTTATAATTGTAAAGGATTATACTTCAAGTATAAGAAAAGGAAGAAAATATTGGTCTATGATTTTTAAAAAAAGCAAAAAAAAAAAAAAAAAAGAAATTCAAAGACATCAAAAATGTACACATGATAGTTAAGGGAGAAAAAAAAAAAAACTTAACAAGATATGAAAGGAATAAGTAATCCCATGCAATTCACTTTTATTTGTGTTGGGACAAGTCAATTAAAAATTAATACAGACAAACTAGTGTTTGGAATTTAAATGAAATAAACGGAACTGGTCTAGGACAGAAAGATGGTTTAGAAGATTTGAAAGAGGAACTAGAATTTGGGAAAGGATAACCTCATCTTAAGAGCCACAGAACAGAAATAAAACAGTTAATAAGGGGAAAAATCAATTTAGTAATCATTGTCATGAATTTGAATGAAGCATTTTTCATCCCAAAATGTAGCAAGATGATAAAATGGATGTGAAACAAAACCCAAGAATTTTCTATTTTTAAGACATATTAGACATAAAAATTCATACAGAGTCAAAATATGGGATTAGAAATGTATTTATATTTTTTTCGGAAAAATAATAAGGAAGTAGGAATAGCAATTTTAATTTCATAGGTGATAATAGCAAACATAAATTCAGTCTAATAGGTACAAAAAGGGAAATTATCTTCTACTTGAAGGATTGAAAGCCCAGGTTAAAAGTCTTCTTAAACCCTGTCATTTTCTTTCTGATAAAACCAAATGAAACCAAGTCCAGGAAGTGGCTTTCTTAGTGTTTACTTATTGGGGTAAAAGTAATTAATTTCTTGAGGGAACTAAACAAACAAGCAAACAAAATAGCGAAGGACAGCAGTTAAAAAAAATCTGGTTTTAAGAAGAAATGTTCTTAAATACCAAATAGTTAATAGCAATTTTTCAATATCTATAAGTAATAGGTATTTTTATAACTATAATTCAGCAGTTGTAAAATTTAAATACTCTTTTGAACTTCTGTATAAGTAAAATTATTTTTATGAGAATATAGAATAATTTTGGCTTAAAATAGTCTTATCGCTTTTACTGACACTTATCACTTTTAGTAGAAGGAATGTTTACATAGATTTCAAATATTTTTAGCATGTCTGAATACCTGCAATAGCTGAATTTCTTGAAGTTTCAATTCCATAGTCATTTTAAAGTTCATTTACAAAAAAAAAATCTGTAGAATGGCACAAGCAACCTTCCTAGATAATGTAAATAGATAAATGTACAGAATAATACGTTTTGTAACTATATATGGAAATATTTAGCTATAGCAGGCCTGATAACACACACCAAGCATTGTTCCCCTGCCCCAAGTCCATTTATTTGATTCTCATCTTTTTCAATGATATTAGCAGGCATTTTAGAGAGGCAATTTATCTTTGAGAATTGAAGAAGCAGTATAAGTTGCATGAGATACTCAGAATATATACTTGGAAATGTAGAAGGCTTTTAATTAGAGTCATTCTTTCTGTTGGGACTTTGAGTTGGACATATTTTAGAGATGTTGAAAAATATTAAATATATTTAAAGGTATATATTCAACAAGAATTTGCAGCCAAAATTAACCACTGGAGGCAAAGACCAAGATCTTAAAATTTGTAGGAAAACAAGAGAAAAGGAATATTGTAAAATAAACTGCTTCATTTGAATATTAACCAAATTTGAATGAAGGACTTCCGGCTAAGATGGCGGCGTGGAGGCAGACAGCTGCTTGAGCTCCTCGCTTTCTCTCAGAACTTACTTCATGACAAGCCTCTGACTTAATGCTTGACCCAGAAAGAAATCCACAAATTATCACCAAGAGAAGACATCCTTGAAAGTCGCCAGAAAAGGTCTGTGTTTGTTCGGGGGAGGGTCAATCAGACTGGGCGCAGACTGAGGGCAGACAGCCAGAGCAAGACAGGCAGCTCACACAGCTCAGACCGGAGGGGGAGGGGTGTGATCTCTGCAGTTTCTGCGAAAGGGCTTTTGCCCCAGTGTGGATGCTCCGTCTTGGCAGCAAGCCAGGAGCAGCAGAGAGGGTGTAAACACCGGAGGTGAAGATTAAAACCCCAGAAAGCCAGCGTCTCTCAGAGCCCGGACACCCCCAACCCCCACCTGGACTGACTCGGTGCGTTCTCGGAGCCTCAGAGCGCAGACTCAGTACAGTCATTGCTGTTCTGTTAGTGGCTCTCTGCTGCCCTATCCCCAGTCTGTAGAGGAAGCCCATTAATAACATCCAGCCCTATCCCCCGCAAAACAGACCAATTGCTTCTCTTGTCAGTTTGTTTTCTTTGATTCTGACAAAATGAATAAAAAATTCAAAAGGGCTCTAACCATTGACAGCTTTTGTGTGGAGAGGGAGCAGACTTCAAATGCTGAGGAGACTAGGAACAGAATGTCCCCAGATGTATCCCCTGGGAGGGATATAAGCTGCTCCTCAATACAAAAGAACCTCATAGAGGAAATAAAAAAGGCTCTCACAAGAGAGCTGGAAGAGAAATGGGAAAAGGAAAGGGAAGCTTGGCAAGAGAGCCTGGAGAAGTCATCCCATGCATTCAAAGACAGAATGGATAAAGAAATCAAATCATTGAGAAACAAGATTAGTGAGCTGGAAAAGATAAACAACTCCAAGGAAAACAGGATTAGTGAGCTGGAAAAAGAAATCAGCTCTCTAAAAAATAAAATGGATAAAATGGAAAAAAATTCCATAGAAGATAAAAACTCAATTGGACAATTACAAAGAGATATAAAAAAAGTGAGTGAAGAAAATACATCATTGAAAATTAGACTGGAACAAGTAGAAATGAATGACTCAAGGAGAAACCAAGAGGGAGTCAAGCAAAACCAGAGAAATGAGACAATTGAAAAGACTGTCAAGTACCTTACCAGAAAGACAACAGACCTGGAAAACAGATCCAGGAGAGACAATTTGAGAATAATCGGACTCCCTGAAAAATGGGAGGAAAAAAAAAAGAGCTTGGACACCATTTTCGAGGAAATTATCAAAGAGAACTGCCCAGACGTTTTGGAAACAGAGGGTAAAATAGACATTGAGAAAATTCATCGATCACCTACTGAAAGGGACCCTAAAATCAAAACGCCAAGAAATATAGTGGCCAAGTTCAAGAACCATCAGACAAAGGAAAAGATATTGGAAGCTGCTAGAAAAAAACAATTCAGATATGGAGGATCCACAATAAGGATAACACAGGATCTAGCAGCGTCCACATTAAAAGAACGCAGGGCCTGGAACATGATATTCCGAAAGGCTAAAGAACTTGGTATGCAGCCAAGAATAACTTACCCAGCAAGAATGAGCATCGTTTTCCAGGGAAGAAGATGGACATTTAACGAAATAAATGAATTCCATCTATTTTTGATGAAAAAACCAGACCTACATAAGAGGTTTGATCTTCAAATACAGAACTCAAGAGACTTCTAAAAAAGGTAAAAAGAAATCTTGAGAACTATACTTCTGTCAAAAAAATATGTAAAGAACATATGTACAATTTGTCTTAGAAAATAGAAGTGGAAAGGAGATTATATCATAAAAAAGTACAAAGTGATGGTACTACATCTCATGAAGAGGCAAAGGTAACCTATTATATCTGAGAGAAAGAAAGGAGGGAGATGAACATAGCGTGTATCAATAGACATATTCAATTTATGGTGAAACTTCTTCCACTTCATTGAAAAGTGAAAGGGAAGGAGTAAGCTAAGGGGAAGGGAATACAGTAATTTCGAGGAAAAGGGGTAAAATAAAGGGAGGATCTTTAAGGTGGGGGAGGGATCCTAAAAAGGGAGGGCTGTGAAAAGCAAGTGGTGTTTACCAGTTTAATACTGGATAGGAGGGTAAAAGGGAAGGAAAGGGGAAAAGCATAAGCAGGGGTTAATAGGATGGCAAGCAATATAGAATTAGTCCTTCTAACCATAAATGTGAATGGGGCAAACTGCCTCATAAAGAGGAAGCAGTTAGCAGACTGGATTAAAAGTCAGAATCCTACTATATGTTGTTTACAGGAAACACACCTGAAACAGGATGAGACATTCAAACTAAAAGTAAAAGGGTGGAGCAGAATCTATTATGCTTCAGGCAAAACCAAAAAAGCAGGAGTAGCCATCCTCATCTCAGATCAAGCAAAAACAAAAATTGATCTAATTAAAAGAGATAAGGAAGGGCATTATATCCTGCTAAAGGGAAGCATCAATAGTGAAGCAGTATCAATATTAAACATGTATGCACCAAGTGGTGCAGCATCTAAATTCTTAAAAGAGAAATTAAGAGAGCTGCAAGAGGAAATAGATAGCAAAACTATAATAGCGGGAGATCTCAACCTTGCACTCTCAGAATTAGATAAATCAAACCACAAAATAAATAAGAAAGAAGTCAAAGAGGTAAATAGAATACTAGAAAAGTTTGATATGATAGATCTTTGGCGAAAGCTAAATGGAGACAGAAAGGAATATACTTTCTTCTCAGCAGTTCATGGAACCTATACAAAAATTGATCATATACTAGGGCATAAAAACCTCAAAATCAAATGCAGTAAGGCAGAAATAGTAAATGCATCCTTTTCAGACCATAATGCAATCAAAATAACATTTAATAAAAAGCCAGGGGAAAATAGACCAAAAAATAATTGGAAACTAAATAATCTTATACTAAAGAATGATTGGGTAAAACAGCAAATCATAGACATAATTAATAACTTCACCCAAGAAAATGACAATAATGAGACATCATACCAAAATGTGTGGGATACAGCCAAAGCAGTAATTAGGGGAAGTTTTATATCTCTACAGGCCTACCTGCATAAAATAGAGAAAGAGAGGGCCAACGAATTGGGTTTACAACTAAAATTGCTAGAAAAGGAACAAATTAAAAACCCCCAGACAAACACAAAACTTGAAATTCAAAAAATAAAAGGTGAGATTAATAAAATTGAAAGTAAAAAAACTATTGAATTAATTAATAAAACTAAGAGTTGGTTTTATGAAAAAACCAACAAAATAGACAAACCCTTAGTAAACCTGATTAAAAAAAGGAAAGAGAAAAAACAAATTGATAGTCTTGAAAATGAAAAGGGTGAACTCACCACTAATGAAGAGGAAATTAGAACAATAGTTAGGAGCTACTTTGCTCAACTTTATGCCGATAAATTCGATAACTTAAATGAAATGGAAGAATACCTTCAAAAATATAGCTTGCCCAGATTAACAGAGGAAGAAGTAAGTAGTTTAAATAGTCCCATCTCAGAAAAAGAAATAGACCAAGCTATTAACCAACTTCCTAAGAAAAAGTCCCCAGGACCAGATGGATTTACAGGTGAATTCTACCAAACATTTAAAGAACAACTAACTCCAATGCTATGTAAACTATTTGAAAAAATAGGGATTGAAGGAGTCCTACCAAATTCCTTCTATGACACAGACATGGTACTGATACCTAAACCAGGTAGATCGAAAACTGAGAAAGAAAACTATAGACCAATTTCCTTAATGAATATTGATGCTAAAATCTTAAATAAGATATTAGCAAATAGACTTCAGAAAATCATCCCCAGGATAATACACTATGACCAAGTGGGATTTATACCAGGAATGCAGGGATGGTTTAATATTAGGAAAACTATTAGTATAATTGACCATATTAATAATCAAATTAATAAAAACCATATGATCATCTCAATAGATGCAGAAAAGGCATTTGATAAAATCCAACATCCATTCCTACTAAAAACGCTTGAGAGTATAGGAATAAATGGACTATTCCTTAAAATAATAAGGAGCATATATTTAAAACCTTCAGTAAACATCATATGTAATGGTGATAAACTAGAACCTTTCCCTGTAAGATCAGGAGTGAAACAAGGTTGCCCACTATCACCATTACTATTCAATATAGTACTAGAAACTCTAGCCTTGGCAATAAGAGCCGAGAAAGAGATCCAAGGAATTAGAGTAGGAAATGAAGAAATCAAATTGTCACTTTTCGCAGATGACATGATGGTATACTTAGAGAACCCCAAAGACTCTGCTAAAAAGCTATTAGAAATAATTCAGAATTTTAGCAAAGTCGCAGGATACAAAATAAATCCACATAAATCCTCAGGATTTTTATACATTACCAACACAATCCAACAGCAAGAGATACAAAGAGAAATTCCATTCAAAATAACAGTCGATAGTATCAAATATTTGGGAATATATCTACCAAAGGAGAGTCAGGAATTATATGAGCAAAATTACAAAACACTTGCCACAAAAATAAAGTCAGATTTAAATCATTGGAAAGACATTCAATGTTCTTGGATAGGCCGAGCGAATATAATAAAGATGACAATACTCCCCAAACTAATCTATTTATTTAGTGCTATACCAATCAGACTCCCAAGAAACTATTTTAATGACCTAGAAAAAATAACAACAAAATTCATATGGAAGAATAAAAGGTCGAGAATTGCAAGGGAACTAATGAAAAAAAAGTCAGAGGAAGGTGGTCTAAGTGTACCTGATTTAAAGCTATATTATAAAGCAACAGTCACCAAAACCATTTGGTATTGGCTAAGAAATAGACTAGTTGATCAGTGGCATAGGTTAGGTTCACAGGACAAGATAGTGAATAAAAATAGCAATCTAATCTTTGACAAACCCAAAGATCCCAAATTTTGGGATAAGAATTCATTATTTAACAAAAACTGCTGGGAAAACTGGAAATTAGTATGGCAGAAACTAGGCATGGACCCACATTTAACACCACATACTAAGATTAGATCAAAATGGGTCCAAGATTTAGGCATAAAGAACGAAATCATAAATAAATTGGAGGAACATGGGATGGTTTACCTCTCAGACTTGTGGAGGAGGAAGGAGTTTGTGTCCAAGGGAGAACTAGAGACCATTATTGATCACAAAATAGAACATTTTGATTACACCAAATTAAAAAGTTTCTGCACAAACAAAACTAATGCAAACAAGATTAGAAGGGAAGTAACAAATTGGGAAAAAATTTTTACAGTTAAAGGTTCTGATAAAGGCCTCATCTCCAAAATATACAGAGAATTGACTTTAATTTATAAGAAATCAAGCCATTCTCCAATTGATAAATGGTCAAAGGATATGAACAGACAATTTTCTGATGATGAAATTAAAACTATTTCCACTCATATGAAAGAGTGTTCCAAATCACTATTGATCAGAGAAATGCAAATTAAGACAACTCTGAGGTATCATTACACACCTGTCAGATTGGCTAAAATGACAGGAACAAATAACGATGAATGTTGGAGGGGCTGTGGGAAAACTGGGACACTGATGCATTGTTGGTGGAGTTGTGAAAGAATCCAACCATTCTGGAGAGCAATCTGGAATTATGCCCAAAAAGTTATCAAAATGTGCATACCCTTTGACCCAGCCATACTACTACTGGGCTTATACCCCAAGGAACTACTAGAGAAGGGAAAGGGTCCTGTATGTGCCAAAATGTTTGTGGCAGCCCTTTTCATAGTGGCTAGAAGCTGGAAGATGAATGGATGTCCATCAATTGGAGAATGGTTGGGTAAACTATGGTATATGAATGTTATGGAATATTATTGTTCTATAAGAAATGACCAACAGGAGAAATACAGAGAGGCTTGGAGAGACTTACATCAACTGATGCTGAGTGAAACGAGCAGAACCAGAAGATCATTATACACTTCAACAATGATACTGTACGAGGATGTATGCTGATGGAAGTGGATTTCTTCAACATAGAGAAGAGCTAATCCAATTCCAATTGATTAACGATGGACAGAACCAGCTACATCCAGAAAAGGAACACTGGGAAATGAGTGTAAACTGTTATTTTTACCTTCTGAATCCAATTCTTCCTGTGCAACAAAAAATTCGGTTCTACACACATATATTGTATCTAAATTATACTGTAATATATTTAACATATATAAGACTGCTTGCCATCAGGGGGAGGGGGTTGGGGGAGGAAGGGAAAAAATCTGAATAGAAGTAAGTGCAAGGGATAATGTTGTAAAAAATTACCCATGCATATGTACTGTCAAAAAATGTTATAATTATAAAATAAAATAAAAAATTAAAAAAAAAAAAAAAAAAAAAAAAAAAAAAGAATATTAACCAAATTTTAGGAATTTTTTTTCCTTCTCAATGAGAGAAGACAAAGATATTCTTTGAGAAAATATCAAGTAAACAGATTTGCATGAATGCATTTTTTTTTCTAGATCTATCTAGAATTTGGCACTTCTGGGTTCATATCAGATTGTCAGTTGGTGACCTCTCTTCTGCATATATCTCATCTTACATTCCTATTTGAAAATAGTAATTAGAATTGTGGGTTGGCCTTAGAAATAATGTTTTACTTTCTTGATTTAATGTTGCCTGGGTTGGCATGCTCTTAGGAAAGGTGAATTTCTCTTTCCAGACACTGACAAGTTTGGAAGCAATGGAAACACTTTAAAAATGATCATGCTTTTCCACTCATATGAGTGTTCCAAATCACTATTGATCAGAGAAATGCAAATTAAGACAACTCTGAGATACCACTACACACCTGTCAGATTGGCTAAGATGACAGGAACAAATAATGATGAATGTTGGAGGGGATGTAAGAAAACTGGGACACTGATGCATTGTTGGTGGAGTTGTGAAAGAATCCAACCATTTTGGAGAGCAATCTGGAATTATGCCCAAAAAGTTATCAAACTGTGCATACCCTTTGATCCAGCAGTGCTACTACTGGAATTATATCCCAAGGAAATACTAAAAAAGGGAAAGGGACCTGTATCTGCCAAAATGTTTGTGTCAGCCTTTTTGTAGTGGCTAGAAACTGGAAAATGAACGGATGCCCATCAATTGGAGAATGGTTGGGTAAATTATGGTATAGGAATGTTATGGAATATTATTGTACTGTAAGAAATGACCAACAGGATAAATACAGAGAGGCTTGGAGAGACTTAACATGAACTGATGCTGAGTGAAACGAGCAGAACTAGGAGATCATTATACACTTCAACAACAATACTATATGAGGATGTATTCTGATGGAAGTGGATATCTTCAACATAGAGAAGAGCTAATCCAATTCCAATTGATCAATCATAGACAGAATCAGCTACATCCAGAAAAGGAACACTGGGAAATGAGTATAAACTGTTAGCATATTTTTTCTCCCCAGGTTATTTTTACTTTCCGAATCCAATTCTCCCTTTGCAACAACAACAACAACAACAAAATTTGTTTCTGCACATATATATATATATATTGTACCTAGGATATACTATAACATATTTAATATATATGGGAATGCCTGCCATCTAGGGGAGGGGGTGGAGGGAAGGAGGGGAAAAATTCGGAACAGAAGGGAGTGCAAGGGATAATGTTGTAAAAAATTACCTATGCATATGTACTGTCAAAAATGTTATAATTATAAAATTAATTTTAAAAAATATATATGAGAGTGATGCAAAAGAATCATAAAAATGTAGGCAATAATTTTTTTAAAGGAGCACAAAAAAGGGAAAAATATGTGATAAAATTTCACTGAAGAAATTTTTAAAAAGCTGAACTGGCCAAAAGGAAAAGGAATACAAAAATTCACTGATTAATTACTTAAAGATTAGAATTGGGCAAATGTAAGCTAGTGACTTCATGAGATTTCAAGACATGATAAAACAAAATTTAAAAATGAAAACTCCCAGGAATATTGTAGTCAAATTCCAGATGTATCTATCAGATTAAGGAGAAAATATTGTAAGGAACCTGAAAGAAAAAATTCCAATATTGTGATGCCACAGTCAGGATATCACAAGATTTAGCAGTTTCTACATTAAAGGATCAGAGGGTTTGAAATACAATATTTTGGTGGGGAAAAAGGGCTTGGATTACATCCAAGAAGCACATACCTCCCAAGACCGAATTTAATCCTTCAGATTAACAAATGGCTATAATGAAAGAGAGTGCTTTGGACCTTTCTGATGAAAAGACCAGAGGTGAACAGAAAATTTGACTTTCAAATAAGACTCAGAAGAAGCATGAAAAGGTAAACAGGAAAGAAAAATAATAAAGAATTCAATAAGGTCAAGCTGTTTTCATTTCTACATAGGACGATGATAATTATAGCCCTTAAGTACTTTATCACAAAAGGACAGTTAGAAGACTTATACATAAACAGAGGGTACAGATATAAAATGATTTTGATGGAATGACATCCAAAAATAAGGAAAAAATAAGAAATGAGAAAAATGATTGCAATAAGAGAAGGCAAAGGGAGAGATAGAATGGGGTAGATTATTTTACTTGAAAAGGTGAAAATGACCACTTACAATAAAGAGACCAATAGGGGAGGGCATTGTTTGAACCTTGCTCTCATATGAATTAGAATAAAAGTTGGGTATAGAAACTTATCTATAGGAAAATAGGAAGAAAATGTGATGAAAATGGGGAAGACTGATAGATTGGAAAGTAGATTGAGAGAGGTAGAAGAAGCAAAATACTGGTGAGGAGGAACAGGGTAAAGTAGAGAGATATAGTGAGAGATAGACAGAAAAACAGACAGAGACAGAGGGGCAGACAGAAAGAAACAGAACAAGGGAAAAATAGGTTTGAGGAAACTACATAACTAGTAATCACAACTGTGAATGTAAATGGGATAATTTACTTATAAAGCAGAAGCTGATAGCATAGTAGAATAAAAACCAGAGTCCTAACACACACACACACACACACACACACACACACACACATGGACAATATAGATAAAAATATGTATCTTTATATTTATTAGATTATTTGGTTTCTAATTAATTTTAATCTTCCCAAAGCTTTTATGGAATGTGATTTTCATTGTATCACAATCTGGAAAAGATGCAATTAATATTTCATATATAAATGAAACATATTGTAAACAGAGAGTCATATGTAAAAGAAAGGTACAGAACTGGAATATAATCTATTATGCTTCACCTGAAGCAAAAAAAAAATGATCTAAGATAAAATGAAACAAAAATAGATGTAATTAAAAGAAATATGGAAGAAAAATACATCTTGTTAAAATGTGCCAGGGACAATAACTACTAAAGATATGTGAACACGATGATACAGCATACATAGTTTAAAAGGCAATATTAAATGAAGTACAGGAGGAAATATACAATAAAATTATACTAATGGGAAGCCTTAACTTTCCCTTTTCAGAAACAAATAAATCTCATCAAAAATAGACAAGAAAGTTAAAGAGGTTATTAGGATTTTAGAAAAGTTAGACATGATAGATTTCTGGAGAAAATTGAATGGAAAAAGAGAATAATATACCTTTTTTCTCAGTGGTGCATTGTACCTAGACCAAAAAAAATGATCATGAATTAAGACATAAAACCTAACAATTAAATGCAGAAAAACAGAAGTAGTAAATGCATCTTTTTAGATCATAACACAATAAAACTTACATCCAGTAAAGGGCCATGGAAAGGAAGAATGAAATTAATTGCAAACTAAACAATCAAATCCTAAAAATGAGTAGGTTAAATAATAAATCATAGAAACATCAATAATTTTATTAAAGAGGATGAGAACAGTTAGGCAATGTATCAAAATTTGTGGGATATATCCAAAGCAATATGTAAAATAAAATGTATATTTTTAAACACATGTCAATAAAATAGAAAAAAAAACATCAATAAGTTGGGCATACAACTAAAAAAATAGAAAAAGATCAAATATAATTTCCCATTTACCCACTAAATAGAAAATCTTTGAAGTTAAAAGAGTGATGAACAAATTTGAAATTAAGAAAACCACTGAACTAATAAATAAAATTAAGAGATAAATTTTATAAAAAACAAAATTAACTAGGTAAACCATTGGTTACTTTGAGTACAAAATAAAAGAAAACCATATTATCAGTATCTAAAATAAAAAGGATGTATTTATCATCAATGAAGAAGAAATTAAAGTAATTATAAGGTCTATTTTGATCAATTATAGGCCAATGAATTAAACAGTCTAAGTGAAATGGATGAATATTTTCAAAAAATAAATTTTCTAGAGTAAAAAAAATAGAATTCTTAAGAAAACCTATCTTAGAAAAAGACATTGAATGATAAACTATCAATGAATTTCCTAAGAAAAAACTTTCTGGGCCATATGGTTTCACAAGTGAATTTCACCAATTGTTAAAAGAGCAATTAATTCTAATACTATACAAACTACTTGGGAAAATAAGCAAAAGAAGAGTACTACCAAATTCCTTTTATTACACAAATATGGTGCTGATATCTAAATCAGAAAGAGACAAAATAGAGAAAGAAATTACTGACCAATCTTCCTAATAAATATTGATGCAAAAATTACATATATTATGTAATAGCATTATTATAGCAAAATATCACATGAATCATATAGTATGTCTAGGTGGGATTTATAGTAAGAAGGCAGGAGTGGTTCAATAATAGAAAAACTATCAGCTTAATTGACCATATCAATAACAAAACCAACAGAAACAATATAATTATCTCAAAAATACAGAAAAGGCTTTTGATAAAATAAAATACTTATTACTATTAAAAGCACCACAGAATAATGGAACAAACATAGCTTTTCTTAAAATGACAAATAGTATCTATTTTAGAGAACCTACAAGCATTAAGTGTAATGTAAACAATAACTGTAATAGAGCCTTTCCCAAAAATATTAGGGGTGAAACAAGTATTCTCATTATCACCATTATTATTCATTATTGTACTAGAAAATGTTATCTATAGCAATAAAAGAAGAAAAAGAAATTGAAGAATTAGAATAGGCAATTACAAACTATCATTCTTTGTAGATGTTATAATGTTATAGACATCATAAAGAATCAACTAAAATTACTATTCAGTGCCATACCAATCAAGCTACCAAGAATTATTTTGTAAAGCTAAAAAAAATATCAGAATTCATCTGGAAGAACAAAAGGTAAAGCATATCAAGGGAAGCAATAAAAAATATGCAGGAAAGTAAGTTATCAGATTATCTAATATGATAGAAAAGGAAAATAACTGTTGGAAGGGATATGGGAAAACTAGTACACTAATACACTGCAAGGTGAAGTGAATTCTGGAGATCAATTTGGAACTATCCCCAAAAGAAAATCAAACTGTGAAAACTCTTGATTTAACAATTCTACTACTGGTACTATATCCAAAAGAGATCAAATAAAAAGGAAAAGAATCTATGTATACATAAATATTTATAGCAGCTTTTTTATAGTGGAGGATATGTTCATCAATTGAGGGATGAATGAATAAGTTGTGTTATATGATAGTAATGGAACATTCTTGTGATATAAGAAATAAAAAATTCAGAAAATCTGGAAAGACATACATATATTGATGCTGAGTGAATAAGCAGCATTAGGAGAACATTCTAGTTACACACAGTAACAAGAATATTGTACTTTGCTGTTCTCAGCAATACAATGACCCAAGACAATTTTAAAGGAATCATGACGAAAAATGCTATTCACCTCTGGAGAAAGAAGTGATGAAGTCTGAAAACATATTAAAGCAAATATTTTTAACTTTTTTTTTTTTGTGTGTGTGTGTGTGTGTGTGTGTTTTGTGTGTGTGTGTGTGTTTTGGTCTGTTTTATTTCACACTATGACTAATATAGAAATATGTTATGCATGATTGCACATATATAACCAATATCAAATTGCTTACCTTTTCAGAAAGAGCTGAAAAGAAAAGAGAGATATAGAATTTGGAACTCAAAAAAAAATTAAAATATTTTTTACTTGTAATTGTGAAAAAATAGTACAGAAAAAAGTATTAGGTAGTCAGCTATGTAGACGGAAGATTGGGGGTTGGTGAAAAAGGGAGGCACGGAGACTATTCAAAAAAAATCAAAAACAAAAACAAAAACAAAAAACAAAAAAACAAAACAGAAATAGTCTAAGTTAGAGGATATGAAGGTATAAATTAGGGAGAGAGCTATGTATGTGAGAGAAGAGAAAACATTCAAGAAATGTGAAGAGATACATAAAGAAATTGATAGTAATATCTTTTCTAGTGGTTTGATAACTATTCCCAGTGCTAGAGGTAGAAAGTGGAAAAGCATAACATAACATGAAGATTATTGAAGAACAATGATGGATTTATTCAGGTTAGATATGGAGAACTCTTACTTTCATTAAGGAAGCCAATGTATATAAGAGGGTTCAAGTCCATCTATTAAGACTGAATGTTTAGAGTTCAGCAAAAGAGGAGATGTTAAGGTGCAATAACAGATCAGATGCAATACTCAGGATTCTAGAAGGAAAAGAATTATGGCAAATGATAAAGCTTTGTGGACCTGTGGAATTATGACATGGCAAATATCAGACTATTAGAAATGGGGTGATTAGTTATAGGATCTAAATTGATTAGGGTTTTGGGTTACATCAAACAAGAGTAGATATGGCTAGAGTGGAAATTAGAATTCAGTTCAGAGGTAGTAACCAGGATAGGTGAAGGGTGAAGTGGCTATTCCTGCTAGGTCCTGTTGTGATTTTTGGCATTTGAGAAGCAGTCAGCCTAAGGTGAGCTATGGGAAGGTCTCTATCCCCTATAATACATTCTTTCCCTGGACCCTGCATTGAAATATCAATGAAGCACCAGTGAATGATTGGCTAGCTCATTCTTCATTTCTACTTCTTTCTAAGTTTCAGGTACAAGTCCTTAGCTTTAGATCAAAACTTTAGTATCTTATTACAAAACAGTTCTTATTGTTACTTGAATTCTACCCAAAATCTCTTTTGTAAGTCCCTTTTCCAGTGTTTTCTATCTGCTTAAAGAAATTTACTTCATTTAAATTCTTTCCCAACTCTTTTCCTTCCCTATACTAAAGGGCTTATGTACTCACTACAAATTCATCAACCTGAATAAAATAATCATGTGAATTCCAGATTTCTCTAACATTTCCCCCATTAGCCTGCTTGCCCTAGAACCTGAAAATATACCTATCAATAGTTAATTTTTTGAATCAAGGAATTTTCCCATAGAGTCACTATTTTTTCATTCTTAATATTTCATTTTTTCCAATCACATATAAAAACAATTTTTAACATTCATTGTAAAAAATTTTGAGTTCCAAATTTTCTTCTTGCCTCCATCCCCCCATCCTTGAGAAGGTAAGAAAGAAAGCAATGTAATATAGATTATAAATGGATAGTCATGAAAAACATATTCCTTATTAGTCATGTTGCAAAATAAAATTTAGACCTCCCCTCAAAAAAGCCAAACAAAAAATAATATTAGTAGTTATGTTTCACGTTGCATTTAGACTTTATTAGGTTTTCCCCTCTCTGGAGGTAGATATAATTTTTCATCATAAGTCTTTTAGAATTGTCTCAGATCATTGTATTGCTGATAATAGCTAAGTTATTCACAGTTGATCTTCAGAAAATATTGCTATTATCGTGTACAATGTTCTCCTAGTTCTATTTACCAGAGCCATTCTTAAAATAAAAACCTATAGCTTAATTGGGGTCATCCATTAAACCACCATTACCCATTAATTTCAATTCTGTAAGCATTATGTATCTACCATGTACTCGATACTGTGATAGGCTTCAAAGACATTAAAAACAGAAAAGGGAATAATCTTACTCAATAGTCTCATGGACACAAAACAAATTTGTGAAGGGATAAATCACAGGACAGATTGTTTTAATAAAGGAGGATGGGTAAAAGTAGAGTGAGCTAGTTTGTGAGGAAATAAGACATAGGACAGTTATGTTTTGATCAGAGTATATGGGTAGAAGTACAAAGTTTTAGTCATGTACTAACTGTGTAGGCTTTGGGCTAAAAAAAATTGATAAAAGCTTTGGAAGGAACAGGGGACAAACAAGGGGAGTTGTATCTACTTTACAATTTTACTCATGATCCACCATTCTCTGGAAGTCATCTAATTTATCCTTTTGTTTCCAGGAATGACTGCATTTAAGTATTTTTGTTAACTAAGTTCCTATCTGATACTTAGAGATTATCACTAAAGAAGACTTCATAATCTTGATCTAGCCACTGCACACTATTTACTCTATTTATGAAAACATAAAAACCTAAAACTGGTCAAAAAGACAAGTCTTTATAAATTACTCCACTCTCACTCACAGAGGTAATCAAGCTACTGTACCAGCAATAAAAAAATACAGTCAAGTTATTCCTTTACAGACTAGGCTGTGAAGGTGTACTTCATTTAAGGGAGATTTTCAGTGAGGAAGTGTGTGTAGAGGTAGTCTTGTAGTTCACTAGCAGAACTGAGCTTTCTAATTACAAAATCTGTTTCTACAAAAATAATCCTCCAGTGGGTACATCAACAGCTTCAACTCCCACTGATAACTGGATTGCAACTCTTTTATAAGGTCAAGACCTTGGAAAAGGCATTGGGTGATAGATAAGATTTTGGAGAGGCCCTGTATAGGAAAAGTAGAAGTCTGTAAATCCCTATATTTTTTTTAATGTAGTCTCTGTCAGAATACCTCAGTACTCAGCCAAAAATAGTATGCTAGAGTAAGGAATGGGGAAGAATTACAATCTATTATGTATACCATCCCTTCTCACTGAGAAGCATAAGATATTCCTAAAGTGCAAAGTACAATGCAAAGGCATATCTTAAAGAAAAAAGTGTTTTCTGGACATCTATACCTCTGGATGATTGGGTCTCATTTAACCAAATGATGTTTATTAGAGACAATGTTATTCTAGGACAAGTGGCAAAACAATTAACATGGATGGCAAGATATAAACTTAAAAGAAGATGTAGAATTAAATAATTGTGAGGACTCTGTGCTACATTCACCTTTGGAAGACAAAATTAACATATTTGCCATGATGGACTTTTACTATATTTAAACTGGAAGTAAATTATGAGTTACCAAAATATTATTTCAGGTAATGGAATTGTAGTATCCCATTACTGCTTTAAACTTTGTAGTTTAAGGAAGGATAGAGATTACTTGATTTTCAATTGTGGGGTTTTTGTGAATGGGACATGTTTCCCAAATTCATTGTTAGTTGGTCCCTTTTTAAAAGTCCAATTTCACTTCACATAGCAGGGCTTAATGAGTCCATTAAAAGTAAATAAATTAGTCTCTAGGATGTATTGTGTATTAATTAATCAAACTAATAATATGATATAATGTATAATAGATGAAAATTGGTCATAATACTCCCTTACAAGAAGAAAGGTGAATTTAAAATTGTGAAGAAACAATAAATTTTTTAAAGAAAGCCACAGATTCTTTAGAAATAACACAGTCGCTTTTTTTCCCCTGAGGCAATTGGAGTTAAGTGACTTGTCCAGAGTCACACAGCTAGGAAGTATTAAGTAAGTATCTGAAGTTAGATTTGAACTCATATCCTCCTGACTTCGGGGTTGATGCTCTATCCATTGAGCCATCTAGCTGCCCCTATAGTGGCCTATTTTTATTATATTTCCCTTTCATTCAAAAGACATCTTTTGATCCAAGATTAATAGAAGCTGTGATATGATGGGAAGCCATTTAGTATCACTGCCTTCTGACCTCCTATATCAATTATGTGGACAAAGATTTTCTGTAAATGGCTATTTACTATTTTATAGTATCAATACTAATATTTTAATAGTATTCATGAAGATGCACGAAAATCCATACCCATAAAATGTTACATATATCTATTTAAAAAGTAAAACTAGTGGTAATACTTGTGCAAACATTCAAAATAGGATTAGGTCTTTTAAAAATATTTTCTTCTCTTTCTATCCCCCTTTTTTTTAAATCTTGGAATCAATGGTTCCAAAATATAAAGTGTTGCTGATTAAAGCCCTTTTTACTGGCAACATTTGACTTGGCTACCTTTAGAGATGGTGGCAAACAGTTTATAGATTTCAAAACAGTCGATTTGAACATGGAAAATTTTCACTTACATATGTGTGTATATACACATATACATATAGATATACATATTCAGATATATATATATATCTTTGATATAACCATAATTATCTTTTCAAAATGCCTTATAGATTATTACTTTTACATCCATTTCTATCATAGCATTAGTCTTATGCTCTTACCATTTGATGATGACAGATTGATCATAATATGGTCAACATTTTAAAATATTCTATTTTTAAATTTTTTTGAGTTCCAAAATTTTTCCCTCTTTCTTTCCTCCCTGTCCATTGAGAAGAAAAGCAATGTGATACGAATTGTACTTGTGAAAGCATATGAAATAGTTCCATTTTAGACTTGCTGTAGAAAAAAAGCAAGAAAAAATTAAAAAATAAAAAAAGAATGCTTTAATCTGCACTTAGACTTCATTATTTCTCTCTCTGCAGATAGAAAACACTTTTCTTTATTATTCCTTTGGGATTATCTTAGATCATTAAATTGATAGAATAACTAAGCCTTTCAGAGCTAATCATCATTATAATGTTATTATTATTGTGTACAATATTTTCCTGGTTCTGTTTACTTCACTTTGCATCAGATCATACAAGTCCAGACATTTCTGAAAACTTCCTATTCATTATTTCTTATAGCTTGATAATATTCCATCACAATCACATACCACAGCTAATTTAGCCATTCCTCCTTTGATGAACATCCCCTCAATTTCCAATTATTGGCCACAAAAAAAAAGCTGTTATATTTTTGTATATATAGATCCTTTTCCTTTTTCTTTGATCTCTTTGGGAAACATATAATAGTGGTCATACTGTTTCAAAGGATATATACAATTTTATAGTCTTTCAGTCACAGGCCTAAATTATTTTCTAGAATGTTTGGATGAATTTATATTTCTTCCCCATCGATCAGTTAATGTAACTATTTTTTTAAATATTCTCCCAAATTTGTCATTTTTCTTTTTTTAGATCATATTAGATATATGACCAATATTTTGATATGGAATTCCTGTGCAAGGTGTCAGGCTTATTTGTTCTCTTAGTCTAAATATATTCCTATATAGTTTTAAAAAACTAATGATCCTTTTGGCCCAAGAGATACTTATCTCTCAGTATAATACTTAATTACTCTTAATTAATACTTAATTTCCTTCCTGAAAAATTAATAAGATGTTTTCCAATCTTTGTCAAAATAGTAATGACTTAGGAATCATCAAAATCCTCAGGGACCAAATGTAGGCCCTATTAAATGAGACTGATTTTTTTCTTTGAATTTTGTTGATGCATTTCATTTTTTTTTACCAGTCACTTCCTTATATAATTTTTCCAACCTCATAAAATCTACATCTTATAACCCAAAAAAAGTTAAACAAAATCACTCAAACACAGTGTCCATGTTTGATAGCACATACAATATCTCTTTTTCCAGAGCACAGACATAATCTATGTTTTAAAGCAATCTCAAGTTCTAATCATAGTACCCTTTACCTTGTTGACCAATTTTATTTCACTGAGATTGCTTATTTGAAACAGATAATTTCTCTGCGATTGAATATTCCACAAAATTAGATATTAACAATCACTATTAAACAACCTTATTTTTCTTTAGTATGCTTTTTATTCAAAGGGAATTTTACATAATGACAATTTAATATATTCTCATATTTGTCTTTTCAAAAGTGTCATCAAGATTAGGGTTTTGCAAACTATTTGCAGGTTAATGGTAGATTGCTACTGGTTTTTGTATGACTCATGGACTATGCTTTTTTTTTTTTTTTTCTGCGCAAGCGTGTGCGAGCACACACACACACATTCTTTTTTATTATTATTTAAAGCTTTTTATTTTCAAAACATAGCATAGTTTTCAACATTCACCCTTGCAAAACTTTGTGGTCCAAATTTTTTTCTCCCTCCTTTTCCCCCACTCCTTTCCTTAGATAGCAAATAATCCAAAGTGTGTTAAACAAGTATACTTTTTCTATACATATTTCTACAATTACCATAGTGCACAAGAAAAAAATCATAACAGAAAGGAAAAAAATGAGAAAGAAACCAAAATGCAAGTAAACGACAACAACAAAGTGAAAATGCCATATTGTGATCTATACTCATTTCCCACAGTCATTTCTCTGAGTGCAGATGACTTTCTCCATCACAAGACCATTAGAACTGGTCTGAATCACCTCACTATTGTAAAGAGCCATGGCCATTAGAATTGATCATCATATAATCTTCTTGTTGCTATGTACAATATGGGCTATGTTTGTTTTTTAATTTAATGGTTGAAAAAAGTCAAAAGAATAATAATATCTTGTGAAAATTATATAAATAATTTCACTGTCTGTAGATAAGATCTTATTGGAACACAGCCATACTCATTGACATATTGTCTATGATTCTCTCAAGCTATCATGGCTGAGTAGTTGCAACAGAGATAATATGTAGGTTTTTTACCTTCACATTACTGTTTGGCATATTACCAAAAATTGCAGTGGAACAGTTACAGTTTGATAGTACTGAGTGTCACACAAATTGTCATATAGTAAAATTTTATTTTGTAGTTTATTACAAATACATAGTTCTCATATCAGAACAAGAAGGGATGAAAAAAGTGGACTTTGAATTTTTAAGACATTGGAATGTATATTATATTTTTTATGCAATGACAGCATAGCCAAATTAAAAGAATACAACAAATATTGATAATACTAACACAATACTTCAAATTCACAGGAGAGCATCATTCAGTCATTAAGAAAAGTTAAAACTATTTTATGAAAGCAGAATTTCTTGAGAAAAAAAATTTAAATGAAAATGAGGCTGTAACTAAAGTTTCTTTGGTTTTCATTTGTCAGCTAAGTAAAGTTATCCACTTTTGATAAGTTAATTGAACTCTTTGATTATAGCAAATAAAAAGAAATGTATTTAGAGAACATATACTTTGTTTAATATTAGTAGTCTTCTGGGTCAATTAAAATTATATGCTAATGAATTGATATCAATATTTGGCAGTACCTATCTGTGTGAAAACACATTTTTAAAGATGAAATACATAAAACTCCATTACAGATTATCATTAACAGATGGACATTTACAACCAACTTTTATGCTAGGAACAATAATTTTGAAATCCAATGGCATGAAATGTTATACCTCCCCAAAAATTTTCATTCTACTCCTTAGTAGACCAGTATTAAAAAAAAAAAAAAAAGAACTTTCTTAGTTATAATCATTGAATTTAAATTTGCATAGATTTGCTTTCTTATCATTTAAGTACCCTTATAATATTTACTGGAGAAGGAAATGACAAACTACTCCAATATCTTTGCCAAGAAAATCCCATAATGGGGTCATGAAGAATTGGAATAACTGAGCCACAATACATATAATAGACTCAGTTTTGTTTCTAGATCAGCAAAGTATAAAATATATACTATCTGACACTTTATGGAAAACATTTGCCAGCTCCTGTTTTAGATTATTCCAGAAGAACTTAATCATTTTACTTAAATTTTAGTTCTGAGCCATTTTTCCAGAGAAAATGCTCCAGAAAAAAATTTGGAACTCCTGACCATGGGCTATATTTTCCTCATCAGTGAATTTTCAGATACAGTTCTGATTAGTATATATCAAACTATTTTCTCATCAAATCTTGTTCTTTTAGTCATGACTATTTTTGACCTACTTATTTCTGATCTACCACATTTCATATCATCCTCTTTTCCCTTCCCTCACTTCAATTACTTATTAGTAGTGGCAATATGATCTCATCTGATACTCACAATAATCCTGAAAGGTTGTGCCTTTCCCATATTCTATTAACTTTCCATGCTACACTTCTTAGGGTGGTTTTCTTCTATCTTAATGGATGTGCCTTAAAGGCAGGTAGAAATGTTTTTACTTTTTTATTTGTAGCATAAGGATTTAGCAAAGTGCTTGTCTTATAGTCAAGCCATAATAATTTCTTAATTATTCATTCACCATTGAACATTTAATAACAAAAATCAACATGAATAATCGTATGTTGATAGTACTATCAGAGTAAATTCCCAAGTGGAGGCCTATTTTATTACAGAAAACAATTCTCTGTTTTTTGTTCATTTTCTGGTGTTTTTATTATTTAAGACAAATAGGAAAAATCATTCAGGACAAAAACTGTTTGGAGTTTTTGTCTTTTTTCCCCTCTGGAGGCCAGTAAAAACATACATATATTTATAAAATAATAATAGCTTTTTATTTTTCAAAGTACATGCGAAGATATTTTTTAATATCCACCCTTGCAAAACCTTGTTCCAAATTTTTCTTTTTCCCTTTACTATCTCCCCTGTCCTCTGGATAGCAAGTAATCCAAAATAGCTTTCACATGTGCAATTCTAAAAATAAATTTCCACATATATCATGCTGCACAAAAAAGTCATATCAAAAGGGAAAAAGGAAAAAAAAAGTACAAGCTAAAAAAATAACACCAGCAACAACAAAAAAGGTAAAAATACTTTCTTGTGATCCATATTCAGTCTCATAGGTCTGGATGTGAATGGTTCTTTCCATCACAAGTCTATTAGAATTACCTTGAATCACCTCATCGTTAAAAAGAAACAAGTCCATCACAGATGATTATCACATAATCCTGTTGTTGCTGTGTACAATGTTCTCTTGGTTCTACTCCACTTAGCATCAGTTCATGTATGTCTTTTCTAGCTTTTCTGAAAATAGCTTATTCATTATTTCTTATAGAATAATATTTCATTACATTCATATATTAATCTCAATTGATGAGCATTCACTCAATTTTCAGTTACTTGCCACTAAAAAAAGGGCTCTGAGAAATATTTTTGCACATGTGGATTTTTCCCCTTTTTTATGATCTCTTTGGGATACCCAGGAAAGACGCTGCTGGATCAAAGTATATGCACAGCTTGATAATCCTTTGGACATAGTTCCAAACTACTCTCCAGAATGATTGGATAAGTTCACAAGTCCACCAACAATATTAGTGACCCAGTTTTCCCACATTCTCTCAATCATTTATATTATTTTTTCCTATCATTTTAGCCAATCTGAGAGTTGTGACGTAGTACCTCAGAATTGTCTTAATTTGCATTCCTCTAATCAATAATGATTTATAGCATTTTTATATGACTAGAAATGGTTTTATTTCTTTGTCTGGAAAATTTCCATTTATATCCTTTGACCATTTATCAATTGGGAAATGGCTTGTATTTTTATAATTTTGAGTCAATTCTCTATATATTTTAGAAATGAGGCCTTTACCAGAAACATTGAATATAAAATTCACGCCCCACTCCAGTTCCCTTTTAAATTTGGCTGCATTGGGTTTGTTTGTACAAAACCTTTTAAATTTATAATCAAATGTTTAATGCATTTAATAATGTCCTTTAGCTCTTTTTTGGCCATAAATTCCTTCATTCTCCACTGATCTGAGAATAGACTATCCCTTGTTCTACTAATTTACTTATAATATCACCCTTCATGTCTAAATCATGAATTCAAATCAACTTTATCTTGATATGGGATGTTAGGTATTAGTCAATGCCTAGTTTCTGCAAAAATGATATATATTTTAGGCACTTTAAAATATATTTGTCAGCAATAAAAGAAAATGGCAAATGAAAGAAGGGCTGCAGCAAGACAGGAACATTAATGCTCAATTGATAGATTTGTGAATTAATAGTCATTCCATGTAACAAGCTGTCGTCTCTAGAAGCTGCCGGATCACTCTCTGGGAAGAGATCTGCTGTGTCTACTCAAATCTTTCATAAAGATTCTTCTTCCTGTAGTGAACCGTTGTCTCCAGGCAGTTGCTGTTAACTCTTGTCCTTAGAAGTGACTTCCCTTCCTGCAGAGAGCCCCGTCAAGCCTGATGCAGTGCAGAGTCTTTTTTATCTCTGGGAGTCCTCTCTTTTATTCTCCCAGAGAATGGGCGTGGGATAATGCAAGGGCTTCTGGGAAGAACCACCTCAGCCAATGAGCCTGCTCCTTCTATCAAGTCAACCTGAGTTCTCACCTTGTAATTGTCCAGACAACCTGAATTCTCACCTTGTCACTGTCCAGACAACCTGAGTTCTCACCTAGTAATCCTAACATCTCCCCCTTTCTTTTGATTTAAAACATAGGACAGTCATGATCTTGAAACATAAATCCATCAATATGGGAAGTATTACACATAATTACATAAATTACATAAGCACATAGTAACATAGTAACATAATACATGCTAGAAGTATATGACAAATAACATAATCAAATAATCATAAATTGAAAATTTATAAATGTCCATAAGTCCATTGTCCATTAGTCTCATCTTGTGTGAGGAAGTCCAATGATTCCTGCTGGTTTTTAAAGTTCTTTAACAGTCTTCTTATTATCCATGCTCTTTCAGTGTCAGATGTTTCTTAGATCTTCTCCTTTATTTTGAGGTCTTTCTCTTTTTCTGTCTCTCTCTGATGGACAAGGCGAATATGACTCGTTGGCACCCATCTGATTCCTTCTCCTGCTGAAGAAATACAAGCAAACCCTCTCCCCCAGGCAGTTAACCTATCTGGTCCCTTCCATTCACCACTTTCTGGATCTCTCCACATCACCTGGCGATTATCTAAGGACAGTGGAGATGCTCGCACTGGACACTGCCCTTCTGGTGGGTTATAAAACCTGTCTGCCGGAGCCAGTGCATCTTTGTCAAAAATTAGAAAATTAATGGTATAGAGAACTAAATTTAGAAGTCCCTGTTTGGGCGCCAAATTGCGAAGGTCTGGTCTAGCTCTTCTTGTCAGGATAAGCAAAAGTCCTTGCCCCACGTTGGGCGCCAAATGTAACGAGCTGTCATCTCTAGAAGCTGTCGGATCACTCTCTGGGAAGAGATCTGCTGTGTCTACTCAAATCTTTCATAAAGATTCTTCTTCCTGTAGTGAACCGTTGTCTCCAGGCAGTTGCTGTTAACTCTTGTCCTTAGAAGTGACTTCCCTTCCTGCAGAGCGCCCCGTCAAGCCTGATGCAATGCAGAGTCTTTTTTATCTCTGGGAGTCCTCTCTTTTATTCTCCCAGAGAATGGGCGTGGGATAATGCAAGGGCTTCTGGGAAGAACCACCTCAGCCAATGAGCCTGCTCCTTCTATCAAGTCAACCTGAGTTCTCACCTTGTAATTGTCCAGACAACCTGAATTCTCACCTTGTCACTGTCCAGACAACCTGAGTTCTCACCTAGTAATCCTAACAATTCCAGAAGAAAATAAGTAGTTAATAAGTACCTACTATATGTTTGGAACTCGACTAAAAGTTTTAACAATATTATATAATTTAATCTTTACAATAACCCTTGGAGGTAATGCTTTTATTATCCTCATTTTATAGTTGAGAAAACTGAGATCAATTTACCCTCAGTCATATAGCTAACAAATATCTAAAGTCAAATTCAAATTCAACCTTTTTTTTGATTTTTGAACCAGCACCTTATTCATTGTGCTATGGAGCTGGAAGCTGGAATTCTCCCCAGAAAATCATTAAAGTGTCTATGTCTCTTGACTCAGATATACCACTTTTAGGACTTTACTTTTAAGTGGTCAAAGAAAGAGTAAAAGCATCTATCTATATCTATATCTATATCTATATCTATATCTATATCTATATACATATATATATATATAAAATGGCAAAGAAAAGAAAATTAATAGGGTACCTATTAATTAAATATATGAATATAATGTGATACTATTATGACATCAGAAATGATGAAAGGGATAACATCAAAACATATCTGAGAATACTTCTATAAACTAATTCAGAGAAAGTAAGTAGAACCAGAAAGATTTATACAATAATACCTTTGAGAGACTCCAGACCTCTCATCAAAGTAATGGCCAATTGTAATTCCAGAGAACTTATAATGAGGAAAACTATCTACCTCCTGAAAAATAAGATACAGAATGAGATATATTATCAATTTGGACATGGTTAATGTAGGAATTTATTTTGCTTGACTATGTATATTTTTACAAGTTTTAATTCTTATTTTCCCAATGAAGAAAGAAGTAGAAAAAAATAGATTTTTTTTCTTACCAAAATAATACATTCAATTTTTAAAAATGATTGGTAGATTCATTTGAATTGAATCTGAGAGAACAATGGAACATTCATGAAGTGCTTTTAGTTACTGTTATTTAAAAGCACTTTTACTTCTATGATATGATTTTATCCCTTCAACAATATGCTTGAGATGTACATTGGGTGTTTGTAATTGTGTATTTTACAAATCAGAAACTGTAGCTCAGTTTGTACAATTTACTTAAGCCTACAAAGATAAGCAAGAAAGCCAGAAATAAAGCCAAGATCCATGTTTTTTTTTTTTTGTTTGTTTGTTTTTGTTTTTGTTTTTGTTTTTGTTTTTGTTTTTGTTTTTTACTCTTAGGTCAAGATTCCTTCCTAAAAAAGAGACATATATACTTCTTTCCCTTTGGTTAAGAATCAGTTCCCATGAATCAAAGAAAAGCTATACTTTTGTTCAAATGAAATGTCAAGGTTTGTTCTCTAGAGATATTTCTCACTCTTGAAAACATTGGAAAGGGAACTATTCACAAAAGCTGGCATTCTCCTTTGCTAGATAATTGCATTAAGTATGTACAGTATATAGGATAACGAACAAGTCAAGACTGATTTGAGGGCTATTATTCACCTGAAGGAATTTAGTTGGTTTATGCTATAATCAAAGACAAGAAATAGAACAATAACTTCAGTCATCAATATTTCTCTCAATCAATTATTTTAAACTATTTTTAGAGAAAATTTATAGGCAGATGCCAATTCAACTGATTTTCTTTTTTCTAGAATGATACCATACAATATTTGGTAGAAATTCTGTAGATTATGATGAAGGGGACCTGAGAGCATTTTTATCTGAGTGATGAAGGACAAAAGTATATAAAATATAATAAGATATAGTATTGTAATACTGTTAATTTTTTCACCTTTAGATAAACTATTTAATGTTCATTTAAAAATCTCTTCCAATCAAAATAATCTTTGCTGAATAGTTCATAGTATTTTTCTTCTTTACTATATTTAAAATTTTGTCTACAATTTTCTTCAGTTTAAGTTAAATACATGCCTAGCTGCTTTCAAGTTGCATGTACATATTTTGTTTGTAGTTCTATTTTTCAATCATTGAACAACTACAATTAGCACCTACTTTGGTAACTGTTGTGTAGGAAAACCAAAGAAATAGAAGGCAACCTGCTTGTATTGGTGAAACATAGAAGCTAGTTGGGAGATAATAGATGTAAGATTTAAGAACACTTAAAGAATGCCATATACAAAATAATGTTGTATAATTTGAATATATACAAATGTATGGGTGATACAAATTAATTAACTGACCAGAATTGTGTGTAATTAAGAAGGCAGTGGGTAGAAATGGATTTGTGTTGGAGATCTACAAGACTTTGGAGAGCATAACTACTATTAATATTTGTTTGCATCTTTATAGTGCTTTGAGTTTTTTTAGTTAAAGTGTTTCATTTTCAAAATATATGCATGAATAATTTTTCAACATTGAATCTTGTAAAACCTTGCATTTCAAAAATTTCCCTCCTTCCCCCCAGTCCCTTGCCTAGATGACAAGTAATGCAACATGTTAAAATATGTGTTAAATCCAATATATGTATACATATTTATACAATTATAATGCTGCACAAGAAAAATCATATCACAAAGGAAAAAATGAGAAAGAAAACAAAATTCAAATAAATAACAGCAAAAAGTGTGAAAACATTATGTTATGTCAACACTCAGTTCCCACAATCCTATCTTTGGGTATAGATGGCTCTTTTCATCACAAGGTCATTGGAACTGAGTGTCTGTCCTTACATATTCTATGAAGTAAATACTTTAAGTATTATTATCTTCATTTTGTAGTTGGGGAAACAGAGACTCTAAGAAACTTACTGACAAAGACAGAGCCAAGATGGTGAAGTAAAGGCAGGAATTCTTTATTCTCTCCCACAAACTGCTCAAAATTCCTTCCAATAATTACTAAACAAATTTTAGAGTATTCGAACACACAAAAATGGATTAGAGAAATTTTCCAGCCAAGGACAAGTTAGAAGATGAAGAAAGGTCTGTGGCACCAGGGTGGGAGTTCAGCATGCAGTCCCAGTGAAGGCAGCACCAGGGAATACCCAGTCCTACTTCTTAGCCCTGGCCAAACAGGAACAAGCTTGTACCTCTGAATCATTAGCAGCACTGCGCTCAGCCATGAGACTCCAAAGACAAATTAGAAGATTGACAGGAAATGTTTGTCACTTGGGTGAGAGGGCCCTGGGAAACAGCATACCAGGAGTGGATGTAGGTAAGTGGTGGCAGTGGCAGCTTCTGTAGGTTTCAGTTCACAGGAAGTCTCTTTATTAGCACTGAGGAAAGACTTGTTTAAACACTCTAAATCTTACAGCTATAGAGTGGGAACACTCCTCACAGTTTCATGGCAAAAAAAAAAAAAAAAAAAAAAAAAAAAAAAGTACTTGCAGTCAGGTCCTTAGAAGGCTCTCTGAACACATTTTTACAAGAATTCAGAAACTTGGGAGAGTACATCTTCCAATCTAGAAACAGAGCCCTTCTTTAACAAAGAGTTAAAAGTCAAATAATAGGCTAGAAAAATGATCAGACAACAGAAAAAATGATTCTGTCTACAGAAAGTTACTATGGTGACAAGGAAGATCAAAATACACACTCAGAAGAATATAACAAAGTCAAAGCTCTTACAAACAAAGCCTCCAAGAAAAATAAAAATTGATCTCAGGCCATGGAACAGCTCAAAAGGGATTTTGAAAATCAAGTGAGAGAAACAGAGGGAAAAACAAAGAAGAGAATACAAAAAGCTAATAAGGAGAAGAAAGGCTTAAAAAACAAAATTGGCCAAGTGGGGAAAAGGTACAAAAGTTCACTAAGGAAAATAATTCTTTAAAAATTAGAATTGGGGGCAGCTAGATGGCACAATGGATAGAGCACCAGTCCTGAAGTCAGGAGAACCTGAGTTCAAGTCTGATCTCAGACACTTAACCCTTCCTAGCTATGTGACCCTGAACAAGTCACTTAACCCCGACTACCTCAGCAAAAATAAATAAATAAATAATAGAAATTTGAATTGACCAAATAAGACATAATGATTTTATGAGAAATCAATATACAAGAAAGCAAAACCAAAAACTGGAAAAAATAGGGAAAAAAAGTGAAATAAGTCATTGTAAAAACAATTGCTCTAGAAAATTCATCTAGGAGAAGAGAAAATTTAAAAATTATTAGTTTACTTGCAAGTCATGATCAAAAAACACCTTAGACATTATCTTTCTTTTTCTTTTTTTTTAATAAATTTTTTTTTTAATTTTCAAAACATATGCATGGATAATTTGACAATATTGACCCTTGCATAGCCTTGTGTTTCAGATTTTCTCATCCTCATCACCTTCTCCCTTAGATGGAAACCAATACAATATATGCTAAACATGTTAAAATGTATGTTAGATCCAATATATATAAACATTTTTATAAAATTCTCTTGCTACACACACACACAAAAAAAAATCAAATAAAAAAAAGTAAATGAGTAAGAAAACAAAATGTAAGTAAAAACAAAAAGAGTAAGAATGTTATGTTGTGATCCACATTCAGTTCCTACAGTCCTCTCTTTTGGTGTAAATGGTTCTCTTCAACCCAAGACCATTGGAACTGACCTTAATCACATATACATATGATATACATGATATGCATGATATACATAAATTATAGCATAAATAAAGCTAACAATAGTAATTATGAAAAGAATTTTGAATCAACTATCTCTGATGATGCCTCATTTCTCAAACATCTAGGGAATGGATGCAAATTTATAAAAAATAAATAAATAAATAAATAAATAAATAAATAAATAAGAGCCATACCTCAATTGATAAATTGTCAAAAGATATGAACTATGCCCAAAGGGCTATAAAATCATGTATATCCTCCTGTGACCTAACAATATCACTATTAGGCATAAATGCCCAAAGAGATTTTTTTTAAAAAGGAAAATGACCTGAATGTACAAAAATATTTATTATTGTGTGGGAAATGCATACTCACAGAAAATTTGGAAAGTCCTCAAGCAAAGTGAAATATATTGTGTACAAAGTAATAGCAATGTTTGGGGATGAACAACTGTGAATGACTTTGCTATTCTCTCTCTCTTTTTTTATAGCTTTTATTTTATTTTATTTTTTTATTAATTTTATAATTATACATTTTTGACAATACATACACATGAGTAAAATTTTTATAATATTATCCCTTGTATTCATTTTTTCAAAATTTTCCCCTCCTTCCCTCTGCTCCCCCCCCAGATAACAGGCAATCCCATACATATTAAATGTGTTACAATATAACCTAGGTACAATATATATGTGTAAATCCAATTTTCTTGTTGCACCTTAAGAATTAGATTCTGAAGGTATAGGTAACCTGGGTAGAAAGACAGTGGTGCTAATAGTTTACATTCAATTCCCAGTGTTCCTTCTTTGGGTGTAGCTATTTCTGTCTATCATTAATCAATTGGAAGTGAGTTGGATCTTCTTTATATTGAAGATATCCACTTCCATCAGAATATATCTTCATACAGTATTGTTGTTGAAGTGAATAGTGATCTTCTGGTTCTGCTCATTTCACTCAGCATCAGTTGATGTAAGTCTCTCCAAACTACTCTGTATTCATCATGCTGGTCATTTCTTACAGAACAATAATATTCCATAATATTCATATACCATAATTTACCAACCATTCTCCAATTGATGGGCATCCATTCATTTTCCAGTTTCTAGCCACTACAAAAATGGCTGCCACAAAAAAATTTTGGCACATACAGGTCCCTTTCCCTTCTTTAGTATTTCCTTGGGATATAAGCCCAGTAGTAGCACTACTGGATCAAGGGGTATGCACATTTTGATAACATTTTGGGCATAATTCTCTCCAGAATGATTGGATTCTTTCACAATTCCACCAACAATGCATAAGTGTCCCAGTTTTCCCACATCCCCTCCAACATTCATCATTATTTGTTCCTGTCATCTTATCCAATCTGACAGGTGGTATCTCAGTGGTATCTCAGAATTGTCTTAATTTGCGTTTCTCTGATCAGTAGTGATTTGGAACACTCTTTTATATGAGTGGATATAGTTTCAATTTCATCATCTGAAAATTATCTGTTCATGTCTTTTGACCATTTATCAGTTGGAGAATGGTTTGATTTCTTATAAATTAGGGTCAGTTCTCTATATATTTTGGAAATGAGGCCTTTATCAGAACCTTTAACTGTAAAAAGTATTTTCCCAATTTGTTACTTCCCTTCTAATCTTGTTTGCATTAGTTTTGTTTGTACAAAAGCTTTTTTAATTTGATGTAATCAAAATCTTCTATTTTGTGATCAATAATGATCTCTAGTTCTCCTCTGGTCATAAATTCCTTCCTCCTCCACAGGTCTGAGAGGTAGACTATCCTCTGTTCCTCTAATCTATTTATGATCTCATTCTTTATGCCTAAATAATGGACCCATTTTGATCTTATCTTGGTATATAGTGTTAAGTGTGGGTCCATATCTAATTTCTGCCATACTAATTTCCAGTTTTTCCAACAGTTTTTTCAAATAATAAATTCTTATCCCAAATGTTGGTATCTTTGGGTTTGTCAAACACTAGATTGCTATATTTGTACCCAATTTTGTCCTGTGTACCTAATCTGTTCCACTGATCAACTGGTCTATTTCTTAGCCAATACCAAATGGTTTTGGTGACTGCTGCTTTATAATATAGCTTTAGATCAGGTACAGCTAGACCACCTTCATCTCACTTTTTTTCCATTAATTCCCTTGAAATTCTCGACCTTTTATTTTTCCAAAAGAATTTTGTTGTTATTTTTTCTAGGTCATTAAAATAGTTTCTTGGGAGTCTGATTGGTATATCACTAAATAAATAGATTAGTTTGGGGAGTATTGTCATCTTTATTATATTCACTTGGCCTATCCAAGAGCACTGAAAGTCTTTCCAATTATTTAAATCTGATTTCATTTTTGTGGCAAGTGTTTTGTAATTTTGCTCATATAATTCCTGACTTTTTTTGGTAGATGGATTCCCAAATATTTTATACTCTTGACATTTGTTTTGAATGAAATTTCTCTTTGTATCTCTTGCTGTTGCATTTTGTTGGTGATGTATGCTGAGGATTTATGTGATTTATTTTGTATCCAGTAACTTTGCTAAAGTTGTGAATTATTTCTTATAACTTTTTATTAGAATCTCTAGGGTTCTCTAAATACACCATCATATCATCTGCAAAGAGTGACAGTTTGATTTCCTCATTACCTACTCTTATTCCTTTAATCTCTTTCTGGACTCTTATTGTCAAGGCTAGCATTTCTAATACATTATTGAATAGTAATGGTGATAGTGAGCAATCTTGTTTAACTCCTGATCTTACTAGGAAAGGTTCCAGTTTATCTCCATTACATATTATGCTTACTGACAGTCTTAAATATATGCTCCTGACTATTTTAAGGAATAGTCCATTTATTCCTATACTTTCAAGCGTTTTAAGTAGGAATGGATGCTGTATTTTATCAAATGCTTTTTCTGCATCTATTGAGGTGATCATATGGTTTTTATTAATTTGATTATTGATATGGTCAATTATACTAATAGTTTTCCTAATATTAAACCAGCACTGCATTCCTGGTATAAATCCTACTTGATCATAGTGTATTATCCTGTGGATAATTTTCTGAAGTCTTTTTGCTAATATCTTATTTAAGATTTTAGCATCAATATTCATTAAGGAGATTGGTCTATAGTTTTCTTTCTCAGTTTTCAATCTACCTAATTTAGGTATCAGTACATGTCTGTGTCATAAAAGGAGTTTGGTAGGACTCCTTCATCCCCTATTTTTTCAAATAGTTTATATAACATTGGGGCTAATTGTTCTTTAAATATTTGGTAGAATTCACATGTAAATCCATCTAGTCCTGGGGATCTTTAACTGGGGAGTTGATTAATAGGTTGTTCTATTTCTGAAATGGGACTATTTAAGCAATTTACCTCCTCCTCTGTTAATCTAGGAAGCCTATATTTTTGGAGGTAGTCATCCATTTCACTTAAGTTATTAAATTTATTGGCATAAAGTTGGGTAAAGTAACTCCTTATTATTTCTCTAATTTCCTCTTCATTGGTGGAAAGATCCCTCTTTTCATTTGTAAGACTAACAATTTGATTTTCCTCTGTCCTTTTTCTGATCAGATTTACCAAAGGTTTATCTATTTTATTGGCTTTTTCATAAAACCAACCCTTGGTTTTATTTATTAATTCAATACTTTTTTTACTTTCAATATTATTGATTTCTCATTTTAATTTTAGAATTTCAAGTTTAGTTTTTGGTTGGGGGTTTTTCATTTGGTCTTTTTCTAGCTTTTTAAGTTGCAGGCCTAATTTCATTAATCTTCTCTTTCTCTATTTTATTCAAATAAGCCTCTAAAGATATAAAATTTTTCCTTATTACCGCTTTAGCTGCATCCTACAAATTTTGGTATGATGTCTCATCATTATCATTATCTTGGGTGAAATTATTGTTTCTATAATTTGCTGTTTTACCTAGTCATTCTTTAAGATGAGATTATTTAGTTTCCAATTACTTTTTGGTCTATTTACCCCTAACTTTTTATTGAATGTAGTTTTTATTGCATTGTGAACTGAGAAGAAGGCATTTACTATTTCTGCCTTCCTGCATTTAATTTTGAGATCTTTATGTCCCAATAGATGGTCAGTTTTTGCATGGGTTCCATGAACTGCTGAGAAGAATGTATACTCCTTTCTATCACCATTCAGTTTTCTTCAAAGGTCTATCATACCTAGTTTTTCTAATGTTCTATTTACCTCTTTAATGTCTTTCTTATTTGTTTTCTGGTTTGATTTATCTAATTCTGAGAGTTCAAGGTCTCCCACTATTATAGTTTTGCTGTCTATTTTTTCTTGCAACTCTCTTAACTTCTCCTTTAGGAAGTAAGATGCTATACCACTTGGTGCATATGTTTAGTATTAATATGGCTTCATTGTCTATGCTACCTTTTAGCAGCATATAGTTTCTTCCTTATCTCTTTTATCCCCTGATTATGCTTCTTTTTTTTCTTTTGTTCCCCCTGAACCCTTCCCCAGTATTTAGTTCATGGACCCCACTTGTGATGTGCAGCCCTCCCTTTTTAGTATCCCTTCCCCCTCCTTTTAAGTCCCTTCCCTTTTCTTGTACTCTTTCCTTATTCTCATATTCCTTTTCCCTTTTCCTCTTCCCCCTTTTCATGAGGTAAGAGAGAATTCTCTGAAAAACAAATATGTCAATTATTTACTCTTTGAGCCTACTCTGATAAGAGTAAGATTCACACAATGTTTCTCCCCCTCTCTAAATTCCCTCACATGTGGTAGATTTTCTATGCCTCTTCCTGGGATGTATGTTCCCTCTTTTTATCTCTCCTTTGCCTTTTTCTAATACTATCCCATTCCCTTTACTACTTCCCTTTTTTATATTATATCAGTAAAATCAAATTATCCATGTGGACTTTCTATATATCCACAACAGAGATACAGTTCTCAAGAGTTCTTTTTACCTTTTTCTGGTTTTCTTCAGTCCTGTGGATGTAGATCAAATTTTTTGTTTAAGTCTGTTGTTTTTTTTTTTTCCTTGGAAACAAATGGAATTCCTCTGTTTCATTAAATGACTATCTTCTTCCATGGAAGAAAATGCTAAACTTAGCTGTGTAGTTTATTCTTGGTTGCAATCCTTGTTCTTTTGCCTTTCGGAATATCAGGTTCCAGGCCCTTCAATCCTTTAATGTGGAGCCAGCCAGATCTTGAATGACCTTTATTGTGGCACCTTGATATTTGAATTGTTTTTTCCCTATCTTCTTGCAATATTTTTTCCTTAGTTTGGTAGTTCTGCAGCTTAGCCACTATGTTCTGTGGAGTTCTTTTTTTTTAGGGTCTTTTTTAGAAAGTATTTGATGAATTATTTCAACGCCTGTTTTCCCTTCTGTTTCTATTATCTCTGAACAGTTCTCTTTGATGATTTCCTGTAAAATAGAATCTAGGCTCTTTTTTTCATCATAATTTTTGGGAAGTCCAATGATCCTCAGATGATCTCTCCTAGATCTATTTTCCAGGTCTATAGATTTTCCCAGTAAATATTTGATGTTATTCTCCAGCTTTTTTTTTTTGTTTGTTTGTTTTGTTTTGTTTTGTTTGACTGATTCTTGGTTTCTCAATGAATCATTCATTTCTATTTGTTCAGTCCTGAGTTTTAATGAGTTATTTTCTTCATTCATATTTTTTAGTTCTTTTTGTGTATGTCCAATTGAGTTTTTAAATGAATTATTTTGCCCTGTTGAATTTTTTGCATTTCACTATTTTTTTTTTTTTTGTGAGTTATTTTCTTTTTCTAAATCACAAATTCTTTCTTGGGAATTTTTTATCTTTTCCAATTCAAAAATCCTACTTTCCTGTGATTTTTTTTAACCTTTTCTAATTCACACATTTTATTTCCCTGCACCTTCTGTAAATTCTTCATTTTTTCCTACTCAAATTTCAGGACATTGTTATTCTCTATCATAGCTTCTCTTTCCTTTCCCCATTTTTCTTCAAACTCTCTTAACTTTTTAATAGTCTCTTCTAGGAGAGAGTTATGTGATGAGGGCAGGTATCATTCCCCTTTAGAGTATTATCTGGAGATCTCTGCTGTTAGACTCCTCGGGGTTGGATACCCACTCTTTCTCTGTATAGAAGGTGTCAATCATTCTCTTCAGCTTCTTACACATTGCTAACACTCTGTGGGGGGTCTGCCTTTGGATAAGAAATTTCCTCTCAGACCAGGGATAGGATACAGCAATCCTATGCCTGGGCTAAGGGAGAGCTCTGGCAGAAAGTTCCCCTCCCTGGAAATGCCTCAGAGATGGTTAGCAGGGCTGCACTGCCAGGAGTACCCAGTGAGGAACCCTGCTGTGTGGTCTATCGACTGCCCTGACGTTTAAGGCTGAACAGTGAAAGCATCACAAACCCCAGCCAAAGCCTCCTATGGGGCCATGGATATTAGCAGCTGATGTGAAAGGCCCCTGCGCTCAAACTGAAAGTGTCTTCCCAGAAACCACGATCCCTGCTGGGGAGGTTCTGTTGTTCTAGGAGTTCCATTGCTCTGGGAGTTCTGCTGCTGTTAGAACTCCACTGCCTCAGGCTAAGCCCCGAACTATGTGGATTAGGCAGCAAAAGGCGGCTGCACAGCCGTGCTGAGATTGGTGGTAGGCCACTTCCGGATTGGGGTGGATCTAGGATCTGGCTTTATAGTTTAAAGTGGTTTGATTTCTCTTCTGATCTGCTGTTTTATAAGCAGAGTAGAGCTACCAGCCTGTGCTATATTCCTCTATCTCAGTGGCTTCTCTGATCCCAGAGTTCTCTCCAGCCTGTTTGGCACAGTGTGCTAGCACTTAACCCTGTCCGTGCTGATCTTTTTTTTCCTCCCCTCGGAACCAACTTTTTCTGTTGAAATTCCAGATTCTCTTCAGCTGGTAAGTTGTATTTCTAATCCTTGTGGTTTTTATTGTGGTCCAGCATTATTTTTGAGTCTGATTTAACTAGTTGGTATTGAGGGAAGGAGGGAACTTACAAATTTGTGTGTATCTTCTCTGCCATCTTGGCTCCACCCCCTGCTATTCTCAAAAGTATAATGACCCATGACTACTTTGAAAGACTTATGATGAAAAATCTTATCCATAACCTAGAGAAGAAACTGATTGTGTCTGAATACACACTGAAGCATACCCTCTCTGTCTCTATCTCTCATTCTCAGTCTTTCTGTTTGTCTCTTTTTCTTACTTTATTTTACTTGAGTTTTTTGGGTTTTTTTGTTTTTAAGGGGGAAGATTTATGTTTTCTTTTACAACAAGATTTATACAGAAATGTTTTATTAACTTCACATGTGTCTTCTTAGATAGGGCTGAAGGTGAGGATAAGGGAGAGAATCTGGAACTCGAAAATTTTAAAAACAAAAAATTATTTTAAATGTAACTGGGAAAAAGTAAAAAAAAATATATATTTTTAAAAAGAAAAAAATTACTGACCCATGATCATTCTGTTAATAATTTATAACCATGGTCAAAGCTTGGGGATTTATATCCTTAAAATGAAAAGATTAGATTGGATTATATCTAATCCTTCAGGAAACAAAATTCTGATTCTAATCAACGAAAACCACATAAAGAAAGATTTTCAAATGAATAAATGAGTTCAAAGTTTTCTTTAAGTGTTCACTATGTAGGAATCATAAGAAATACTAATAATAATTAAAAAAAAAAAAACCAGACAGTCCTTGATTTTAAGAAACTTACATTATATTGAGAAAGGCAATATACAAAGGGGTAAGAGAAGTTCACTTTGTTGAAAAGTTACAATGATGAAACTTGGGGAAAAGGATGCACACACCCTATCCAGAAACAAAGATTTGATATGATCCTATTCAGGGATTTTGCACTAGTGTATGATAGGAAAGAAAGCTCATTATCCATTTATCTATTCAAGATATATGTCCAGATGAGTTACCCCCTATTTTTAGAAACTCTTTCTTTATAAGAAAGGTAGACCAAATCTTGTG
Source organism: Sminthopsis crassicaudata (assembly GCF_048593235.1). Lineage (NCBI taxonomy): Eukaryota > Metazoa > Chordata > Mammalia > Dasyuromorphia > Dasyuridae > Sminthopsis > Sminthopsis crassicaudata. The sequence continues at coordinate 418,523,788 of NC_133618.1, read as the reverse complement.
ATTTTGTCAGTATGAGAACTTTCTCCATTAATTGTAAGCAATCAATTAATTAACAGTCATTTATTAAGCAAACATTATATATGCCTAATCACTAATAAAGCTTTAATACAAAGATTCCTTTTCTGGTCATTGATGCTTTACACATTGCTTTTCCTTTTCAGATTTCTATACTTTTATCTACTATATATCTATCTTCTCAGTATCTAGCTTTTTTTTTTTTAATTAAAGCTTTTTGTTTTTCAAAACATATGTGTGGATAATTCTTCAACATTAGCCCTTGCAAAACCTTGTGTTCCCATTTTTGCCTCCTTCCTTCATGCCCTCCCCTAGAAGGCAACTAGTCCAATATATGTTGAAAGTGGTAGAAATATATGTTAAATATAACATATCCATACATATTTATACAATTATTATTCTGCACAAAAAAAAAAATCAAATCAAAGCAGCTTAAAAAAAGAGAGTGAGAAAGAGAGAGAAAGAAGCAAAATAAAATGCACGGAAACAACAACAACAAAAATGAAAATGCTATGTTGTGAACCACATTCAGTTCCTACAGTCCTCTCTCTGGTTATAGATGGCTCTCTTCATCACTGAACAATTGGAACTGATTTGAATCATTTCATTGTTGAAGAGAGTCATGTCCATCAGAATTGATCATCATATAATGTTGCCATGTACATTGATCTCCTGGTTTTATTCACTTCACTTAGCATCACTTCATATTAGTCTCTCCAGGCCTCAGAAATCATCCTGCTGAGCATTTCTTGTAGAACAATAATATTCCACAACCTTCATATGTCATAATTTATTTAGCCATTCTCCTACTGATTGGTGTCCACTCAGTTTCCAGTATCTTGCCACTACAAATAGAGTTGCCACAAACATTTTTGCACATATGGGTCCCTTTCCCTCCTTCAAGATCTCTTTGGGATATAATCCCAGTAGAAACCTCAGTATCTAGTTTTAAGATACTGTCTTCTGCTTTGGAATTAATGTATCTTAAGGGCAAGGACTATTTTTCCTCTTCTTGGACTCCACCAAGTTTAATAAAGTATCTGTTACATAGTAAGTCTTTAAGAAATGCCTGATGACCGAGTGAAACAGATTCTTGAAAAAAAACTAATTTTACATTGTATTATTTAATAATCAATACTAGTCAATGATACATTGTTTTCCTCATTTTATCAGACCCCACTTCTGAAGGGTGAAGTTTCTGAAGGGCATGAGTAAAGCCCCATTTACCTACTTGGTCTGGACCCCTGTCTAGTAGAATTCTCACTTCTGATTACTCTTTAAACAGAGAATCAGATTGAAGTAGGCTCTCCCTCACAGACAAGTCTCCTGTCCTTGTTTTCTAATCAAAGTTAGGGGTGACTTGGTTTCCTAGGGGTAGATCAAACATGGGGGGAACCTGATTGAGATTTTTTTTGGTTTGTTTTTCTAGCCAAGATTGCTAGAAGCTGCAAGGGAGGTCTCAAAAAAAACAAAAACAAAAACAAAAAATAACAGTTAAAATTCCTTTAAGTGTCAGAGAACCTCAATCTGGCATATTTTAAGGCCAGTCCACTTTCCATAGCTGCAGACTAATCTTATCACATAAGGATTAGTCCTGACCCTTCACAGAAGTGAAGTAATATGGAGAAGCTGAAAACTTTTAACCCGTCTCCTCATTATAATGTCTAACAATTAGGATTTCCTTGGCTTTGCCACAGGAGGTCCCAATAATATTGGCTCTCATTCTAGGTCTTTGGTCATCAATAGAGGCCAGTGAAGCAATTTACTGGTTCCTGCTGGTCAAACTACTAAATTGATTATGCTCAGAACTTTGTCTCTCAAAATTTCTCTCATAAAACCCTGCCATCAAAGAGCTTATATAAAACTGTCTCTAACTTACAGTCTTAAAAGATTGTCTCAGGATTAGACTGGTTTAAGGATTTAGCCACTTCCATATAGTTTGTAACATTCATCGACTGGACTTAAACATCCATGTTCTAGATCCAGAAGCCAACCTTATTCCATGCTACTCTTCTACATCATTGGTTAAAATAGAACAAGAGAAAAAGGAGATGGCTTTCACAAATATCAACATTAGAATGTAGAAGTAATATTGGGACAAATAGGTAATTTTTAGAATGGTGAAAACTAACATGTTGAAATGATTTGTATGTGTGTGTGTCTGTGTGTGGGTGTTTATGTGTATATGTGGAGGTGGAAAATGAGGGAAAGGATTAAAGAGGAACTTTTAGCTTAGCTTTGGGGGCAAAAAAGGAAGATTCAGAGAAGTAGAGAGGAAAGGATATAGAAGGTAGAATATACATTTATTTAGTAATATATGTCAGGCACTGTACTAAGAACTTCACAAATATTACATCATTTGGTCCTCATAAGAACTTTGAGAGATGTGTTATTATTATCACCATTTTACAGGTGAAAAAATTGAGACAAACAGAAATTAATTGATTTGTTCAAGATTATAGTAAGCATCTGAGGCAGAATTTAACTTGATTTTCCTAACTCCAGGTTCAATGCCCTACTTCAAGACATGGAAAATTCAAGTGGGAAAGAATACAGAAATCCCTTGGAGGATATAGAATAGGATGGGATTGCTCTTTCAGATGAAGAGATGAGTCCTGATAAGGAATAAAGATACCTTTTTTTTCTATGACAGTGCTTAAGGAGGAGATTGTGGCAGAAGGCATCTGAATGATATGAAGTGGGGAGGAAGGGAGAAAAAGCTGCTTGTGATGAATGAAAGAGCTGCTATGGATAGAAGCATAATGGAGGATCAGGGACATGTGGAAAAATTGCCTGGAACCAATGAGTTGAGATTATGAAACATAAATTTGTAGGAGACTTAATCACAATGCATTATTTTCCCCCTTATGATCAGCAACAGGATTATGTAGTTGTAAAGCAAGCATATGGTAAGGTCATCCAAGACTCACATTTGAAAGGGTATGATCTACAATATAAGAGGGAAAGGAACTGAAGAAAACAGTATAGATATAGTAGAAGTGGTTTGTTTTTGTGGTCATTTCAGTAGTATCTGACTCTTTGTGACCTAATTTGGGGGTTTTCTTGGCAAAAATAGTGAAGGAGTTTGTCATTTCCTTTTCCAGATCATTTTACAATTGAAAAACTAAGGCAAAGAGGGCTAAATGACTTGTCCAGAGTATAAAATTTAGTAAGTGTCTGAGACCAAATTTGATTGCAGGAAGATGAGTTTTTGTTTGTTTGTTTTGTTTTATTTTTATTCATAATTGTGCTTTATCTATTGTGCCATTGAGCTGCCCCAAACTACTCTGATTTACCATGAGTCAAAATGGGGATGGAGAAAAAAAGGAGAAAATGGTTCATATTGGGAAGATGGACAGGGAGAGAGCTGAGGTGTTGGAGGCCATGATGTTAATAAAGATACTGGCAAAGGGAAAAATAGAAATTCTATAGACTATGGTCAGATGAGGAAATTTCTGATTTCTTGAGTGTAGAAGTTGTACGTTTGTGGATGATAAGATCAAGGGTAGAACCATCTCTATGTGTGGCTGAGGTCACATTGAGACCCTAATTGGTTAGGGAATTTGAGGAAGAGTAATTATATACATTGAAGTCCCCTAGTATAAGGGCAGGAATTGGGAAGAAGAAAAAAGCTGTGAGTCATGTATCAAATTCACTGAATCAGACAAAATTAAAAACCATTTGTTGGTTTGAGATCTTTACTTCTGGAACCATGAGATCATGGATTTCATAACAAAGCTAAACATGCAGCATAATTAAATGATTAGTAGGGATTAGTATGGCAGCAAGGTGGCACATTGAATAGAGTGCCAGGCCTTAAATCAGGAAGACTCATCTTCCTAAGTTCAAATCAGGCCTCAGATACTTACTGAATGTTAGACTTTGGTCAAATCACTTAACCCTATTTGTTTCAATTTTCTTATCTGTAAAATGAGCTGGGAAGGAAAATGGCACACCAGTCCAATATCTTTGTCAAGAAAACTGCGAATATGGGTGGGACTTGACTGAAATGACAAAACAACAACCAAATGGATTAGTAGATATGTAGGGTTATTCCAGGTAGGAGGACTAACAATAGAAAAAAAAAAAAAAAAAGTGGAAATCAAAGCAATTAAATTGTGGTTAGAGCATGAAAAGCAAATTGGCTTGAATAGTGAGAGAGATGAAGTTGAAAAATGAATTAAGCAGTATCTAATACTAGATTTAGAAATCATCTTATTGACTAATCATTGATTCTTAACCTTAATTTCATTCACGGTGACTATATTTTTCTCAAATGGGGTAAGATAGAAGATGACAAAAAGTTCTGAAAGCAAAATTAAATTTATTTTAAATTTTAAAAGAATTACATAGCAGTTTTTTGGTAAGAAGAAAAAGAGATTGGAACTAGACTTGTTATTTCATTGATATAAGGAATTCTTGGAAGAAGAAACTCCTTCTATTAGTGCTAGACAATCCCTTCTTTACAACTTAGTCTGAATGAGTTATCGAGAAGGCAGAGAAATAAAATGACTTATCATAGGCAGAATCAGATGTGAAATCTGAACCTAGTTCCTCTTCTACTATACCTTGTACTAGAATGTCTCAAGAGATTAGGGAGTGGGGAAACAACAGCCATTAAATCAAAGAAAGTATGACTAATTGAAATACTTTCAAATAAGCTAAGAATGTAACAAAAGAGTATCTGAAAATACAGAGAATACATAATTTTGAAATTGGTTGAGGAGACTAATTGAAATGCCTTGTGTCTTTATATTAAAACAGTGAGCATTCTGAAAGAATTCCTAAGGATTTGCCTTTAGGAAGATCTTTTCCCTTAGTTTTTCCCATTTTCTTGCACTTCATTCTAGGGATAAAGCTTGGCCTTGGTACCATAGAAACCTGGACTTGGGCTGTGGCTTAGTGAACCCTTTGATTTGAAATAAAGAACAAATCTATTGTTTCCCCTCTCAGTTTTGACTTTAATGTGCATTTGTGAGAGAATGCAGAGGCGGGAGGACCTGTCAGTCACAGGTATACCATAAAGAGAGCTCCAAAAGCTAAGGGGAGGTAGGAAGGATACTAAATTGGTAACATGAGTTAGCCCCAGATGTCTTTTCTCTATTCAAAAGTATATCAAAAGTTTGAAAGCTGCTTGTTAATATTGTTCTCTTAAAAAAAAAAAAAAAAAAAAAAAAACATTTTAAATCTATTTTTTGTGGCTGCCAACTAGCATAAATGAGAGGTGAGGAAAACTTCAATTCTGAAATACATACATACATACATACACACATACACACATGCATACACGTACACATACATATACATGCACACATATATATATGCATATATGCAGTCACATACATATATAGGAATGAATACATATATTTATATATAAACATACAGACAGAGAAAAGAGAGAGAGGTAATAATAAAGGAAAATATATTGAACATTTTTCTATCTCATTCAGAACAGATAGCAACACTTAGACAAGTTTAGTAGTTCCTGTCAAGAGGTTTAACATTTTATTAATTGAGAAATTAAAGCAAGTTCATGCCTCTTCATTTTATTAGAATGAGTCTGAGGTTGATTTCTTTCCTTATCTAGGCAGATTATTTTATCTTTCTGTATTACATTTGTCTTCTATATAAAATGAAGGCAAGGCTTAATTAATATATTTTGCTGAAGCTTAATGTGAATTCTAGGTGTCATTAAAAATACAAGGGAAGAAAACAAATAAAAAGTCATAGAAATAGACTTCTATAGAACAAAAACCAAGAACCTTGGATTCCTATTTCATATTCAATTAGTTCTTATCCACAAGTCTTTGAATATGAAAGGCTAATTTTTATTTCTCCCAAGTTTCCTACCTTTTTTGTTTTTTTTTTTTTTTTTTTTGCTGGGGGATGGAGAGGGAAATGGGAAAGGCGGTATTATGCATACAGTATTGACTGCATTCCTTTTTGTGTCGACAGAACTCCAAGAACTAAGATGTGTGGATCTTTATCTGTGCAAATCAACTTGGAGATGGGATTTAGAGGTGGACACTAGAATCTACTGTGAGATGGACAATACAGGAATGTGATCTGTGTACAACAAGGGCACATCTGAATTTTCCAGATGTCTCTGTACTTTCAGTGTTTTAAACCTTTTTATATCAAATGAAATTGAAGTGTATAATTTTGATTTTAGCAAAAATTGTGAGATTTTGGCAAAAATTATGAAATTGTTACTAAATATTTTTAGCACTTAGTCTGCATGTCTAAGAAGGGAATATTGGTAAAAGTCAAGTATATTTGGGGCTATTCCACCCCATTCTACCTACAACTTCTGTTATAATTCAACAGTATTTTTGTATTCAGTTATTTGCCTAGTGACTTGCTTGTTTGGACAATAGCAAGATGTCTATACAGGATATCCTTTCAGCTATATGATGAAGAGAAAACACAAATAATCAACCAATCACTTTTAACAAAAGATCTGTGTAGGAGAGCTGTTTCAACTAGATCCTTCACACAAGATCCCTAACAATATTTAACAAACATCATTAAGCATTAATTATGTCCAGTGCATGGCATTTGATGCTGGAAGAGAAGTACAAATATTAACAAAACAGAATCTCAGATCTCTGCTCTTGAGATGTTTACATTCTATTATGTTGCTTCCTATCCAAAATGGAAAACTACTAGAACTGATAATGTAAGAACTTTGAAGAAAATTTTGCAGCAATAGAATGTAAATTCATTAATAAAAAGTATCTTTTCCCACCCTTAATATCCCCAGACCCTAGCACAATTCTCAGCACACAGGAAGTGCTTAATAAATATTTGTGAATTATATTTTATCTCCCATCTATGTTTACTTTGTCCTGGCTGTTTGCTATACCTAGTATATTCCCAGTCTCAATTGTTCCTCTTAAAATCTATGTAAATTTCTTGTGAACAGGTATTGATTTAAATGTTTTGTATTTGTGTCCCTAGCATCCAGCACAGTGTGTGACACAAATTGGTATTTAGTAAATCTTTGTAACTTTTTGGTAGATTGCTTTCTTCAACACTCAACTCAAGGACTATCTTTCCAGGAGACTTTTCCTACTCCTTGCTTTGTTTTTCCTTTATATAGTTACTCTCTAATCAAGTGTATATCTATGTGTGTATATGTGTGTTTGCTTGAGATCTTGTGTGTGTGTGTTCTTTACTCCACTGGAATTTATGCTCCTTGAAGGCAGGATACTGTTTTCAACTTTGTGTGTGTGTGTGTGTGTGTGTGTGTGTAGACAGAAGACAGAACATAGAAAGGCTTAATAAATGTTTACTGATTGACTGATTGATTGGATAGACTATCCAGGCCCATGGAATTGAAAGTTTGTTTTTAGCTTCTTGTTTTCAAACTATGCTTCATTTCAGAGAGATCTGTCATGGTGTAAGGAACCAAACAATAGGGTTAATTACCTTCAGGGATATTTTATTATTAAAAGGTATAATAAGAGGTATTATGAAAGCAGATTAAACTATTAGGGAGCCTGCCATAATTGATTTAGTAATTTGGAAGATCGTTTGTCATTTTCAATCATAACTTTCAGTTCATTTCTCTAGGTGATTTTTTTAACCTATTTCGAAAATCCTGCTTTTTGATCACTCATATTCTGTATATTTCTATATTCAAAAGGATGTTGCTTTAGATCATTAATCTATTTATACATATTCCCTTTGAATTTACTATTTAAATTTTACCTTTTTATAGAGCTGGTAGATTCACTATTTACATCAAGAGATAAGTACCTTTTCTTTTGAAGTGATGTGATTTGCATTTATGGTTTTTGAACTTGGTTAAAGATAATTGCTAATTTGTGACACCTTATCTTTAGTTTTCAAGTTTTTCTTGTTAATTTGAAGTCAAAGTAGGCTTGGTTGGAAGACTGACACTCTTTTAAGCATAAGTTCCCCACACCTGACCTTAAGCAGCACCCTACAACCTAATAATTCTCTAGTTTGAGATACTTTGATAATCAAACTGAGCATTTGTCAAATAGGTTAAATTGTAAGAGATCATTGTGATGTGGACAGATGTCCTTGAGGAATTAATATGACATTGCTAAAGCCATTGTCACTTGTGACTACAACTCTCCAAGTTCCCATAAGTGAATGGTAACAGTCCAAACCCAATTATCTTCCCTTCTGTTCTGCTGGCTGATTATCGAATTTATGATAGAGCTAAGGTAACAGAATCAAACAAAAAAGAGAGTTAATGTAAAAGGGATTTCTATCTGCCTTTGTAGTTAGGTGTATTATTATTGCTAAAAAAAGGCTTTAACTAAGTGAGGCATATTATTTTACCAGTAAAATACATTTTTAAAATACTAAGCTTGAAAAGAATAACCCTGCTTAATTATAGGCCCTGATAATTAATTCACTCTTTAAATTTTTTTTAATCCAATTATAATTCTTCTTTCTAGCTGGTTCTTACTGGTAATCACTCATGTTCTGTTAGAATAAAATAATCTGAAATGGACCTAATTCTGCAACCTAAGCATAGCAGAACTAATTATAAAAGTAAACTGTATAGACTGTCAAAAATAATTTGACAATTTTCCTGCATTTGACAACTTAAAGAATTAATAAGTTCAAGTCATATGTATCAATTTTAAAGTACTACATTGAAATGCTCATTTTTGCATCTGTCTGTCATGGGGAATGGAGCTTTTAGAATGTCATGGGGATAAAATGTTTGAATGTCAGAAGGAATCAGCTTTTTGAAACTAGGCAGTTTGTCCATCACCCTCAAAGGGTGACAAAAGAAAAACCTTCATTACTTGGGACCTGAAAAGTCATTTGCAGAAGGATCTCATGACAGGAGGTAAATAAAGATAGTACCAAAAGCCAAAACCTCATCTAGACAGAAGCTTCATGGTTCCTATCAAATCTGGGGAGTAACAAATCTTCAAGGAAAGAATGTGGAATAGCAAGGTCTAATAGGGAAACTCAGATTATTTCAATGTCTTAAACTTTTGTTTTTGGGTAGTGAGGGGAAATGTTTGAGAAGAAGGTAAGGCTTTCAAAAACACCTTTTCTCTCAGTGTAAATTGACCTTTCCATTTGAGCAAAATTCAATCCCTAACTGTGAACAGTTAAGGGCCTTACTTAGGAAGGTGATGAAATGGCCCTCCTTTTTTTTTTTTTTTTTTTTTTTTTTCTTCTGAGGGGGAATTCTTTGTTACACAGTCACCATGTGACTATCCTCTAAGAATGTAACTAGATATTTATCCCTTTGGAGAAATAGGTAGATCTGATAATTTGAGGGAGGGGGGTAAGAGAGATGATGATTTAATGAGATTAAGACATATACACATTTCTCTCTTATTAAAGGAGTTAACATCCTGAGGCATCCTCCAAAGGGAAAAAAAAAAAGCAAACAAACTGCAATCTAATGAGTAATCCTGAAAAGATTGTGGATTAAGTAGCAAGAAGATATAAGAAGTCTACTTAATTGGTTCAGATGATACTGATCTGATCCAGAAAAGCTTCCGGGAAATAATAATAGTATGAAGGGTAAATCCAAGATGATTTTCAAGATGAAAGAGTTTAGAAAGCAATGCACTGAGTTCTTCTCAAATGCTTCCTAATATATCTGGAGAATGTAATAAACCAAATCCCTATGGGTACATCCAAAAAAACTCTTGAGAATACTTTATTCAGCCAAGCTTGGCAAGGGAAAACACTCAAGGAGGTCTTTAAATACTGGAGACAAATTTAGTCCAGAAGAATGCAAGGGGCAGAATGCTCCCATCTCCAATGAGAGGCTGCACATCAGAACAAAAGGAAGTTTGAGACCCATAAGAGGCCTTTCCATACATACTTCAAAGGGATAGGTGTTAACTAGGAGTTTTGCCACCCATTACTCAATCCTTGGTTGCACATTCAGGGTCAAGTGAAGAGACCTGCTCATATCAGTAGCATTCCCAAGTAGTGACACAATGGGTAGAATCCATAGCAAAGAGGAAGCTTAGAAGTAGTAGTCAGTGAGTATGACTCAGACCACAGGCATAAAATAGATTCTAATTTCAGTATCTAGCCCAGACTATCAAAGAAATAATCAGGACAGGAATCCCATGTCAAAGTAGAGCCTACAAGTCTGGCACTCTGAATCAACAGAATTTTCCAGACCCTACCACTGTCTGGTAATCAGTCTGATGTAGGTTAGACCTAAACTGAAATGAAGAATTTACAGAGTTCAGATGAGAGGGGCAGCATTTAGACTTTGTTGTGGATTAAACCACTTTCAGAGCCCTAAAGGCTTGTGGATTCTTAGCCTGCTTTTAAGATCCTGGAATAACACAAAAATAAACAAAATGAAGAAGCAACAAAAGACCAAGCCAAGGTTTCTTACTTTCTAGAAGTTCCACAGAACTTGACCCTAACATTATCTGAATTCAGAAAGTAGTTCAGAAGAGTAGTTACACAAACAAAAGAACTCCACCATAAAGAGTTGTTTGATGGCAGGAATGCTCAAGACACAAACTAGAAGAGAGTGACTTCAAAAGTTCTACAAATAAATAATGCCTCGGAGAAAAATACAGTTTTAGCAAAAATTCAGCTAGAATTCCTGGAAGAACAAAAGTTTTTTTTTTTTTTTTTTTTTTTTTTTTAATTTTATTTGTTTGTTTTTATAAGTAGAATGAGAAATCAGAGGGAAAAATTTAAAAAGAAATGAGAGTAGCACAAATAGTATCATGGTAAATCTTTGTAATTGGCACAAAAGCTTGCCCAAACAACACAACTCGTTGAAAACTGAAAAGGACTAAACAGAAGATAGACAGAAAGAAAGAAGGAAAGAATGTAAGAAGGAAGGAAAGATAGAAAGAAAGAGAAGAAAAGAAAATGAAGGAAGGAAGAAAAAAGGAAAAAGGAAGAAGGAAAGAAGGCAGGGAGAGCTAGGAAGAAAAGGAGAGAGGGAGAGGAAATAAAGGAAAAAAGAAAGAAAGAAGAGAGGGAAGAAGAGAGAAGGAATGAAACAAATAAGGAATGAAAGAAACAAAGAAGAAAGAAAGGAAGGAAGGGAAGAAATAAAGCAGGGAGAGAGGAAATAAAGGAAAGAAGGAAGGAAGAAATAAAGTCTAGGCATTATATTTCAAGAAATATTTTTTAAAATGCCCAGATCTCTTATAACTGGAGGGCAAAGTAAACTAAAATCCACAGGAGCCATATCCATGGCCACTCATTATTTAATAGCTCCAATTGTGAAACTGAAAATTTGCAATAGGATATTCCAGAAATCAAGGGAATGGGCTTACAAACAAGAAAATATATCCAGCAAAACTAATAATAATGGTACAAGGGGGAAAAAACAACAACACAATTATTTAATAAAGGACTTCTGAGCATTCTTCATGAGAAGACTATACTTTGAAGTACAAATGTTAGAGTGAAGATAAATATATATAAAAAAATAAGCAGGAATATAGAATGATAAAAAACTGAGGACAAATAGCTTACATTCAAATTTTGGGAGATGACTTGCATGTCCTTTTTGAACTCTAATATCATCAAGGGTTATAGATAGACTTGAATTAAACAAGGCCTGAGAATGGTTCTATTACATCTATCACATTATCTTAAAAGAATGGAAAAAGAAATAGACTGGAGAGAAGTGGAAGGTAAAGAAAAAAAAAATATTTCACATAATGAAGGCACAACAGTAGGTTTTTATACAAATAAAAATGAGGAGGAAAGTGGAGTGGGGTAGAGGGATGGGGCCTAACATTTGAAATTCACTCTCATTTCAATTGATGAAAATAAGGAAAAAAATATAAATACATACACATGTACTTGGGCACAGAAATATATTTCAACACTGAATAGGGGAGAATGTGGTGAGGGAGAATTAAAGGAAGGCAAGATTAAGGAAATGAAGAAGAAAATAGCAAACCACTGCGATATCAATGCCAAGAAAACCCTAAATGGAGTCACAAAACAAACAAACAAACAAACAAAAAAATCAGGCATGATTGAAAAATGGCTAAAGAACTACAGCAGACTCAGAAAAGATTTAGTTCTAAAGAAAGCAAATTATAAAGATGTGTAAAAATATAACTTTTTTTGAAGTGACAAAGAACATATCAGAGATGGTGCTCAAAAGTGGAGGAATAAAAAAATGATAGTATATAAATGTGAAAGAATATCATTATGCTGAATTCTTATTGGTATAATGACCAATCAGGATTCTAGGTAACCAATAATGAAATGTGCTATGCACATCCTGATAAAGTGAAAGACACAGAATAAAGAATGAGACAAATATATATATTTAGCATGTGGTCAAAATTTATTTAAACTAAACATACATGTTTAATGGTTTTATCTTTATCTTTTTTTTTTTTTTTTTTTTTTTTTTTCTGAGGCAATTGGGGTTAAATGACTTGCCCAGGGTCTCACAGTAGGAAGTGTTAAGTGTCTTGAGATCAGATTTGAACTCATGTCCTCCTGACTTCAAGGTTAGTGTTCCTGGCCCACCTCGATGCCCCCATGGATTTGTCTTTCTTGTGTTCATAATTGGGAGAGAAGTTGAAATGAGATGATAAGAAGGTAGATCTTGCATAATTAAAGCAAAATTATACAAAATTGTCAATTAATTGTACCTACTTATTCTGACTTCAGATCTGGTTCTCTTGCTGCCATCTCACAGAGTCTGTGAGTTAATTATATATTTGTTGTACTAAAGCTTCTTTGCTTGTTGTTCCAAACTAATATTGGATTTGGTCTCTCTCCTGTGGCCTTGATATCAGATAAGCAGCTAGGTGATATAGTGAATAAAGTCTCTGACTTTGATTCAAGAAAACCCGAGTTCAAACTAAGCTTCAGAAACTTTCTGTCTATATGATACTGAGCAAGTCACTTAATCTCTGCTTACCTTAGTTTCTTCATTTGTAAAATAGGGATAATAAAAATACCTACTTCTTAGGGTTGTTATAAAATGCTATAAGTATTAAAGATATTGGTTTAGTTAATTTTATCTTATACTTAAATAAAAATCAATCCTCTCTTCCTTCTCTTTCCTCTCCTATCAACCCACATTGAGAAAGCAAGAAAAACAAAACAAAACAAAACAAAACTTTGTTGCAAGCATGTAAAGTCAAGCAAAACAAAATTCCTCATTGATTACATTTAAAATATATTACTCAGTCTACTCTCTAAGTCTATCACATTTTTTGTCAGAAGGTAGTTAGCATGTTTCATCATTAGTCTTCAGGAAGTGTATTTGGTTATTGCATTATTGCATTGATCGAAGTTCCTAAGTTTTCTTTGTGTGTATGTGTATGTACAATTTTGGTTCTCTTACCTACTATCTTTGGACCTTTAACAAATTGCTCTCATTCCCTGGACCTCAATTTCCTTTTTGATAAAATTTTGCTATTAAGTTATTTCAATCGTGTCTGAATCTTTATGACCTCACTCAGCTTTATCTTGGCAAAGAGAGTGGAAAGACTTTCCATTTCTTTCTTCATCTAATTTTGCCAATGAAGAAATGAGGCAAACAGGGTTAAGTGACTGACACAGGATCACAGAAGGTAAGCCAGATCTGACCTCAGGTTCTCCTGAATCCAGGTCCAGCCCTCTATCTACTGTGTGCCATGAAGCTGTCTCCTTGATGAAATGAGCTAACTGGAGAAAATGGATTTTATAGTCATTTTTGGCTCTAAATTCTGTACTATTATGAACAAAGTAGGATTGTGATAAATTATAAATATATCCTGGTGAGCACAAGAAGATGATTTCAAAATCAAAGAAAAATGCACTGGAATACTGATTAAAGACACATCTGTTACACTAGCTAAGAAGTCAAATTGGATGTGGTGAATGAGAGTGTGAGTGGGGAAAACCAAGAAAGAATGGCTTTAGAACCAAGAATGTAAATGACAATAACACATAGGATGGTTTAAGGAAACCTCAGAGGACTCTGTCCACCTTTCATACCACAAGATATGTTTTGATCAGTGTAATAACACATTAGTGAATTCTATGCACTGAGAAGAAAGAATGGGAAGCCTGTATATGATAGTTATAGTAACTTAAGTAAAAAAGTTATCTTTATTAAATATCTCGAGTATTTATGGACAAACTGAGGCCATTTTTTTGGTAGAACAAAGCTACATTTCCACAGCTTCACTGGATGAGGGCATGAGCCAAAGAGATCTTATGGGACATCTCTTGAGAGTTTAAGGATCCATGATATCAAGAATTGACGGATGACACAGGAGTTTTATGAAATATCAAGAGACTAACATAGATAACTCTCATGTACAATACTACGTGATAAAGTACACTAAAGAGTTTTTATCTCAAATGCCATGTAAAATGTGAAAAGAGAGATTCATTAACAAATCTACTAAATTAGGAAGACTGTCTTTCTTTTTTTTTTTTTCTTCTCTTTTTTATGATAGCTTTTTATGTACAAAATATATGCATGGGTAATTTTTCAACATTGATCCTTGCAAAAACTTCTGTTTCAACTTTTCTCCTCCCCTAGATGGTAGGTAGTCCCATACATGTTAAATATGTTAAAGTATATGTTAAATACAATATATGTATACATATTTATACAATTATCTTATACAAGAAAGATCAGATTTAGAAAGAAGATGAAAATAACCTGAAAAGAAAACAAAACAAAACAAAAATGCAAGCAAACAATAACAGAAAGAGTAAAATGTTATGTTTCCCAGTGTTCTTTCTCTGGGTGTAGCTGGTTCCGTTCATTACAGATCAATTGGAACTGATTTGGAGCCTCTCATTGTTGAAGAGAGCCACGTCCATCAGAACTGATCATCATGTAGTCTTGTTGTTATAGTGCATAATGATCTCCTGGTTCTGCTCATTTCACTCAGCATCAGTTCATGCAGGTCTCTCCATGCCTCTCTGTATTCATCCTGCTGGTCATTTCTTATAGAACAATAATATTCCATAACATTCATATACCACAATTATCCATTCTCCAATTGATGGGCATAATATAGGTCCCTTTCCCTTCTTTAGAATCCCTCCCTCCCCTTTAAAGACCCTCCCTTTTTCTTAAACCTTTTCCTTACTATTTCTGTATTCTCTTCTTTTTACCCTAACACTTCCCTTTTCACTTTTCCCCTCCCACTTTTTAATGAGGTGGGAGAAGTTTCTATGTAAACCAAATATGTCTAATATTTTCTCTTTGAGCCAAATCTGATGAGAGTAAGATTTACATTATATCCATCCCTCTCCCTTCATTCTCTCAGATATAATAGATTTCCTTTGCCTCTTTGTGAAATGTAGTTTCTTTCTTTTTACCTCCACTTTTCCCTTTTTCTGGTACAATTTCCTTTCTACTTCTAGTTCCTTTTTTATATTATAATAGTAAAACCAAATTATACATGTACTTTTTATGTATACCCATAACAGAACTACAGAACTACAGTTCTCAAGAGTACTTTTTACCTTTTTTATTCTTCTCTTGAGTCCTTTATTTGGAGATCAAACTTTTTGTTTGATTTTGGATTTTTTCATCAGGAATAAATTGAATTCATTTATTTCATTGAATGACCATCTTCTTTCCTCGAAGAAAATGCTCAGTTTGGCTGGGTAAGTTATTCTTGGCTACATATCAAGTTCTTTTGCCTTTTGGATTATCAGATTCCAGGCCCTTCAATCCTTTAATGTGGATGCTGCAAGATCCTGAGTATTTGAATTTTTTTTTCCTGGATGATTGTACTATTTTTTCCTTGGTCTGATGGTTCTGGAATTTAGCCACAATATTTCTTGGAGTTTTGATTTTGGGATCTCTTTCAGTAGGTGATCTATGAATTCTTTCAATGTCTATTTTGCCTTCTGTCTCTATAACATCTGGGCATTTCTCTTTGATGATTTCCTGGAAAATAGAATCTAGGCTCTTTTTTTCACCATGATTTTCAGGGAGCCCAATAACCCTTAGATTATCTTTCCTAGATCTGTTTTCCAGGTCTATTGTTTTTCCAAGTAGGTATTTAACTTTTTTTTATTTTTATTTTTTCATTTTTTTGGTTTTGCTTGACTGATTCTTGGTCTCTCTTCTAGTCATTCATTTCCATTTGTTCAAGTCTGATTTTTAATGAATTATTTTTTTCATTTTTCATTTTTTTTTTTTTTTGTATTTGTCCAATTGAGTTTTTAAATGAATTGTTTTATTCTATGGAATTTTTTTTCCATTTCTCCAATTTTTTTTTAAAAGAATTATTTTCTTTTTCCAATTCACAAATTCTGTTTTCCTTGGAATTGTTTACCATCTCCAATTCACAAATTCTTTTTTTCCTGTGAGTTGTTTATCTTTTCCAATTTGCAAATTCTGTTTTTCATGGAGTTGATTTCTTTATCCATTCTATTTTTTAATGAGTAACATTTCATATGCTGACCCTCTTGCAAAGTTTTCCTTTCCTTTCCCAAATTTTCTTCTAGCTCTCTTTTAAGATCTTTTTAAAATTTCTTCTATGAGAGCTTTATGTGATGGGACCAGATCATAACTACCTTTTTATATAGAGACAGACTGATTTTAGTCTCCTAAGGCTTTGAAGTCTGCTCTCTTTCTGTATAGAAGCTATCAATAGTTAGAGCCTGCTTTGCTTTTTTGCTCATTTTGAAAAAAACAAACAAAAAAAAAAAAAAAAAACTATAGTCTGCTTATCAGGGGCCTTGGGGTATTTCCAAGCTGCCTCTACAGAAACAGGAAGTGGCAGTGAAGGGGCAGTGGGACAGCCCTCACTGGCTGCAGCAGCAAAACCTGTTATCAGGTCTTGAAATCAGCACAGGGGAAATGCAGCTACTACTGAGGCTGCACTTGGATCATGCTGAGTACCTTCTGATGCTAAATGGGTGTGGCCAGGTCCTGAGAGACTCTAGCATTTTGGGGTTATAGCCTTTACCCCCTGCATTTATAGCTTCTTTGCTGATTTATTGGCTTGCTGCCAGGGCAAAGTAGCTCTTACTGTGGTAAAGTTCTCCCGGCAGATTTTCCACCAGTGGAGACCACCCCCCACCCCCCTTCCTGTCTGCTCCCTGTATTCTGTGCTCTCACTGCCAACTTGCCTGACACTATGCCTGGCCTAGCCCCATTCTGTCCCTGCCTGCGAGCAAAAACAGACCTTTTCTGGCAAATTTGGAGATTATCTCCAGTTGGTAATGTGTTGTACTCCAGATATTCATGGGTCCCGATAGTCAAGCACTAATTCAGAGGCTGAGTTTCAGTCAAAATAGATTGAGGGAAAAGGACGTTTAGGAAGGTGTTTGTGTCCTCTTCACCATCTTGATTGAGCATAATATTCCTAAAGCAACCTAAAGCAAGGTTAGTGTAAGGGATCAGGGAACCACAATAATTAGCTGGGATACTGAGATGAGGTCATTTGAAATGCCAATTGTCAATGCTGTTCAAGGAAAAAGTACATGAATAACCCTATGACAGGACTGACAAATGAGACAAAATTATAATATAGTAGTTCCAAATTTGATTTTCCCTAATTTCCTTGATGAGAAGAAAAGACAAAACAGTAATGGAGCCAACTGGCAGAGACAAGTTATGCTGTATTTATACCAGAAACTTTCTATTGCTGAATTTAGAATATACTTTAAAAAATAATAGGATGTAAGAGAAATTTTTGGCAAGATCTGTTTCTTCGTGGAAATTCTAGTGGATTTTGTAGAAAAAGATCATTATTCAGAATGATAAAAATTACAACATCTTTCTTCCCTACCCCCCACTACATTGTAAAAGTAATTAGATTCTATACCATCACATAATGGATTCTACTTTACTTCAAAGGACATCTATGTTCAGGTCTTTAGGATGACACTGAATAAAGGTATCATAAACTGGAATATCATGGTTATTTGAGTGTGTTTACAATATCTTCACTCCATGTAACCCCACAGAACTAAATTTTTAAGCTCTTAAGATAAGGGAGGATTGGATATAATTGTTTTGCTCTGCATCCCCAAAACATGACAGTATTATTAGTCAAATGAATAGAAATATGTTTCACAGATAGGACAATGAGTACAAATGTTTTCTCTTATAGAATAATCCAGCATTCACTAAACCTCATTCCTACTGAAAAAAGCTAAAAAGTTGGGAGAAGATATTTTAAATATTACAAATTAAAAACAGAAGTCAATGTGAAAGAATCCTTTTCATGTGTTTTATAATGTTAAGTGCATGAACCATAGAACTTCATTAGACACAATTTCTCCTATTGTTGAAATGAAATTTTTTTCTGGAAGGGTCAATCTTGTTGAGGGAGAAAAAAATAGATAAAGAAGATAAAAAACCCACTCCCCCAACCTTTTTCTCTTCTGTAGATACAGGAAGTGTGCTAGAGAAGAGCTGAGATTTTAATTATGTTTTTCACACATCCAATCAATAGTATAATTATAAGTTCCAAATTCAGAATATTAATCTATACTTTGTTTCCTAATATTAAATATGCAACCTTTCATTTAAAAGTTTGTAAACTATATTAAATGGACATAGGTAAAAATTGTAAAATCCTTATACTAAGGAAGTTTCTTTTTGAGTGCATATATTTTATAAGAACCATAAATCACAATGTAATAATTATTTCTCACATTTGTGTCACCTTAATGTTTAAGAAGTATTGTCTAATAACCTTCGGAAATGGGCACTAAAAATATTATTATCCTTGTTTTATAGACAAGAGACTAAGGAAGAGGAAATTTTAGTAATTAATTTCTGAATATACAGATAAGAAATATCAGAGGTAGTATACTTCCAGAGAGAAGATAGGAGAATTCCTATTCTAAAAATGCCCAGTATATGAATAGGTTAAAGAATTAAAATGTTCATAAAAAAGATAGAGTGATATTTTATTATCATATTTGAACATTATACAATATTATAGCTAAAAGGGAATTGTAGAAGTCATCTAGTTCAATCCCATGTTTTATTCTCTTGGCCACCGAGGCCTAGAGGAATTAAGTGAATAACTAACAGTTTATAACAAGGCTTTACATTTTCATAGCACATAAAGATTTACCAAATGTTTCACATGCATTGCCTAATTTAAGTCTCACAACCCTGTAAGATAATAGATGATTATAACTATCCTCATTTGAAAAATGATAAAAAAAAAATTTAAAAGACTATGTAAAACAATATTTATTAAGTATTTGTTGACTATGTGACAAGCATTGTGTTAAGTACTAGAAATTTAAAAAAAAAATTATTTTCAAAGAGTTTACAGTCACACATATATTTGTGTGTATCTATATATTTTATGTATTGTACATATATATGTATATATATGTATGCATACATACATACATACACACACAGAGACACACACCCTGGATAAATACAAAATAATGAATAGAGGAAAGCTGCTAATCAAAAGAAGCTGGAACTGAATGCGGATGGATGCATACTATTTTCACTTTTTTTCCTTCTTTTTCATGTTTTTGCCTTTTGTTCTAATTTTTTCTCTCCCAATATTACTTATATGGAAACATACAAAATGAATGCACCTGTATAACCTAAATGTCTCTCTCTCTCTCTCTCTCTCTCCATATAAATTTTTAAAAAGAGTTGGGAAAGACCTTGTAAATAATGAGATTCAGAGGTCAGTCAGCTAATTGTACAGTTAAGACAAGACCTCATGCCCTATTGACTTTAGGGCGAATGCCCCATTTGTGCCCCATACCACATCTAAGGTCATATGAGGTTTAATGACATAGCCAATCTGGAACTCAGGTTTCTTAGCTCCTCCTGAAACACCATTAATTAAAGAAGTAAGGTAGTGTTTCAGGCCTTGGACACAGAGATAATACCATATGAGTTAATATATTGATTAGACACTGATTAACTAAGTGGCAATGGGCAAGTCCCAGCCACTCCAAGCCTCAGTTTCCTCATATGTAGAGCATTGAAGATCCCCTCAAGCTCTACACTTATGATCCTATGATTAGATTTGCATTATCCAATGATTAGACTTCAGTGGTAGGATGGCAAATATTTAACAATTGGCTCTCTGAAAAGAAAGTACATGGAACATAATTTTAAATTTAATCTGCATTGTTAACATTTTCTCTTTCATTTCCTTAAATTTAGGAAATAACAAAGCAATGAACCAACCACTTATTTTTAGTGCTTATGGATTTTGTAGTTATAAATAATTATATGAAAATTTTAACAATTGGCTTTCAAATCAATTTGAATGATTCTTTCATATCCCTGGATGTATATATATATTTTCTTTTTGATTGTGCATTTAAGCAATTGTGACACTTGAAGAACTCAGGCTCCTTAGAATGCTTTAATAGTTACTAAAACAGTAATGTACCTGCATTAGTGGGAAAAGGAAGTGGACAATTAGCTAATTAACTCTTGATTGGATTGACAGAGGAAGGTTAATTGATAGCTCAATAGTTTGAGCTGTAACCATGGTATTTTGAGACCTGTTGACTTTTAAGTCAGGAAGAATAGGATTATTTGATTAGAACAACCTAAAGCCAAGCCATTTTAAGAAGTCACTAGTGAAAGCTCAAAAGTTGTTTATAGATTATTCTGTTCTTATGTCTGTTACCTGGAAAAAATATTTAACTCTGATGACTATATCTTATAGAATGATTCTCAGAGTCCCAGTGCTTCAAACTTGTGACTTTAGGAAGGAAATAACCATTCATTAAAGTGTATGCTGTTTACCAGGTACTTTATAAATGTTATCTCATTTGATCTTCACAATTATCCTGGGAGGTGCTCTTATTATTCCTATTTTACAGTTGAGAAAACTAAGATAGATATAGATTAAATGACTTGCCTAGTGTCTGGGATTAATTTGAATTCAGAGGTCTGTCTGTCTCAGAAATTCTTTCAAGAATTAGGAATACCAAGAACTTCAGTCCATGGCCTTACATGGCTCATATTCTATTAGGGAAAATATGTACATATGTAACCACATACATATATATATATATATATATATATATATATATATATATATATATATATATATATATATATATATATGTATATATATATATATATATATATATATGTATATGTATATACATATATTCAAAGTAAAAGATATATCTTGCATGTATACTCAGCAGGGAGATACAATACACACAGAGAAACCATACATACAAAACAGCAACAACTGTAATTTCACTTGGGAAAGTTACTGGTTTCAGTTGTTGATAAAAATTAGAAATCTGGCTGTGATTCATCATCTGAAGATAGATATTATATAAAGTATTATAGGAATTGCATTATTGAATCCATTCTATGCTACTTTCTCGTGAAAAGAAAACATTTGTTTATATAACGTGTGGAAAATGAGCATTTAACAATAAGGGCTGTTACTAGTATATAGATTCTAGGGAATGACTTGATGGTCTGCTGATACTTCTAAGCATTTCTAGCTAGGGCTATTGATTCTGTTCTCACCCTTCCTCCCTTCCCACTTCTGGGTAAAGCTTTGCAAAAAAAAACATTGGATTAAAAAAAAAAAAAAAACTGGCTTTGGTGAAAATCTCATGATAAGCCCACCTGTTCAAAAAGCAGTGTTTGCCACTAGAAAATAATTTCTCTCTGAAGCAGCAGAAAACATAGGGCAGGGAAACTTGCTAGGTGAAAAACACAATTACTAAGTTCTTGGAAATTGTTGGTCCATACTGTGATTCTTCTAAACACTCTGGTCCAACTCTGTGGAAAAGACAACCTCTTACATATTTCACTATTGAATCTAATATATACACACAACATATATACATACACACAATACATATATGCATATAGTCTAGATATTTCTATTAACTAACTATCTATCTATCTATCTATCTATCTATCTATCTATCTATCTATCTATCTATATCTACTATCTATCTATTGTTATAGTACCAGAAAAAAAGGTCCAATCAGAATGAAAGTCTAAGTAGCCAAATATTCTCTCTTAGGGATTTTTAAAAAATCAAGACAGTTGCTCTCTGTTATCCCAACTTGGCTA
Organism: Sminthopsis crassicaudata; assembly: GCF_048593235.1. NCBI lineage: Eukaryota > Metazoa > Chordata > Mammalia > Dasyuromorphia > Dasyuridae > Sminthopsis > Sminthopsis crassicaudata. The sequence goes on along the minus strand of NC_133618.1, from coordinate 418,501,781 downwards.
CTTACTAAATATGTTGTCAGGGGATTATCATTTAATTTCTCTGAAATTGTTATTTTTGGAATAATCCCCAAAAGCCTTCTTGGAGGCCACAAAAATTATCAGCAAGCACTTATTGTTTTGAAAGCATTACACTGGGTTCTAGGAAAAATAAAACACAGTCCTTTCCTTAAAGAGTTTATAGAATAATAGGGTAAAATGACATATACATATATAAATATAACAATTAATATTACATAATGTATGATGAGGAAAAAAAATGTTTATAAGAAGTGTACTCTTTGTGAGAGAAGTGTATATTCAAGAATTGCCAAACATGAAAGAATGAGTAGGATAACAGGAATCTTATGGACCTCAGTTTCAACTGACAAAAGAAGACTGAACACATATTTAGAGAAATATGAAAAGAAATTAAAAACAAAGTTTCGAGTATAAGTCTAAGTCAGAGGTAGAGGCAGGATTGGGGAAGATGGAGATAATCCTTACTGATTATGGGCATCAGGAAAAGGTAATGCTCTTTTTTTTTTTTTTTCCCTGAGGCAATTGGGATGAAGTGACTTGCCCAGGGTCACACAGTTAGGAAGTGTAAAGTGTCCAAGATCAAATTTGAACTCAGGTCTTCCTGACTTCAGGGCTAATGCAACTATCCACTACACCACCTGACTGCCCCTCCTGTAATGCTCCTTTGATGAGATAAGAATACAGTTAGCATTTATGGCTTGGAAACTTTTTCCAATCTCTCTCAGTTGCTAATACCTTCCTATAAGCATCTCATGTACTCGATGTAAATATATCTTCTTCATTAGAAGATAAGCTTCTTGAGACCAGACACTATCTTTTGTCTCTTCTTTGTATCCTCAGAACTTAAAAGTTTAATAAGTGTTTATTGATTGATTGGTTAAAGATAGGTGAGGAATTCAATAGTCTGCAAGTTGCAGTGGAGAACAGAGTATGTTTATCCTCTCTTCTGGCCCTGTGAATCAAAAGAACTGGGGAAAAGATTGGCCCTCAGTGGAGAGTATTTTAAGAGATGTCTAACCCTCTCTGTAGAAATGGCATTCAGTTTAAATCAAATAAGAAAGCAAGTATTGACTAAGCACTTATTAAATATCTAGGCACTTCATTAAAAATGGAAATACAAATACAAATAAAATGGTCCCTGTCCTCAAGAAGCTAAAATTTTCTTTATTTACTTATTAATTTTTTATTTTGGAGAATTAATAATAATTTTTTCAGTTATGGCTAGGAAGTAATCACTTCTTTCAGAATCAAAGATGTTCCCTGAAGAACATGCAATGCATAATAATAAGCCTTTGTTTACCTCATGACGGAAATCAATTCTGATTAACAATCAATTACATAATAAATTAAAACAAACAAACAATTAAAAATAAACTAAGTACAATCAAATAAATAATAAATTAAATAATGAATCAATCAATAAATAAATCAATTAAAGCTTACATTCTTAAATGAAGAAATTATAGGGATATTGAATGAAAATTTAATGTTAGAGATTACAGTATCAATAGAGAGAGAATGATCCATGAGATAGATGAATAGGTAGGAGTAGGCTGACAAAAAGAATGATGAGATTTCTGTAGACCTGTTATGTTCATATGAGGCAAAGGGATTCGATAATTGGTGTCAGAGGACAATGAAAGGTATATAAGTATAGCATATGCCCTATTTAAAACAGAACCAGATAAACTGTGAAGAGTTACTTTATCCTAGCATTTAACATCTACTATGGCTTTGGAAATAGTTTGAGCACTATTCAATCTTTGAGAATTGCCTACAACACCAAAACGCTAAATGGCTTTCCAAGGATCATATAGTAGATATGTGTCAAAATTGGGAAAAAGACCCAGGGATTCCTTGCTCTGAGTTCATTTCATTATCTACTATGGCAAGCTACTTTGCCAGCAGCAAACCAGCCCTACCCAGAGGTTATATATCACACTACCACTGACTCTGTCTCTGACTTAGAGCATGAACTCATTCAGAGATTTATATATATATATATATATATATATATATATTTAGGAAGACCCAAATATATTAATTGTTTTACATCTTTATTATTTATATATAGGGACTTTGTATGTAGAACTGGGTTGCTGGACAGTTCCAATTGCACAAGGTAAATAGGAACTTGAAATTCTAGATTGGGAGATGCAAATGACCTTAGAGGCCATGTGGTCCAACTTCCTCATTTTACAGTTGGGGAAAGTGAAGCTCTAAGAAATTAGGAGATTTACTCTACACATGTATTAAGTGCCTGGGCCAGGATTTGAATATGGATCCTCTGTTTCTAAATCAAGAGAGCTTTCTACTGTACTATGCTATCTCCCAGTATAATGCACCTTTTGGGGTACAGACTGCTTTCTTTAAACATGTATGTATATGTAACATAACTAGATCAATGCATAAGGAAAGTTACTCTGGCAGTAGTATAAAGGATAGCTGAGTGGAGGCAAAGAATGAGGTAAAAAGCTCTACTAGATAAAATAACAATACATGTGTCTGTGTGAATGTGTGTGTATACTCTTTGAAAATGTAACATACTCTACAATGTAAGCTACCATTATTGTTATTGTGTTTTCATTCTTTTCATCTCATGTTTATGACATTTAGATGGAGATGGCCTTAGGACCAGTTGTTGTTTTACCATATTTTTCTTTTATGTTTAATGCCCATCAGACTATGGCAAAGATGTATTAAATCAATGGTCCTTACAAGGTTACTGTAATATTACAGTCAGGTGGTAGTGAAGAATTAGATATGCTGTTATGAAAGTAGTATGCATAGAAAAGAAGATATGAATATGAGAGCTATTTCAGTGGTATACTTGATTGGACTTGATAACCATTTCATTAAAGAAGCAAAGGAATAGTCAAAGACAACACTTTGAAACTTTAGTTTCAAATTTGGCAAAGTTGGTAATGTTCACTGAAATTAAGACATCTAGAGGAGAACTAATTTTGGGAGAAAAATAAAAATTTATTTTTCGACAAATTGAGTCTGATCTGCTGTTTATCATTCTCTTCTGAATTTAACTGAGTGCCTGAAGTTTTGGTTGAAAGCATTGTGATCCAACCAGTATATATTGATGGATCTTTCTCTTCAATGAAGGTACAATTGACTTGCTAGCTGTTGTTTGAGTAAACAAGGTGGAAAAAGGTTATTTTCAAACATAATACACAAAACAGAGTGTTGAGTTCATCATCTAGTAATCCAATACAACATACCTACTACTAAAGAATATGTACAATACATTTTGCTATTAGATGTTTAAGATTGGAGATATGTAACATAAAGGATCACAGGATCTCTGCAGCTGGAAAGGATCTTAAAAGTTATCACTACAGTATCTGCATTTTTCAGATAAGGAAAATTAATCTCAGAGAGGTTCAGTGACTTATACTAGATCTCTGAGTTAGTGACAGAGATAACCTTGTACTCAAACTGAGACCTTTGATATTAGGCCTTCCAAGTTCAGAGCTCTTCCCATTGCATAGTATTATCCCTTCTAGTTCTAATTATATAATAATCTGATAAAGACAACTATGTTAGTTTTGAATCGTTGAATAGTTGCTCAAATTTGCAGTTAACTCTTCCTTAGGTAACAATGCAACTGTAGAAATTATCCTAGGTAACTTTAAAGTTAGGATTTTAATCTATAATTTTGGTAGCCAAAACTGAATTTATCATATATTTGATTGTATTTACTTAACTAGACTTTATTCTCCTATTCTGTAGGCTAAGATAATTATAAGGAATTCCTAGTCATTTAGGAGGCAGAGAGGAACAAAAAGAAACTTTAACATCTAAAACTTATAGTAAGATATCTTTTCCTCCATTCAAGCAAGGCACTTTCCTCTTCACTAGATTTTAATGTCATGAGTTTATAAGGACCCATCTTTCTATTTGTGAGGTGGACTTTTTATCAGAGCAAAATTGATATGGGGTCACATATACTCATTTGAGAAACCTGAAAAAAAAATCAAATGAAATATTTTTTCAACTGTTCAAGCTTCATGGGAAACTCTAGTTATATCACTTTAATCTGAGATATTTCCACAACTCATTGCAACATGTGGAAGACACTAAAGTTTCTGGTTCTCTTTCACAGCAAGATCTATAAATGCTTAGATTAATATCATACTGAAGAATACAACAAATTTAAGAGTTACTGAATTTAATGCACAATAATAAGCTCAACAAATTTCTTGGCAGCTTCATTTTCTGCTAACATTATGGAATTCCTACTTTTTTTTTTTTTTTTAAGAAGTAATTTGTTTCCTTCTTTAAAATTAATCAGTTGGGTTCAATTTCTAGAGTAAGCATTAACCTTCAACCTTACTGGCCATAGATGGAGTCTCTCTGTGTCATGAGGACAATTATCTATTGTTCAGAGAAGCCAAAGTTCACTTCCTTTTAAAAAATGTCAGAATATGACTTTTGGACCCCCAAATCAAGATAATGGTAACTTTTCATTGCAAAAATCTAGGCTTAAATTGTAAATGTGTCCTATGATTATGATGTGTTTTGCCTAACACTGAAAAGTGTTCATTTAACATGGATAATAGGAGGCAGATTGGTGAAGTAAAAAGGGCACTGGCTTTGGAGTGAATGGGCCAGAGTATAGATCCTGACAGAATAGCTTGCTCCCTGTGTCATTGATTAAGATACCCAATTTGCGTGTCTCTCAGTTTCTTCATCTGTAAAATTAAGGGGGTAGGAAAGATGACCTCTTATGTTCTTTCCAACTCCATGTCCATAGTCAAATAGAGAATGTACTTTGAATATATGTTCTCATGCCTATGGGATAGGCTTGAGGGAAACTTATAATATTATGATAACTGAGAATTTCTTACTTATGGAAATTTGCCAATATTCACTTCACACTTGCTATTCACACTACTTCTATGGAAATGATAATATCATTAGATCAAATTGTCAAGCAGGCTCATGTGCATGCTTATCACTGTCACCAAGTTTCACAAATTATGCACAGTGACAAGAACTTATTGTTGAACAAAAGTTGAGTAAAACAAATCAAGGACAAAAGTTTAAAAGTCACCACTCCATGTTTATTACTCATTCTCACCTCAGAAAAGGACCTTATGAAGACATAATAATTTATCATTCATTGACATGATATGATAGGGCAGGGATATAATATCAAAACAGAAGGGTTGATGAGATTATACTATCAAACACTTAAAGCTGAAGGGGATTTTAGAGGTCATTTAGTTTAACCCACCCAGAAACTTGGAGTTTAAGAAATTAAATAATTTGGCCATGGTTCTGAGTATTAGAAGCCAATGTTAGAACTCCTGTCCTATGTCTCCAAGTTTAGCAACATTCCTTTGTTTTTACTCACCATCTCTTCATCCCCAATCTAATGACAAATCTCTTTCTTAATTAACTTCTGTGGAAAGATTAGCTAAATTCTGTTTAAAGTTCACATTTGGACTATGCTGCTCTTGGTAATAAACAATTTATTTTATTTACATATCAGGGGAATTTTTTTCATCTCTCATTTGGATTGAGTAAGGGACAAAAGGGCAAGGAATATAAACTCTCCCCATTTTGGTATCATGAGTTTATATAGTACTCATTATGATAAATGGTAATTGAATGATGAACTTTGCATGCTCAAAACTCCTACTGTTTTCATAGCTTATAACTGTTCTAAATCTTTAAAAAAAAAAAATATATTGCTCAGCATCCATAGTCTGATGAAGAGTCCACCTGATAGTAGTTGAATAATTAGGACTGTACAAGCTGTTTGGGAAAATATACACAGTGAACTTCAGCCAGCTCTGTTCAAGGTCATCCAACCAACTCCAAACATCATTAGTTCAAGTCAAGTTTGTCATATCCAAATGCTTATGGTCTCCAAGTTACATATCAAAAATTTATTATTAATATCAAATGCTCATCATATGTTACAGGTGCCATAGGTGATACATAAAAGAACAATGGACAAGGGCCTTTCTGACAAGAGCTCAGGCTTTAAATTTGACAGAAAGACAGGCAAAACACAAACGAGTGAATCACAAAAGGCAGATGACTCCTACCATCTGCTTCGCCTGCTCCTGCTCTCATTCTGCCAAAAGCCTTTAGAGAAGACATGGAATCATGCTGATGCCCTCCATCACAAGTTTTCTCTCTTCCTTCTGCTGTGTCCTCTTCATTGCTCAATGACATTACTTGTGCTTTGCCCTGATCTGTGATCTACACAGGGACTCAAGAAGGAGCAAGAGAAAATTTTCATGAGGAAGGGACTAGCTTAGATAAGGAAGACTATCAAAATAGAGTGGTGAGATTGAAATTCAGAAGATGTAAAGAAAGAAAACTAAGAACAATTCTGAATAAACCAAAATAGGAGATCAGATATGATATAGTTGGTAAGGAAGAGGTAGAGATCTTCAAAAATTTGAAAATAAGTTAAAAAAAATAATAAAAATGAATTTTTAAGTGTTTAAATTGAAAAATGAGATCAAAGAATCTACATTTAGATCCTGGCTCAGTCATTTACCTACTACCTGTTTGTGAATTTGGACAAGTCATTTATTTCTCTCAGGTTCTTAGTTTTCTTATCTGTAAAACAAAAGAGACTAGGTGACTGAAACTGCTTCTAGATGTAAATCTCAAATCCTATGATGTGAAACTAGAGCTGAAGGATAGGAAAGAAGGTAAGTAGAGTTACTGAGGTCGCTTTTCAGACTATTGATTTGCTGCCATAAAGTATACAGTTTGGCCCAGTTTAACTGGGGTATGATAGCATTGGATTTAGAGGTGATCATGTTTGTACACCAAACCACGACTGGGCTAGAAATAAATAAATCTTAATGGCAATGTGCTAGTAATTTCCCCAGAAGCCATTGAGTATATACTCTTTACTCTTTTCCTTGGGCATACTCTGAATTCATCTGTCAGATTTTCATATTTGTATTCCTTGTCAAATATTTGCCCACTTCTAAACAGGAAATACTGAAAGCATCCCGCAGATCATGATAGTGGCTGGGTTGGCAGCCGCTGGATCCAGATTATTTGCTATCACTGTCTCTGATGCTATCTCTATAAGGTCAAATATACTGGAAGGATATTGCAGCTCTCACACGGCCACCCCAGAGTGCTACAGTCATTCTCCTTTTGTTAAGATAACAAGTATGGGCTCTCCTTGTCCTGCGATACAGACCACAGCATTACAAATGGCACCAGTTTAAAAACCTTGTACAACATTGTAAGGGAAAAAAGCTACAGGTTTTTCAGAGCTAAGAAAGAGCACTGTGTATCAGCTCATTATTAAAAAGGAAGAGTATGTTTCACAAAATATGGCCTTGTGGGCTAAATGCTGTCTCTCTTTGTTCCTTGGAATAGTGGAGTGTGGCTTTACATCCCAGGCCAATTATCTTCCACCGTTTTTCAGAAACTGACAAAACCCATAAAATGAGCAATGATACGAAGACAGCATACAATTCTGCCATTTACTTTGTACGCTGCATTTGCATCTGATTTTGGTCTTCCATTATTGGGGGGAAAAGAATCTTACCATAGGGACAAAAAGTTTCCCATTAGGAGAACAACAAGCAAAACAAATATTCACTAATTCAGTATTCCTTCTGCCTCCATGTTGGACAGCTCTCTTGTAGGAGGGGAGCCCTAGTCTGTCAATACCTGGCATTTAAATTTTTTCCTCTGATAAACGCATTGGCTAGAAGCAAGGCTGTGCATCCTGCTATACTTAAAGGGAACTCACACTACAACAGAATTGAGGGACGTAACCTCAGTTTTCAGTTGGAACTGCTGGAGCTTGACGTGCAAAACAAACCATCAGGGCATGTGGAGTGATTTCATACAGACTTGTTCTCACCAGAGAAGAGAAAGTATGAGACAGAAATTAATCGTGACTCTCCATCAACAAGGCACTGTGGTTCTCTTCAGGTTAATGCTTGTTCTGGCCTTCAGAAACCCCAGGAAGGCTAGAGACACTGTCCTGCAGGCTCTCGTCAGGAGTAATCACCGCAGGGTATGTGATGGAGGAGGCTCAGGTTAAAAATCAAAATGGGAGTGAGTAAAAGACAAAAAACCACTGGGTTGTTTTTCCCCCCAATTCCACAACATATATAAAATTCACTTAGAATTCACTGATAATAAAAAGAAAAATGATCAGAGGGATGTAGGAAGAGAGCCTGCTGAAAACTGATTTTTAGATATGCTGTAATGTTCTGCAAGAGAAAACATTGTGTCAAATGTGAATTAAATTTGAACAACAGCCTTTCAAATGCAAATCTGTTGGAAAGGATGTCATTGATATACAACCTCTAAAAACCTTTCAAAAGAAATAAAATGGGTAAATGTGATAATTAAGATCTCTATTTATAGGGAAATGATCAGATCACATTTGTTCTGGAATGTTTTTGTACCTGAGATGTGGAGGGCAGATATATAAAGTAAGGATCGATTTAAAATTTGAAGGTCGGAGGTGAGAATGGAATGACAGCTTGTCTGACAGAGGGTAGGATTTTCCTCTGGTATACTAAGACCCATTATTATGCACCCATAATTGCTTAGGCCCTCAGTGACCTCTATTCACTCTTCAGTACCCAGTTCTCTGTATTACCTCCCCTTTCTAATCTCACATGTAAGATGTTCCTTACTTTGCTAACACAGTACCCTGCACATAGCATGCACTTGGTAGGAATGTTGGTTGAACTAAATTTATTTGCTATCTACAGTGGCATTTTATTCACCAGTATGTAGGGCAGTTTCCCAAAAATACCTTAACCCTGTCACTGAAATGGGGTGTGTGTGTGTGTGTGTGTGTGTGTGTGTGTGTGTGTGTGTGTGTGTATGTGTGTATGTGTGTGTGTATGTGTGTGTGTGTGTGTGTGTATGTGTGTGTGTGTATGTATGTTAGCCTACATATCCCTTGAAGAAAAAATCTTTCAAATCCCTTGCCCCATTCCCTGCTGCAAGACTGAGTATTCTAAAATCTTTAAAAGCCCTTCCTTGGAGAGTTATTTCTTTGACCTAATAGCCTGTTGGTATTAAAAAGTAATAGTCTAGGAAGTATAACAAAAGCAGCTAGTAAGTTGAGAAAACAAATATAAATGTGATACAGTAAAGATGTGGGTGGGGTCAGATTCAATTAAGTTTTAGCCAAAACAGAGGAACTAATACTTGACTGGATTTAACAATAATCATACTTCAAAAGGTTTAAGGAACTATAAGCTATTGAGTCTCATTAGTGAATTTTTATTGTGAGTCTCATCTCAAATGTGAATTTATTGCTTCAAAACTCCTTTTCAAATGTCATCTATTGCAATAGGCCTTTCTTAGTCCCTCATGCTAGTGCATTACAATCTAAGGGCTTTGTATTCACATTTTCTGCATAGGTGTTGTATATTTCTATCTTTGTACATGTTGTCTTCACCATTTAAAGATAAACTTCTTGAGAGCAGGGATTGGTTTTAGTCCTCCCCTCCCCCCACTTTTATATCCCTAAATTAGCTTTACACAGAGCTTGGCACAGAATAAAAATGTAATGAATGCTTGTTGATTGATTGATAGATGAAAAAAAATGAGAACTTTTAGGGAAAATTGTGGGAATGGGGTTGACAATTTTGTTTTAGAATTTGTGATGGATCAGAAGAGAAAAATATGGATATAATTTGACTTTGCAGCCTAGATTTTGGGAGGACAGATTTCAAAGTATATTGCAGGGTAGGACCTACTAGACTAAATTTCTGTAAGAAAGTCATCCTGGGAGGGATGGGGCACTGTCAAGAGCAAAATTCAGAAGACATAAGGAGAAACAATTCTAATGAAGATGAAAAGAAGCTATCTTAAGGAGACTTGTGTGTATGCACAGAGAATTCTGCAACTAACTTAGAGTTTAAAAAGAATTATCTAGAAGTTTAAGAGATATCCTCTGGAAATAAGGGAAATCTTCAGAATATGAATAAAATTCCACAGCACAGGCATGTAAACATCATGAAAGGAGTGCAGAATAACTGAAGCTTTAGGAAAAAGTTAATAGAAAGGTAGGTGTGTGTGTGTGTATATATGTATATATGTATATTTTATATGAGAAAAGGATTGAGTCCCAGAAGGAACAGAAACACTGCTTTTGATAGATAGGATGATAACAACAACAATAATCACTAACATTTATTTAGCATTTGCTATAAGCCAGGTACTATGTTAAGTACTTTATAATTATTATCTCATTTGATCCTCACAATACCCAAGGAAGTGGATACTATTATTATTATATTTAGAGATAAAGAAACTAAGGTAAACAGGGATTCAATGATTTGCCCAAGGTCTCTTAGGAAGTGTCTAATGTCAGATGACAGAAATTATTCAACTGTTACTTGGCTTTAATTTTATCTGTTAAGGGGAATGATATTTAGCTTGCAACAGATGAACCAAGACAGGCTAATATGGAATGAATACTTAAACTATATTGGCAGAAATTGATAAATAATTAAAAGATATGAACAGGCAGTTTTCAAATGAAGAAATTAAAGCTATCTATAGTCATATTAAAAAATGCTCTAAATTACTATGGATTAGAGAAATGCAAATTAAAACAACTCTGAGGTACCACCTCATACTTCTCAGATTGGTTAATATGACAGAAAAGGAAAATGATAAATGTTGAAGATGTGGGAAATTTTGAATACTATGCATCTTTGGTGGAGTTGTTGACTGATCCAAACCTTTTGGAGAGCAATTTGGAGATATGCAGAGAGGGTTATGAAACTGTGCATATCATTTGATCTAGAAATACCACTATTAGGTCTGTATCCCAAAAAGTTCAAATAAAGGAAAAAAGGATTCAATTGCATAAAAATGATTAAAGCAGCTCTTTTTTGTGGTGGCAAAGAATTAGAAATCAAGGAGATGCTCCTCAATTGGGGAGTGAAGTGAGTAGAACCAAGAGAACATTGTACATTGTAACAGTAACATTGTAAAATAATTGAGTTTGATACTTTGCTCTTCTCAGCAATACACTGATCTAAGATAATTCCAAAAAACTCATGAAGGGAAATTCTATCCATATTCAAAGAAAAAAAAACATGACATTTGAATTCAAGCACACTATTTTCCCCTTTCCCCCACCCCTTTCTAGTGGTTTTTCCCTTTTATTATAATTCTTCTTTTACAACATGACTAGCGTGGAAATATGTTTAACATGATTGTATGTGAATTATTGGTGGTAGCAGATTTCTTGCCATCTTGGGGAGGGGGTAAGGATGAAAAATGGAAATAAAAATTTTATAAAAATGTGTTGAAAACTATCTTTACATGTAATTTGAAAAAATAAAATATTATTAAGTGGAAAAAATATAAGGAATTATAGACCAAAAAAATGTTGGGATAATAAAAAAAAACCTATATTTTCTTGACAAAACAATGTTAATTAAAGTAGATCAACTACATTACATAATAATACAAAAATTGGTGAATATGATTACTAAGCCACTGTCAATGATCTATGAAAGATGATGGAGTACAAGTGAGGAACTTCATAATTGGAGAAAGAGAAATGTGTCCTGAACTTTCTAAATGGGGGGAAAAAAGATAGAGAGTTTATATGTTTAAGCTTTCATATTTCAACTTTATTTAAATCCTTTCAGAAGTCTATATATGATCTGCTGGAAGGAATAGTTTACAAAAATCTAGAAAAGGAGGAGATGATTACTAAAATAGATCATTTAACAATAAGTACCAGAATAATAATACATATAGCATTAAGCCACAATAAGTTTAATAGGGGTTTAGTAGAGTATGAGCAAAATATAAAGATAAAGATCAGTTCATTTAAAAATTAAACAAGCATTGAATAAATTCAATAAACATCTATAAAACATCTACTAAAGGCAGATAGTAAATGGTGGATGAAGCACTCTACATAGTAAGTGCTAAGTTCAAATCCTGACTCATGTACCCTCCAGGTCCATAACTCTAGGACAGACATTCTACCTTAGTTTCACCACCATCCTCAGTTTCTTAGCCCATAAAAGGAGGATAATAATAGAACCTATCCTATAGATCTGCTATAGGGAACAAACAAGATAATGTATATAAAGTGCCTTGAAAACCATAAGATGTTACAAAATTGTTAGGAACTATTATCAACTTTGGACACACAAATAAATGTACAGGGTATGGAAAAAATTCAAATGAAAATTTATCAGTCTAATTTTCTAAAGGGATAGAAAATACTTTATAGGGATTAAAAATGTTTTTGTAGCAAAAGACTGAATTAAGAAAGTCATAGTATCTAGGATTAAGAAGGTCATAATAATGTTTTTCTCTTTCCCCAAGTCAGACCATAACTGGAGTACTGTTTTCTGGATATTACATTTTAGGAAGGACACTGATAAGCTGCAGAACAGTCACATGAGGGAAATAATTGATTCCTCTCAGGAGAGAATGAATGGTGAAGTTTTTGTTTGATTGTTATTTTGTTGTTGTTGTTGTTGTTGTTGTTGTGTTTTGGCTTTTGATATATCGTAGAAGAAATTCATCTAGCTGTCCTCTGATATCTTTCCAACTCAAGGACTTTGTGATTTGTGCAAGCTGAAGATATCATGAGTACTTTAATGGGCATGCATTTAGCAGACTTTCATTCCTGAAACAGAAGATAATATGAAACATTGTGTGATTGGATATGACAGTGGAAAGGGCGTTTGAAACAAAGATCTGTGCTTCAAAACACAGGAAAACAAGAATACACGGTGTGTTTGAAAGAACAATAACTAAAAACTTTTGTGCCCAAGCAAGCACCACAGAATGTTTGTGGCACAAGTAGCACAGCATGTCTTTCAATTCATTTGTAGGAAAAGGCAACAAGAAATTCTAGGATATCATGAGGTCTCTGCTGGGGAGGTCACTCTTGGGTATGAGAAGAAGAGGTCATTTAGGCCACAGTAGAGTTCACATGTAGTATATAGACAAAGGATAGAAAACTGCTGTAATCTGGTATCTTCCTATCTTAAATAATCATTCTTAAACTCAATTGTTTCTATCCTTTCTGAGGGATTGAAAGTGGTATCAGAGTCCAACTACATTTTAATATCTAGTGTTAAAGTAGCTTTGATATTTGATGTTATGAAAAAGATGTGGATAATACCTCTAAAATTACAAATTTTAGCTATTTCACAATTTTGCTTAAGGTTAATCCTGAAGCCTTACCAAAAAAAAAAAAAAAAAAAAAAAAAAAAAAATCAGTGTTAATGGTCCATTGATATAATTAAGACTTTGAGTTCAATCTTTCCTCTTTGATTGGATCATTTTACTATGACCAACCTTTCTTTCATTCTTTTATCTCATGATTAGAAAGGAAAGACATACATCTTGACCAAAATTTTGAATCTGTATAGTTTTGGGGAACATTACTACTTCAAAAAATCCTGAGGACACTTTGTAATAATGGGTTTTCTTTCATGTACTTGCTTATCAATGACAAATGAATTAAATGCAGCTTAATTTCTATTTTTTTATCCTCAAACATAAGATGGGGCAGAATGAATAAGATAGGGCACTCATTCTATAATCAGAAATGCTTTGTAGTAGCAGCATGTTTCTGGCCAAGTCATTTCCTCTTACTAATCCTAGGTTTTTACAGTTGTAAAATGAAAGGGTTGAACCACATGACCTCTTGAACTGCTTCCAGCTCTGGTATTCTGTGAACTATGATTAAAGGCTTATGTTCCTATTTTACTTGTCACAAAACCTTTATTCATCCCCATCGTAAGGCTTCTTCTTCTTTTTTTTTTTTTTTTTTTTTTTTTAGTAAACCATGGCCTAATATGGGCTATTTAAGATAGATATGAGAAACACCGTGGACTCTCTACTTGTTTCTGTTCAACTTGCTTCCTTGCCAGCATTGGAGATTCAGGACTCTAAGTAAAGTGGCCAAAAACAATCTGAGAATCATTTTGTTCTTGTGAGAATTCTTTCAGCTGGTTCACTGTATTCATGAGGTTCAGAGGGTTTAGAAAATCATCTGAACTCTTGGGATTTTTTTTTTTGAACCAAACCCCAAACTTTGAACCTTTTGTAGTTTTCACATCACAAGCAAATGTGTCTCTTGCCTTGATCTTATTCCCTCTGGTCCCCTCCTGACTCTTTGTCCCTCAAATCAAACTGAACAGTTAGTTGGAGAGCAAAACCTGATCCAAGGGTCAACTCCAATTGACAACCCTCTCTCTTCAACCACCACTTTAATTAAAGACCATGTCTATAAGAAACCGCTTTTGTTATGGTCTCTTGGTTGTGTTCTTAAGACGGATTTCAGTGTAACACAGCAGCTGAGTACCCTTGCTCTTAACAGGAGCAAGTCCCAGAAGATCACAGATCTTAACCCCATGACAGGCCAACCTATTTATGCCAGCTACTAATAATGACTTATGTTTATAATAGCCCCATTCATCCCAAAGGGTCTCATAGCACTTCACAGATTATGTGTGCTCTTTCTCAACATTGGTCTGTGTATAAATACATCCATGTATTGGGATTTTTGCAGGAAGGTCTTGACTACTGAGACTGTAATCAACCCTTTTTTTCCTTTTGCTTGGCTTGGAGGCCTGATTCCTTGGATTAGGGGAGCCAGTGTGTCCACCTCCTTGTCAATAGGAATAGGCAGAGTTGAACACTTGGGAGTCAGGCTCTCTTTGTTATCTACTTTGTTGCTTATTAGGGTTTGTACACATCTACCCTGATACCAAAAAGTGAGTAGAGAAAGACCTTGAATAATACATATTTAATAGTGGAAACTCTCCTCCCATTTTGTCTCTTCTCCTTCTCTCCTTCCATTTAATGAACCAATTATTCCGACAAGGAAGAGAATGCTCCCTCCCTAGCTTCCTCTCAGTTTGAGCCTTTATTCCCTGCATCACTAAAGTGCTGCCTAATTTGGCATAAGACCCTATTGTAGGTTATTTTTACATTCACCATGGATTGTATAAAATTGTTTCAGTGCTTCAGAAATTTAACTTTTATGTTGGAGGTAGTTTTTAAAAAAATTTCCACATGAGTGAGTGAGATGACACAGGAGCCAAAAGGGGGTCTGGCACCGGGGTGCACACAATTGCTTTCACTTTAATAAGTAATAACAAAGAGTTTGTTTTTCACAGAAATGATCAAACATAGAGATAAAACATAGACTATTTATTAATAAGTCCCTACTTCTATTTTTATGGAAACATTTAATATGAGCCAATTCTGCATTTCTAGCTGAAGATGACTTCTTAGCTATTCATTATTCCTGATGAGGAGGATAGAATTTTATTAATTTTCATATCTACTTTATTTACTTGCATAAAAAGCTGTAATGGTATCAGAAAACATTCCTGGCCATCAAATATTTAGGGAGAATTTAGCAACGCTATTCATATAAGCCAGCTTAAGAAATGTGTGTGTAAGTGTGTATGTTTTTCCTGCTTTCTTTGTTGTACAGATTAAAAAGAACCAGTTGGTCCTAGGAGTTAAACCTTTAACTTGGGTTAAATGATGTACTCTGTGAGGGTTGATATAAGTAAGTTATTACCATAAACAGATGAGCTATTGTTCTGTTTTGTGAAAGGGATTTTTACACTGGGAGTTCCTTAAGTGGATGAAATTGGATTCAGACCAAAAACAAGAAATTAGAAACATGGGCATGTTGATCCAGGATCTAGGGTCACATAGTGAAAGGACCCTAATCACTCATGTAGTTAGAAAATTCAAAAGTAATAGATGATATTATGCAAAAAATTTTAAAATACATACAAAAAACAGCAAGATGTCATAAAAGTATACATAGTGCTAGAACTGAAAGCAGGGTTTGCATTTTAATTCAGAAAAATACTAATGCTGTGCATGAAGCTAGATAAAATTCCAAATTTCCCCAAAACTCAGTTTCCTTATCTCTAAAATGGGGATAATATTAACTGCAGCATTTATCTCATAAGGTTGTTGTAATGATCAAACAACATGTAAATAAGTATATTAAAAGTGCTTCATAAACCTTAATGTGTTAGCAAATATTTGAGAGAAGCATGTATAAATTCAAATGAAATTACAACATTCAGTTAAATGGTCAATCCTACACTTGGTTCATGAAAATGTAAAATTTCATGTGTGTGTATGTATATATGTATATGCGTGTGTGTAATATATATACATATATATATATTTATAAATATATAAATGAATATGTATGTATATCTTTGGGTATATATCAATATCTATTTATTTTTCTATAGTTTATTATCCTTCTAACTCTTCTAATCTGTCAACCAATTCCTACTTATGTTAACCAATATGTCCCAGAATTTAAGACAGGTGAATCTGGGGAGGCTAATTTACAGAATCAGAATGTTAGACTTGGAAAAGACTTTAGAATCTCCTTGTCTAAGTCTCTTATTTTAAGGAAAAAAAAACATAAATTGAAGCAGAATGATGAAAGCTACCTAGGTAATAAATGACAGAGCTGGCCCTTCAGTCAAGATCTCTGCTGTTTCCTCCATATCACAGTTTTCCATTAAGGACTAAGTAGTAGGTTTACAGCAGTCTCTTCTATTCCTCCTATAGCTATTCCAAAAATTATTTGTTTTGGGATGTAATCCAGAGAAAAACAATTTTTAGAGAAGATTGATTATGTCATATCAAAATCTCTTCTAAAAATGAGATCTTATGACTGCATAATGCAGTCTTTCTTTCTGGCTTTCATGTTTAGTTCCATTTTTAAAAATAGATCCATGAAATTAGGTCAAGGTTTAAGGAAGCAATTAGGATCATATTGTTAAAAGTTAGATTTAGAATGGACATTAGATGTCAAAAATTACAACTTACATATATATGAAAATGCTAAAGGCCCAATGAGATTAAGTTGTCTGAACTCATACAAATAGAAAATGGAAGAATGACATATGAACCTTCCTCTTTGGCCTCCTAATACAGTCTTTTTCCCCCCACATGAACCATACAAACTGGGATACTAGTATCCTTACCTCCCCCTAGAGTCTTTATGATGCACAGAAGCATTACATATATTTCCATATAAAGCTCTGGAAGAAAGGTACAGAAACCACTTTGGATTTTTTTTTCCCCTTCAATTTAAGTTCATTTAATTTGACTTCCCAGTATGAATTTGTATGCTCATTACAGGCCATTAGGAAAAACAAACACATACACAGTAATATAGTACTATAGAAATAAATCAGACTTTTGACCATGCTTTACCCTAACTTTATTCACACTAGATACTTTTTCCACACTCTCCGAACCTTGCCATATAGTACATACCACATAGTGCATAGGACATGAGTCACTCTACTTTGGACTTAAATGTCCTCCATGTTCTAAGTTTAGAGAAAATCTTTTTTTCCTTCCTTTCTTCCCTTCCCTTTCCTTCCTTCCTTCCTTCCTTCCTTCCTTCCTTCCTTCCTTCCTTCCTTCCTTCCTTCCTTCCTTCCTTCCTTCCTTCCTTCCTTCCTTCCTTCCTTCTTCCCTTCCTTCCTTCCTTCACTTCTTTCTTTCCTTCTCAAACAAAAAATGACTATAATCTTTCATTTGACTAAGATGACTGACTAGTCTCTAGTCAAATGTCTCAGCAGAATATAGTCTGTGTGTCCATGAATCTCCCAAAATTTCTACTGCCTACCAGAGAAAGGCACATTTAGTTTACAAACTTCTTACTTTCTTGAACTTTTATTTTAGGTATGGCAAGTGATCTAACCATAATTAGAAGTATGAAAATAATACTGCTCAAGAAAAGGGTGGGGAGAGTCAAATTAGTTGAAAAGTGACCATCTTTTACTACAATGCATGATACTGCTTCTAGAAGTTTTGGTCCCTTTTTTTTTTTTTTTTTTGGAGAAGAGCATTTTTGGATAATAATATGTTTGTCCACTTATTACCAATCTTAATTCCTGACATTGAGGCAGAAGGGTTAGCTTTGGAGTGAGAGGCATTTGCCATTTCCTTATTATCTGTATTATCCAACTATTTAACTTTAATGTGCCACATTAAATAAATAGCTACACTGATATAGTACTTTAAGGTTTATAAAGCACTTTACAAATATGATCTCATTTTCTCCTCATAGCAATTGTGAGGGATGGAAATTATTATTATCTCCATTTTAACAGATTAGGAAATTGACAGAGAAGTTGTAAATCAAGTTTCCAATGGTAGTAAGCATGTGGGATAGGAGTTGAACCTGATCCAAAATCAAACCTGGTCATTTCACCACCCTGGGTCTTTCAGCATTTTCACATTTATGTATGTGTTTAAGGAATAACTTACCCACTTGCTAAATAAAAGTTATGATTTCTTCCAAAGGAAAAAAAAAAAGAAAAGGGACCATACCTGTTCCATTCTCTGTCCTACTACCTCATGCATAAGACTTCAATAAAATTATAGAGAAACGATCAGATGTCCCCTTTTCTTGGAGTGCTTCACTCAACTATCTTATCTTCCTTCCACACAAGCAAATAGTGGGCACAATTAAGGAAAATATTAATATATTTGTAATCCTTCAAAAATCAGTCCTGCAAACAATGGAGAAATGAGGGAGAAGTATCAGGGATGAGGACTGGTCTTTTATACTGGTATAGCCAGCTGGCCATTGTCAGTCACATACTGCTTTATCCCTGCCTATGGGCATTGGTCTATTTTGCCCTGTAATTACTTGGTTTCCTCTCCACTTAAAGGTCTCTTCTTCTATGTCAAGATTCTTTGGATCTGTCTTGTCTCTTCCTTCACTCCTCCTAACTTGGATTGCAGCAACTCAGTGGCAGAAGGGACAAGCAGCAAGTAGTCAGTGGCAATTGTCTGGCCCCCTAGTTCTCTGTCTTCCCTGTTTCTGTGAATGGCCTCATGGAATGGAATAACCACCCTTTAATGTCTTCTGTTAAAAATGGGGAAAAGAGCTAAGGAACTTACATGAATCAAGCTCTTTTCCACAAAATCTCACTCTGCATCTCAACTTCTTGCTATGTTTTAGCTGTGCCATAGGTATAAGCTTTTGCAAAGCTACTTTTAACAACTCACTGAATCCATGTCCCTTCTGGAAGCCCTCAAGGCCACTCTAGCTCCCACAGAGTAGAGACACATTACAGACACCTGCTATATTCACCATATCCAAAAGCATCTGTTCCTGACCTTCATCTTAAAACAAACAGAAATGATTCTCTCTGCCAGAGAATCCACATAAAATCAGAAACAAGAATCACTTTAAATAGTTATATTATTTTAGAAACAAAATGAAATGAAACACTGAGAACTTGTTTCAGTATCATTGCTAGAAATTAGATTAAAGGTCTAATAGGGTGAAAAATAATCAGCATACATTAGTCAAAAGTTGGCACTATCATATTTAGAAAAAAGAAATTCTATTCTATTATTTTTAATTCTGAACAATAACCAGAATTAGTGTAATACAGTGTTACTTTCTCAGCAGAAGTCCTCCAAAAGAATAGAAAAGAACGTTTGGAAATAATACATCATTGGTTTGTGTTTAAAAAGGTGCATCTGAAATGCCTCAGGATACCTGAAAAATAAAACCAACATTGTACATAGATTCTTGTTCTTATATATAATACACTGTGAAAATGTTAGTTTTTGAAAAGCAAACTTTCTCTCACATATATACCCTTTCCAAACTGTCACCAATTCTAAATTTGCAGTGTCCAAATTTTAATGAGACTTGAATTTTTTTTTTCCTGTTCCAAACTCTCTCCCAACATCATCCAAGGAATTGGCTAGAGCGATGGGAAGAGAATGAATCAGAAGATATCGGAAAAGTCCTTATATTTTTGGATATTGCTAAAGACTATTTCTTTCTTATACATCCATCTATCTTTCTACTAAACAAAGACTAAGCAACCAGCAGAGTATGGTGTGCTCAGCAGTAATCTAACTTTCTGCCACCAGGGATGCAATGACAACCCAGAAGGGACAGGGGTAACTGCCAGCAAATTCAGGCACATAATTCTCTGGATCAGGTATCTGATAAGCCTCATCTAAGAATATTAGCCTTAAGTACAGAAAAGTTAGAAAAGCCTCTTATAGGTGTTGAGTGCCAAAGTAACTTGGAGGGTAAAGAGGAGAATATCTGGCTAGTGGAACTCACACCACCTATTGTTTGATTAATTGGGTCAATAAAAACTAGAAATGCAGAGGATCAGTGATTTTAGTTTTCCAAAACTAAATATTAACAGTTACAACTGGTTCTATAATTGAGTCAAGAATAATTCATGTATCTAAGACTTTACTATAGAAAGGTTTTATTTGCTAACTTGATGTTTTAGGTTTATTGGTGTTCTAATGCCAGAATTGGTGTTTTTATAGTATCGTGAAAAATTCAAGATTATCACAACATAAAATGTGGAGATTTCTTTATAGTGAACAAAGAAGCTTTCAGCAGGATCAAGTGCAGAATTGAAATCACTTTGTCTGGGACCCCACAATCAGAACACCAACCTTGCTCTGTCATTATCCAAAGTGAAAATGCTTTTAAATAAAGCTGTTTTAATTTAATAGCCTCTCATAACTTGCAATCAGCATTTCTTTAATAAAATTGAAATAAGCGCCTCAAAGGCGATGGGTATTTCATGCAGAACCCAAAAATAGGATTTGCATTAAACCGAAAATTGGGCCATGCTTCACCACACAGTAATTTGACCTAAAGATAACATTCCTATTCCCACAGCTATGAGATGTGTCTTTCAGACAATGAAAACATTTAAGAAGTACAATGTTGGGTAGGTTCTATAATGTAAAAATATCTCTGTCAGGTTCCAGTGCAGCAACATAATGAAATCCATTGGCTTAACAGCATTAGTCTAGGTTCCCACCCAATGGACTGTAACAATGGCAAGGGTAAACAGAACATAGCTAGGGAATTGAGAGTCACATTTCACTGGGTGCCTTGTTTCTTACTAAGTAATTTGAAGCAAGAGATGAACCTAACATGAAAGTAAGCTAGTTAGGAGCATTCACCAGCTCCCAGTAATCTATGAAGCACATTTTCATCTCTTTGAGGCCATCTATCTCCTCCTCACCTTCATATCTCTCCTTTGTCAGAGAGGAATAGAATGGCTTTGGAAGCAAAATGAAAGCTATTCATATAATCATAGCTCTAGATCTACAAGGAATCTCAGAGGACATTTACAATGGAAAGAATATTGATTAGGTAGTTATATGAACTAGGTTTGAGTCTCATCTCTGGTACTACTTGTATGAACTTGGACAAGTTACTTAATCTGGAGGACCCTCAATTTTCTTAAGTGTAAAATAAGTTGGTTAAATTAGATAGCCTCTCTAAGTCCCCTTTCTCCCCACCCCACCACTGGATCAGTGATCCTGTTCTAGTATTCACATTTTACAAATGAAGAAATTGAGGCCTGGGGAAGTGTAATAATTTGCCAGAGGTCACCCAGATAATAAATAGAAAAGGTGGAATTTAAACCAGGTCCCATGACTTCAGAGCCAGAGTGTTTTCTCCTTTGACACTTTGTTTCTGCAATTCAACAGCCACCAATTGAGTAAACTCTTCTTTAGTATTTTAGCAAGAAAAGCACAGTGAAAATATAGAAAGGGACAGAATCAAAGAGAAAGGTTAACTGTATCGAGGGCAAACACATAGCTTTGAACACAACTGGTATGTAATGCAAAGTTACCCTTAGTTTACCATTTATAATGCTTAAATCAAGTACTCAATAGCAGCTCTTCTGACTGCTAAGTGTAACAAAGCATAGAACCTGCTGTCCATAAAAATCAAAACAGAGCCATATCTTATGAAAATGAAAACTCTCTGACAGCCCTGCTTCCCTACGCTGCCTAGTAATGAGCGAGCTGGACACCACCACCTGACACCTCAACCTCAGATAAATATTTCAAACACATCATGCAAGAGATTCACAGATCAATCCTTACTTCCATGAAACCATTGGAGTGAGACAGAAAAGCCATTTTGAACTGACCCAACAGAGCAGAACACAGCTAAGTGTAATTCCCTACCCCCCACCCTCCAACCCCCAACCTGTCCCCGAGGTTGTGTTTAAGAAAGAAGGTTAGGTGATCAGAAGCAATATTTTGGATAGTGGTTCTGACAGGCCACAGCTACACAATACAACCTGGCACAACAAAAATAACAAGTTCCATTTTATATTTTCTTTCAGATAAAGTCCTTGAGACTGAGTCATGCTTTGAAACTCTTCTGTAAAGTGCAATAACTGTTCAGCTTATAAAGAACACTTGTCACTGAAAGGCAGTGTAGTATGGAAAGAGCCCTGGGTTTGAGTCCCAGCTCAGTCAATAATTAGTTATGTCACCTTGCTTTCATAAAGTGAGGGGGCTAGACTAGAACAGGATTTCCTAAACTTTGTTGTGCTATAGATTCCTCAGAATATTTGTTATCTATATTCACCATAGAAGGAAACTTTAAATTTCCTTTACAGTTAGTGAAAATAAAAGATATGAAATTTTTCCAAGCTCAAAGTCACCTCCCTTTACCAAATTAATCTATACCTAGACCATTTGTGCATTCATGGACCCACAAAGATTTCTTGAATTAGAGGATCTTTAAAGTTCCATCTACCATGTTTAATCCTGTGTTTAATATATATATATATATATATATTTCTTCATTTTGTAAAATGTGGATACTAGAACAGGATCACTGATCCAGTGGTGGGGTGGGGAGAAAGGGGACTAGAGAGGCTATCTAGTTTAACCAACTTATTTTACACTTAAGAAAATTGAGGGTCCTCCATATTAAGTAACTTGCCCAAGTTCATACAAGTAGTACCAGATATATATATATAGGAATGAAATGCAGTTCATCAAAACTGACAACATTATCAACTGATTTTGACAATATTAGTAATGTTTCCCAACTATATTTTGTCATCTCATTAAAGCAGGAAAGAAGGTACATTTTCTCATTTCTGGAGTAAATTTGATTATAGAAACTATATAGCATTCAGCTTTAAATATACAAACATACATATATACACATGTTTGTACATTTTTCTTTCCTTCCTTCCTTCCTTCCTTCCTTCCTTCCTTCCTTCCTTCCTTCCTTCCTTCCTTCCTTCCTTCCTTCCTTCCTTCCTTCCTTCCTTCCTTCCTTCCTTCTTTCCTACATTCCTTCCTTTCAGCTTTCCTTCCTTCCTTTCTTCTTTCATTCACATTGCTGTAGCCTTTGTGAATGTTTTCTTCCCAGTTCTATTTACTTTGCATCACTTCCTAAAAGTATCCCCAGTTTTTTGTGTGCTTAACATTTCTTTTTAAAATGGTATTTCTTTTCTAATTAAATGTGAAAATAGTGTTTAACATTCATTTTTAATAAGATTTTGAGTTTCAGTTTTTTGTTCTTCCTCCTTCCCATTTCCTTTCCCCAAGGTGTCAAAGAATCTGATATAGGTTATACATGTGCAATCATGTAAACACATTTCCATATTAGTCATGTTTTAAAAGAGGAAACAGAACAAGAGGGAAAAGTCACAAAAAAAAGTGAGAACAGTATGTCTCAATCTGCAGTCAGACTCATGGTTCTTTCTTTGGATGTCAATAGCATTTTCCATCATGAATCTTTTGAAATTGTTTTGGGTCATTGTATTGCTGAGAAGATCTAAAACAATCATAGTTGAATATTACACAATGTTGCAGTTACTGTGCACAAAATTTCCCTAGTTTTGTTCACATCACTCAGTATCAGTTCATATAAATCTTTCCAAAATTTTTTCTCAAATCTACCTGCTCATCATTCCTATATAACAGTGGTATTCCTTATTATATACCGCAGATTGATCAGTCTTTCCTCAGTTTATGGGCATCCTCTCAATTTCCAATTTTTTGCTACCACAAAAGAAAGCTGCTATAAAAACGTTTGTACATGTAAGTCATTTTCCTTTTTTAATGATGTCTTTGGGACACAGGCCTAATAGTGTTATTGCTGGGTCAAAATATGTACAAAGATTAGTTGTCTTTTGGGAATAGTTCCAAATAGCTCTCTGGAATGCTTGGATCCATTCACAATTCCACCAATAGTATATTAATGTTCCAATTTTCCTATAACCATTCCAACATTTATCCTTTGTCTGTCATATTGGCCAATCTGATAGGTGTGAGATGATATTTCAGAGTTGTTTTAATTGGCATTTTTCCAATCGTGTAATTTAGAGTACTTCTTTATATGTTTATAGATAGCTTTGATTTAGTTCATCTGAAAAGTACTTCTTCATATCCTTTGACCATTTATCTATTGAAGAATGGCTTGTATCCTTATAAATTTTGGCTATACAATTGAAAAATGAGGCCTTTATCAGAGACACTTGCTGTAAGCTTCTTTCATGAGTATCTGCTTTCCTTCTAATTGCTTGCACTGGTTTTGTTTCTACAAAAAGCTTTTTAATTTCACTCCTTAATTAATTTTTTATCATCACATCAAAGTCAACTTATACCCATGGTTTCTAAGTATACTCCTTTTAACTGCCCTAATAGAGATAACTGTTTTTAAGAATTACAAGTATCATATCCCCATGGAGAGATATAAATAGTTTAATCATGTTGAATACTGTGTTGTTTTATTTTTGTTTTTGCTTTTGTTTTTTTTTTTCTTTTCTGTTTACCATTCATTTTGTGCTTCTCTTGAGTCTTGAATTTTTCTGTTTAGCTCTGGTCTTTTCATCAGAAAAATTTGAAAGTCCCCTATTTCTTTGAATGTTTTCTTTTACACTGAAAGAATATGCTCAATTCTTCTAGCAGATTTCTTGGTTGTAATTCAAGCTCCTTTGCCTTCTGGAATATCATAGTGTAAGTCCTCTGATCCTTTAATATCGAAGCTGCTAAGTCCTGTACAATCTTGACTGTGACTCCTTGATATTTGAATTGTTTCTTTCCAGCTGCTTGCTGTCTTTTTTTCTTAATCAGATAGTTCTGGAATTTGGCTACAATATTCCTTGGAGTTTTTATTTTTGGCTTTCTTTCAAGAGGTGATCAGTAGATTTTTTTCCAATGATTATTTTGCCTTCCATTGTGGGATTTCAGGGCATTTTTCCATAATAATTTCTTAAAAGATGTTGCCCAATTTCTGTTTCTGTCTCTGTCTATCTGTCTCTCTCTCTCTCTTTTTACCATGGCTTTCAGGTAGTTCAATATTTCTTAAATTATCTCTCCTTGGTTTATTATCCAGATCAATTATTTTTCCAATGATTTATTTTATATTTTCTTCTATTTTTTCAATTTTTTGATTTTGTTTGACTGATTCTTGATGTGCCTTAAAGTCATTAGCTTCCACTTGCTACATTCTAAGGAATTTTCTATACTTCCTCTTTTATTTGTCCAATTCTACTTTTAAAGTCTATTTTTCTGTATCCTTTTTCTAAGTTGTTTACTTTTTTTTTCATAATTCTCTTGCATAACTCTCACTTCTTTCCCCAATTTTTTTCCTATCTCTACACATGTAGGCCTTATTGACATTATTGTCCTCTTCTGAATTTGTTTTGATTTTCCCTGACACCATAGTAGCATTTTATGGTCAGGGCTCTTTTTTGTTTTTGTTTTTTGTTTTTTGTTCATATTTTAAAGTTGAGCTTTGCTTCGGGGGCACAGAGGGCATTGTCCCAAAGTTCTTGTACTGGCAATCAAAGATTTGGCCTTGGCATTCTGTATAAGTACTTCTGGAGGTCTGGTGGCTTACATTGCACTAGCATGGCCCAATCCAGTTATGCTTGTTGTGCCCTGGATTCCAGGGCTAGCCATTTGCCCATTGCATTGGGCCCGGAAGCCTCACAGCTGGTCTGGTGGGGCTTGCTGAGCCAGAACCTTGGGACCTTGGTTTTTTGATCTGTGTGGTGACTATGAGTCTCCCACTGGCTTGCCTGGGCATTGCCTGTTAAGCTCAGGGCTAAGCTCCCCTTTACCGGAAAGAGATAGACATTTCCTGAAGCTCTTTTAAGTTATCTTAGGCCAGAAAAACTTGTTTTACTCTATCTTTTTGTTTTTATTGCTCCAGAACTTTTTTAGAGACTCAATTTGACATTTTGTTTCTGAAGGAACTTGAATGAAATGTGCTCAGGCAACTTCCTGGATTCTCTCCACTATTTTGCCTCTGCCCCACCTTGTTTATAATTTTTTATGGTAAAGTAACCTTCCATTACATTCATGTATTGTACAGAAATTTGTTTAGCCATTAATCACATGCATGTTTCTACTATTTTGATACTGAAAAAAATATTCTGCTATAAAAACCCTTTTGTTTTTGGAACCTTTCTGTCTTTGAACTCCTTGGGATCCTATTTCCTAGTAAAGTCCAGAATGTGAAAACTGACAGAAAGAACCTTAGAAGGAACAGAATTACAATCAACTCATCATTGAGTAATCATTAAATATCTACTGTGCTTCAGGCATTATGTTATGTGTTGGGAATACAAAGGTAAAATTCAAATAGTTCTTATTAACAAGGGAACCTACTCTAAGGTATTGGCATAATTTGCATATTCAATGCATTTTTATGTCCATGGCCCACAATGTGCAAACTGTGGAATATAGACTTCAAGCCTTAGGTGATTTTTTTTCCCCACTTAATAATGACAATGTATGAGGCCATGATAAGTCCATCCATATCAACTACAGATGAAGATAAAAAATAAGGTAAGAAGTATGTACTGAATGTGGGAATTGCATGAACAAAAGCAAGGAGTGAGGAAAGGCTACAACACAAAGAATAGAGAAGTTTTATATGGCTTTTACTTCAAGTCTAATAAATGCTTTAGAACCTCATATAGCATATATAATATTACATGAGGTACATGCAATGACCAGAAACAATCCCAATATCTTGCAATGAGTAGATATTTAATGAAAGCCCTAAGACAATAAATAGTGAATTAAATTAGCTATAAAATATAGGCAATTCAATTTTATAAATATTAAACACCTACTTTGCAAAAGCCACTACTAAATAAAACATAATTTTTAAAAGAATAGACCAATATGCATTAGAGAAGAAATAGAACACAGTCTCTGACTTCAAATAGTTTATGGTCTAACAGAGTGACAAAATAGGATGACTAGGCAAAATACTCTAAGAAGATGAAAAACATTAGCAGAGGAAGGTTGCTTTTATCCAGGAGGTCATAAAAGACTTCATGAATAGGGTAGCATCTGAATTGGCAGTTTCTAGCAAGGAATAGATGTCAATGAACAGAACTAATTGGAGCATAGCTATGTGAAGCAATAGGATGAGATATGACTGGAAAGTTAGGTATTCTTTTGAGAACTGTGAATATTATGTATACTAAATGAACCAAACCATTATTTAATCATCTCATTAAGCTTGCCCTGTTAATAGTATATTGGGCAAAAATTTTGATTCAGTGCTTCATTTTGGCATGTAGATAGCCAAAGCTTCCACGATATCATGGCAGAGAGGCCATTCTCTGGGAAGTTTTCCTAAGCTTAAAAATGCTCTGATTATGATTATGGAAATAAATGATATCTCTGACTGAAGTTTTCATTCCACACAGAGAACAGATTGATCACCAATATGTGGGTCACAATTTGATTAATTCTTTCATATTTATGAAGTGGATAAAATTATCTAAAAGATGAATTAAGGAAGCAAAAAAATCCCCATTTCTATATAACCTTTTTGCTTCTGCAATGATAGTGGTGAGTCAAGAGTAAAAGAGGCTGAAAGAGATAAGGAAGTAAACATTTATTGAACACCAATTATGTGCCAGGAAGTCTGCTAAGTATTTTACAAAAAAATATCCATTTGATCCTCACAACAGCAATGTGAGAGAGTAACAACAATATAATGTGATGATCAACTGTGAAGAACTTGACTATTCTCAACAATGAAGTGATTCAAGACAGCTCCAATAGATAGAAAATGTCTTCCATATCCAGAGAGAAAACTAAGGAGCAGAATGTGATTTGAAGCATAGTATGTTCACCTTTTATTTGTTTGTTTGTATGCTTTTTCTTTTTCATGGCTTTTCCCCTTTTGTTTGTATTTTTCTTAGATAACAAAACAAACAAGGAAATATGTTTAAATGGAAAACAATGACAATAAAAACAATTACGTAAAATAGGAGCTATTATTATTATCATTTTATATTTGAGGAAAGTAAATGTGTCACTTAACTACCTCTAAGAAGAGGGTTCTAAGAACCACAAACTCTTTAGACTATCTGCAAATGCCAATTAAATTTTATACTCTAAATATCAGAACTTGTCCCACAAGGAATAACTGAATCATATCTGTAGTGACCCTGGACTTAGAATGAAGGAGATCAGAGCTCTTTCAACTGCTGATATTTCCTAGCTGAGGGATCCTGGGTAAATTACATAATTTCTCAGATTTTTCCCTATCTGAAAATGGAAATATTTATAGCCTTACTTCACAGTGCTTTTTAAAGCACTATGTACACTTTGGTTATTATTATATAGTCAGATAGTCAACGATATTTTATTAACCACTTACTCCTTGCTAGGTTCTGAGCACTGGAAATATAAGGGCAGACAAAAACAAAACTTTGCACTCAAGGAGTTCAAATTCTAATGAGGAAGGCATCATGAAACTATAAATAAAATAAATAAAAAATAAAAATAGGGAATAGCTTTTCCCTTTAGCTCCTTATCAATTTCATATCAAAATAGTGAGAAATTAGAGGAACAGAAATTAGAGAGAACTCACATTGTTTGCTGGATTCTTGGAGATAATAGTCTCATTCAGCCCTGGGACCAAACCATGGATCCATTTGGTCCCAGTAAGTCTCTCCCTTTCAAATAAAATATAACTTTAATCTCTATCTTGCCTCAGTTTCTCCAGCATTACACAAGAAGACAGAAGATATATATATCTATATATATCTATATATATATCCCAACACTCAATGACTTCAAAGCACAGAAAGATATGAGAGAGAACAGTAAAAACATATATTAATATAATTCATATACATATATACACATGTATCTATATACACACAGATGCACAAACACACACATACATATAAACACAGTTTGTTTCATATAAATTTCCCAAAAGAAGAAACTATAGTCCATATTCTAGATCAATGGATTTTTATCTTTAAATATTAGTTATTGGAACTAAGAAGTTTTCTGAATGGCCACTGGCTTAAGAGAAGGGAAGGAAATGTTAAAAAGTAGAAGAAAGCATAGAAGGCAAGTGTTGTACCACAGTTCTTTTTTAGTATCCTGACTCAGTTTCCCTAAATTGTCCTGCCTCAGTTTCCCTGAATTGTTCTGCCTCAATTGCTCTGTTCAATCCTGCAAAACCACCCCTCCCTCTTAATCATTAGAATATTTGATAAGGAAAAAAGGACCTTATATTTTAGAATATCAAAGTGCCTCTCTCCATCCCCATCCCAATCTATCAGAATATAAGATACTGTCTTATCAAGATGCTTCTCCCCATCTCAGATGCCTCCCCCAACCCTGTCAGAGTCCTGCTCCTGCTCTCAGCATTATGACTCCTCTCCTGCTTCAGTCTACCTCCGGTAGCTGAGCCACGTGTGTATATATATGTCATTGAGAACTCACATTGTTTGCTGGATTCTTGGAGATAATAGTCTCATTCAGCCCTGGGACCAAACCATGGATCCATTTGGTCCCAGTAAGTCTCTCCCTTTCAAATAAAATATAACTTTAATCTCTATCTTGCCTCAGTTTCTCCAGCATTACACAAGAAGAAGACAGAAGAGAGAGATAATGTTGCTTCAAAAGTAGGAAAACTGTCTCCTATAAATTTATGGCACCTATGTCTTCTAGTCCTTATCTCACCCTTTTCACTGAGATGATCCCCATGTCTCATCTGTATTGATATGTGGGGAGAAATATCATTTGCTGAAGTTGTGTTGATATTTTCTCTGTAGTTAGGCCCCCTCCTCCTCAAGAAGGTCATCCTTTCCTCTAATCCCCCCATTTCTGGATTTATTCTCTTTTCCTGGTTTTTCCTTAATATTCTTGCCTTTTGATATCTCTAATTGGGGCTTAATTCCACCCCCCCCACTCAGTTTTGGGGATAGATTTGTCCTTTTCCAGTTTGTATTTTCTTTTGTGCAGTCTTTTCCATCAACCTGCTAAATTACATTTCTGATGTAGCTAAGGGTATAGCTTGGGAGTGGTGATAATGAATTCCCTTATTCATGGGTGTTCCCTGATATAGCATAAAGAATAGCCATCACTTGTTGAAAAAACTATAAACAGGCCTGTTCTACTTTTTGGACCTCAGGGTCCTTATCTACAAAATGTCATGAAACCAGATTTTTAGATAGGGCCTCAGTGGCTATTGAATCTAATTTAAAGAAAAGAATTTTATTGTACTACACGTCCAATAAATGATTATCCATTTCCAGCTGAACAGAACTAATTTCTTCAATCTAACTACACGATAGGACCTTCACCATTCTGAACCACCTCCTCTTTATGGTATATATTTTGTCAATGCTCTTCCTAAAATGTAGTACTTAGGACAAAATATAATACTCCAGATACTACTGGCTGATCTAGATAGAGGTCAGTGGAATTTTTGTGTTCTTATTTTTGTGAACCTAAATACTTTTAATATGACTCAAATTTTCATTAGCTTTCTTAGCTATCATATATTGGCTGGATGTCTAACACAAAGTCCAAATAGATGAGGGATTCTGTCTAGATGATAAGGCCCTCTAAATGACCCTGTTTCCAGAAGACATTGTATTGATTCCTTCTAGTGCTTTCAGGTACTACACTGTTTCCTAAATGAGATTCACAGCCACTACAGTATGACTTAATAGTCCCCACAGGAAAGAAAGAAGAAGTGTACAAATAGTTCACATTTATAGAGTGCTTAAAGGTTTGCCAAGTGCTTTATTATCAATGAAATCAGAAGACACATAAGTTGGAGAAAAATGGAAAGCTAGCTTAGAGGTTCTCCTTGGAGAATGGAATAACAGGCACTGGAATTGGTTCCACCATGTGCCCAAGAGGGACAAGAAATATCAATTCAATGGGACTCTTTCAAAGGTTGATATGAGCAGTGGTAATAGGAACATTATGAAGATAGTTGTAGTTTATGTGCTGAACTGTGTAACTGTATAAGAAACAGAAAATTTCTAAGAAGAATAGCACAAGATTGCTCAAACTAATGTATGTATATATATATATATATATATATATATATATATATATATATATATATATCCCAACACTCAATGACTTCAAAGCACAGAAAGATATGAGAGAGAACAGTAAAAACATATATTAATATAATTCATATACATATATACACATGTATATATATATACACACAGATGCACAAACACACACATACATATAAACACAGTAACATAGTTTGTGATTAGGAAATAGAAGAGGTCAAAAACATAAATTACTTATAAGACTTACAACTTGTGTACTGAATTTTCCCTTAAGAAGAGATTTGAAAAGTTTTGGAGATGATAAGCAAAGAATCCTTATTAAAAAAAAAAAAGAAAATATCTTAAATATGAAAAATGATTAGAGAAGAAGTGAAATGGTGGTTAAAATTGAACTTGGAGCCAGGAATCATTAGGACTTGTGTGATGTGGGCAGGTCCTTTATTATCTTTGAACCCCACATTCCTCATTTAAAAAAATAAGTAATGATATTTACTTCACTCTATCAATCAATCAAGTATTCATTAAATGTCTGCTAGATACCACTATAGTAGTATCTATAATGCCAATTGCCAGGGACACAAAAGAAAGAAAAATAGTATTTGATTTGAATCTTATAGGGTAGTTGTAAAGATCTAATGAGACTATGCTTTGTGAAAGTGTCATATATTCAAGTTGCCATTACTATTACTGTTTGCCCAGTATAGTGAGCTTCCTGTAAGAAAATTCATTCTACCAATATAGATTAACAATTGTTAATAGTTTATAGTTTCTAAGATATGCCTGAAGTACCAGGTTATGAAGTGACAGCTAGTATATTTGTGTCAGTTCTTTCCAATATGTTGTACTGCTTTTAATTATTTTATTAAATATATATTAACTATTGCTATTTTTTATATTTAATATTTTATATAAAGTCTATTTCATAGAAGCAGGGAGATAGTTCAGTGGATAGAGTACTTGACTTTGAGTTAGGAAGACCTAAACTCAAATGAGGCCTCAGACATTTAGCTATATGATTCTGAGCAAGTCACTTACTCTGTCTTAATCCATTGGAGAAGGAAATGCCAAATCATTCCAGTATTTTTATTTGGGGTCACATTGATTCAGACATTATTGAAAAATAAAACTAAGTCTATTTCACAGCTTGATAAAATATTTCCTTTTTTTTTTTGTTTTGAATAAATATATTGTGCTTTAAGCTCATTTTATGTAAGCTCCATAAAAGTTATCTTTGGAACAACTCTGGTAAGGAGATGGGACAATTTTCGCCATGCTGTCCTCTTGAGATTTTGATTTCTTTTTCTGGTTTTCTAATTTCTAAAAGTTTAAAAATCTATGTAGTCTGAATATTTTTAGCATTTGATATGGTGATCGAAATGATTGTTCTTGAATTTTTATCAACTGATATTTTGCCTGGGCAATTGAGGGAAACAAATGTCTGTGGTGGACCCAATGTCTTTTATTTTTGAACTCTAAAATTCTAAGAATTGT
This sequence comes from Sminthopsis crassicaudata, assembly GCF_048593235.1. Taxonomy (NCBI): domain Eukaryota; kingdom Metazoa; phylum Chordata; class Mammalia; order Dasyuromorphia; family Dasyuridae; genus Sminthopsis; species Sminthopsis crassicaudata. The sequence continues at coordinate 418,469,100 of NC_133618.1, read as the reverse complement.
ATTTATAGTATTGGCATTTAGTTGTTTGTTGATTTATAAAAGAGTGAGCTCCTTTGTCATCATTCTAGTCACTGAAGAGTTTTTTGTTTGTTTTTGGTTTTGGTGAGGCAATCAGGGTTAACTGACTTGCTCAGGGTTATCTGAGTTGCAGTTGATAGTATTTTGATAGGTTTTGGTGGGTGCTAAATTTTCAGAACCTATAGTAATATATTTTACAGTTTCTGTTGGCTCTGTTGATTTTTAAGTCTGAATTCCTTAAAGATAGTTCACCTATAATTATGAATATTGAATAACAATAATGAATTATAATCATAAACCCCTATATTTCTATAAACAAAGCATATAACATTAGGTTTTGATATTGTTATGATAGACACATTCTAGTTACACATCACTGTGGTGCTATTATTGTTTGATTTTTTAATGCTCTGCAGACTAATCGTACGTGAATAAAATAACTACTTTTTATAATTGAATAAAAATAATAGTACATGAGGTCATTCTCTATAGGCTCAATGAATTCACAATATTATGATCACCATGATCATTATCACTATCAGTTGACATGGGAGTCATTTCAGAATTATCTCTTTTAACACAATCATTTATCTATCATCTATCTACATCTATATGTCAACTATCTACAATATTTAAGGGATTATGTTAGGCATTCGGAACACAAAGACAAAATGAGTACAGTACTTGCCTTTTGGGAGTTCCAAATTAGAAGAAAGCATAGGAAAAATGATTATATTTATAATTGCAATAATAATTACAACAGTTACAAAAACATTAATTTAATGGCTGTTGATTCTTAAAAATAGACAATATATTTTCTTAGGACAAAATGTAACTGATGTTAATCATCAACGTGAAGAGATAAATGAACCAACATACTACCTAAGTCAGAAAACATTTGGTTTCTTTACTTTGAGGACAGACAAAGCATGCAATATTTGTTTGAAATGCAAACTAATTTTTAAAAAAGACTAAAGAAAGAAATGAAAGAGGTGGTGATTTCAAGGGAAAAAAAATGGTAGGAAGACTTGTATTAACTGATGAAATGTACAGTACACAGAATGAGAAGAAAATCTCTACATTAATAGCAATATTGTAAGGATAAGTTTGAAAGAACTAGGAACTCTTGATCAATGCAATGGGCAGTTATAGATCCAAAGCATTTATGATGAAATAAGTTTTAGTCAGAGGACTGAGGGACTTAAAGTGTATATTGAAGCTTATTTTTTTCATCTTCTCTCAATCCCTCTACCTCTCCCCTCCTTCGTGTTTTTTGATTTGTTTCTTTCTGTTTCTTTCTTTCTTTCTGTCTTTCTTTCTTTTTTCTTTCTCTTCCTTCCTTCCTTCTTTCTTTTCTTTCTTTCTTTTGCATGATTAGACATGTTTGCAATGAATTTTGTTTTTCTTGTCTTTTCAATGAATCAGAATTGCCAGAGAAAAATGAGAGAATTCAGTACTAAGAATTAAATAAAATTGAATTTTTTTTCAATTAAAAATTGGTACAAAGGAGAATGATAGGTCATCCATTTTCATCATCATTCAAAGCAAAAAAAAAGGGGGGGGAACACCTTAAAAAATGAACAACATAAAATTAACCAGATAATAGTAAAAGCATTCATACTTTATACAATAAGAACAAAAAGAAGATGTGAAATTTATCCTCTGCCAACATTTGTGAAGCAATCTATTCTCATCATAAAATGACAATGAAATTGCCATATTTGGATTCTTATACTATCAGTTTATAATATGCAGAAGTAAAAATGGCATTTAAATTGAAATCAGAAAAAATAACTATATCAAATATTTAGAAAGTTCATCAAATTTAGACTTTTAAGAACTCAAAAAGAGATCAAAAGAATGGAAAATCTCCCAAAAGTTATCTCAGAAGATATCAGTAACTATTCACCAAAGTCTATTTTTTTCATTTCTAGAATTCTTTCTTGATACATGTCATCAATATTTGTGTCAAGGATTGCCTTGATAAAATTCAGGAAGAAAAAAGAAAATCACACTGATCATCTACAGTGGACTATATCTCCACAGTTAGATAACTAACTTCTTGAGATATAATGAGAAAGAGATATAATGGGAACGCAAAGTACCTGAGTGTTTTTTTTTTTTTGTTTGTTTGTTTGTTTGTTTTTGATAATCAAAAAGAGAATGGGGCTTGTCAGAAAAGGGAGAAAGTATAACCTAAAGCTTCTTTTCCAAACAGACTATAGTCTCAAATATACTTGTCAACATCATATATGATTTCTTAGTAGATGTAACTACAGACACAATTTGTTCAATTATCCCGATGATTAATGAGAAATGAAGCACAAGAAGAATGGGGATTCTTATGAAAGTTATTGATTGGTTTCATGAAGGATATATTGACTATTCAAAGTGTAAGAAAAGATGGAATCTATGGTCACTAGAAAGAGGGTTATTTAGTAATACATACAAGAACAAAGGTATAAAACACATTTTCCAGACTATGATATGAAAACATTTATTAATATTTTTATACTTACTATGTGTCAAGCCCTGTGTTAAACACTGGGGATAAAAATACAGAAGGAATTACAGTCCCTACCCTCAAAGAGCTTACTTTCTAATAACAAGAAACAACATATAAAAGATAGTGAGATATCGAAGGGTATTTTGGTGGAGGAAGTCACAGAGATTGTTAGTTGATCTAATAAGGCAGTTGACTGATATTTCCTTTAGAGAAGTCATGGTATTATTGGTTTGGTTACTATAATCAGAATATGGATATGTGAGAGGGATGGGGCATAAAATGCATGTTGTAGCAAAGGGATGGAAAGATAGTTGGAGGAGTTGTGCACTAAATGTGCTTCATTACCAATAAAAATGTATTTTCCAGAGAAGGAACACTGAGAATTGAGTGTAAAATGTTTGCACTATTGTCTTTCTACCCAGGTTACTTATACCTTCGGAATCCAATTCTTACCATGCAACAAGAAATTTGGTTTTACACACATATTGTATCGAGGATATATTGTAACACATTTAATATGTATGGGATTGCATGTCAGCTAGGGGAGGGAGTAGAGGGAAGAAGGGGAAATTTTGGGAAAATGAATACAAGGGATAATGTAAAAAAAAAATTGCCCATACATACGTACTGTCAAAAAATATATAATTATAAAATTAATAAAAAAAGGAAAAAAACCAATAAAGATGTGTTCACTGAGCTACTTTCTATGTGAATTGCTCACTACAAATGAGCAATCATATGGACAATAATTATCATTATCACTATTACAGCTAACATTTTTATAGTACTTACTATATACACCAGGCACCATGCCAAACATTTTACAACTATTATCTCAGTTTATCCTCACAACAACCCTAGGAAATAATTGCTGTTATAATTTTTATTTTAGAGATGAGAAAACTGAGGCAAGCAGAGGTTAAATGACATATCTGGGGTCATATAGTTTGTATCTGAAGTGGAATTTGAACTCAGGTTTTTTTCAATCCAGGCTTAGCATTCTATTTGCTGTGATGGCTTTGAGTCTTGAGCTTGATCTTAAAGACATGATTTAGGTACACAGAGGGAGATGATTCATTTTTTTTTTTTTTTTTTATAATTTGCTTTACTTTTTTACTTTGGATTAAGGCATGGCCTAGCAAATTCAGCATTTAAGAATGGGTCAAAATAATTCTTTTTTTTTTTTTTTTTTTCTATAGCAACCTTGTACTCATTTGAAAAAGCTAATCAGAGAGGGGCGGAGCCAAGATGGCGGAGAGGAAACACACGACTCAGTGAACGTCCTCACTCCCTCACAACCAATTAGATAAATTAAGTCTCAAAATTAGCTCAGGACTGATAGATACCACAAGGACTGGAAGCACAACTTACCAGCTGAAGAGAATCTGGAGTTTCAACAGGAAAGGTCAGTTCTCAGGGGAGGAATAAGAAAGACCAGCACAGACGGTGGGGTAGGGGCACACTGCGCCCATTGCGCTGGGAGGGGCTCTGGGATCAGAGAAGCCACTGAGGTAAAGGAATCTGGCACAGGCTGTTAGCTCTTCTCTGCTAATTATTTAGCAGTTCAGAAGAGAAAGCCAAAATATTTTAAAACTCAGATTAGATTTTCCCCGGACCCTGGGGGTGACTCAGGCACCAGGGGGTGTGGCCTCAGCTACCTCCTGAGAATAGTTAAGAGACTGACAAGTGGGTGGATACGGCCCAAGGCAACACACACTGCCTAGCTTAGCTGGAGGGAGTGGAACTCAGCTCCAGGAAGTCCCAGAGAAGCGGAACCTTTGAACCAGGGACCGCGGTTTCTGGCAGACACTTCCAGTTTGAGCGCAGGGGCTTCTTACGTCACCTGCTGCAGACATCCACTCCCCACCCGGACACATAGGCTGGGCTTCTTGCTGTCTTCACTATTCTACGCCCTGGAAGCACAGTAGTGCTAATCACCTCTGAGGCACTCCCAGGGAGAGGGTGGGGAACTCTCTCCCAGAGCTCTCTCTTAGCTCAGGCTCAGGAGCCGCTGCATCCATCCGGTCTGGGAGGAAGCTGGTAAAGAAGTAAATAATTTCCTACCCCAGAGACAGACCCCAAAACATTTTTTTTAAGTATGAGCAAAAAAGCTAGAAAAACCATAGATTCCTTCTATACAGAGAAAGAGCGGGTGTCCAACCCCGAGGAAGTTGACAGCAGAGAATCAGATAACAACCTAAAGGGGAACGATTCCTGCCCCCCATCACATAACTCTCTCCTAGAAGAAGCTCTTAAGAAATTGAGGGAGATCGAAGAAAAATGGGGAAAAGAAAGGGAAGTTATGATAGAGAATAACAATGTCCTGAAATTGGAGTTGGAAAAAATAAAGAATTCACAGGAGATGCAGGGAAACAAAATTAGTGAATTAGAAAAGGTTAAAAAAACACAGGAAAGTAGGATTTCTGAATTGGAAAAGATAAAAAAGTCTCAAGAAAATAGAATTTCTGAATTGGAAAAAGAAAATAATTCTCAAAAAAAAAAATTAGGGAAATGGAAAAAAACTCAATAGAGCAAAATAATTCATTTAAAAACGAAATTGGGCATTTACAAAAAGAACTAAAAACTGTGAAAGAAGAAAATAACTCCTTAAAAGTCAGGATGGAACAAATAGAAATGAATGATTCACAGAGAACCCAAGAATCAGTCAAACAAAACAAAAAAAATGAGAAGCTGGAGAACAACGTCAAATACTTACTGGGAAAATCTATAGACCTGGAAAATAGATCTAGGAGAGATAATCTGCGGATTATTGGACTTCCAGAAAACTATGACCAAAAAAAGAGCCTAGATTCTATTTTACAGGAAATTATCAAAGAGAACTGTCCAGAGATAATAGAAACAGAAGGGAAAGTAGATGTGGAAAGAATTCATCGAACTCCTTCTGAAATAGACCCTAAAAAAAGAACACCACGGAATATCGTGGCTAAGCTGCAGAATTACCACACAAAGGAGAAAATCCTGCAAGCAGCTAGAAAAAAACAATTTAAATACCAAGGTGCCACAATAAGGGTCACCCAAGATCTGGCTGCCTCCACATTAAAAGATAGAAGGGCCTGGAACCTGATATTCCGAAAGGCAAAAGATCAAGGACTGCAACCAAGAATGAACTACCCAGCTAAGTTTAGCATCTTTTTCCATGGAAGAAGATGGTCATTCAATGAAACAGAGGAATTCTATATGTTTCTAAGAAAAAAACCAGACTTAAACAAAAAATTTGATCTACATCCACAAGACTGAAGAGAAACAGAAAAAGGTACACAGAACCCTTGAGAACTGTAACTTTGTTGTGGGTATATAAAAAATACTCAAGGATAATTTGATTTTACTGATATAAAAGAAAAAAAAGGGGGGTGTGGTAAAGGGAAGGAGGTCGGTTCAGAAAAAGGGGAAGGAGTGATAAAAAGAGGGAAACTACATCCCAGGAAGAGACATAGAAAATACACCATATCTGAGGGAACTTAGTGAGGGGGAGAATCATTGTGTGAATCTCACTCTCATCAGAAGAGGCTCAAAGAGTAAATAATTAACATATTTGTTTTTCAGAGAATTTTCTCTCACCTCATTAAAAGGGGGGAGAGGAAAAGGGGAAAGGAAAAGGAGAATAAGTGAAGGGACTTGGAGGGAGGGGGGAGGGATCCTAAAAAAAAAAAAAAAAAAAGAGGGAGGGTTGCGCGTCACAAGGGGGGTCTGTAAATTAAATATCGGGGAGGGGGATCAGGGGGGTCAAGGGAAAAAAGTATAATCTGGGGATAATACGATGGCAGGAAATACAGAATTAGTAATTTTAACTGTAAATGTAAATGGGATGAACGATCCCATCAAACGGAGACGGATAGTAGATTGGATCAAAAAGCAGAACCCTACAATATGTTGCCTACAGGAAACACACTTAAAGCAGGGAGATACATACAGAGTAAAGGTAAAAGGTTGGAAAAGGTTGGAACAGAGCCTATTATGCTTCAGGTAAAGCCAAAAAAGCAGGGGTAGCTATCCTTATCTCAGATCAAGCAAAAGCAGAAGTAGATCTCGTTAAAAAAGATAAGGAAGGAAACTATATCCTGCTGAAAGGTAGCATAAATAATGAAGCCATATCAATACTAAACATATATGCACCAAGTGGTATAGCATCTAACTTTCTAAAGGAAAAGTTAAGAGAACTGCAAGAAGAAATAGACAGTAAAACTATAATAGTGGGAGATCTCAACCTTGCACTCTCAGATTTAGACAAATCAAACCACAAAACAAACAAGAAAGAAATTAAAAAAGTAAATAGAACATTAGAAAAACTAGGTATGATAGACCTTTGGAGAAAACTGAATGGCAATAGGAAGGAATATACTTTCTTCTCAGCAGTTCATGGATCCTATACAAAAATTGACCATATATTAGGACATAAAGATCTCAAAATTAAATGTAGGAAGGCAGAAATAATAAATGCCTTCTTCTCAGATCACAATGCAATAAAAGCTACATTCAGTAAAAAGTTAGGGGTAAATAGACCAAAAAGTAATTGGAAACTGAATAATCTCATCTTAAAGAATGACTGGGTGAAAGAGCAAATTATAGAAACAATTAACAATTTCACCCAAGATAATGATAATGATGATACATCATATCAAAATCTTTGGGATGCAGCTAAAGCAGTAATAAGGGGAAATTTTATATCTTTAGAGGCTTATTTGAAGAAAATTGAGAAAGAGAATATTAACGAATTGGGCTTACAACTTAAAAGGCTAGAAAAAGACCAAATTATAAACCCCCAACCAAAAATTAAACTCGAAATACAAAAATTAAAAGGAGAAATCAATAAAATTGAAAGTAAAAAAACTATTGAATTAATAAATAAAACCAAGAGTTGGTTTTATGAAAAAGCCAATAAAATAGATAAACCTTTGGTAAATTTGATCAAAAAAAAGAAAGAGGAAAATCAAATTGATAGTCTTACAAATGAAAAGGGGGATCTTTCCACCAATGAAGAGGAAATTAGAGAAATAATAAGGAGTTACTTTGCCCAACTTTATGCCAATAAATTTGATAACTTAAGTGAAATGGATGACTTTCTCCAAAAATATAGGCTCCCTAGATTAACAGAGGAGGAGATAAATTGCTTAAATAGTCCCATTTCAGAAAAAGAAATAGAACAAGCTATTAATCAACTCCCCAGGAAAAAATCCCCAGGGCCAGATGGATTCACATGTGAATTCTACCAAACATTTAAAGAACAATTAGCCCCAATGTTATATAAATTATTTGAAAAAATAGGGGATGAAGGAGTCCTACCAAACTCCTTTTATGACACAGACATGGTACTGATACCTAAACCTGGTAGATCGAAAACTGAGAAAGAAAATTATAGACCAATCTCCTTAATGAATATTGATGCTAAAATCTTAAATAAGATATTAGCAAAAAGACTTCAGAAAATCATCTCCAAGATAATACACTATGATCAAGTAGGATTTATTCCAGGAATGCAGGGCTGGTTTAATATTAGGAAAACTATTAATATAATTGACCATATTAATAATCAAATTAATAAGAACCATATGATCATCTCAATAGATGCAGAAAAAGCATTTGACAAAATCCAACATCCATTCCTACTAAAAACTCTTGAGAGTATAGGAATAAATGGATTATTCCTTAGAATAATCAGGAGTATATATTTAAGACCGTCAGTAAGCATAATATGCAATAGAAATAAACTGCAACCTTTCCCAGTAAGATCAGGAGTGAAACAAGGTTGCCCACTATCACCATTACTATTCAATATAGTACTAGAAACGCTAGCCTCGGCAATAAGAGCCGAGAAAGAGATTCAAGGAATTAGAGTAGGAAATGAGGAAATCAAACTATCACTTTTTGCAGATGACATGATGGTATACTTAGAGAACCCCAAAGACTCTGCTAAAAAGCTACTAGAAATAATTCAAAATTTCAGCAAAGTGGCAGGATACAAAATAAATCCACATAAATCCTCGGCATTTTTATATATCACTAACAAAATGCAACAGCAAGAGATACAAAGAGAAATTCCATTCCAAACAAATGTTGAGAGTATAAAATATTTGGGAATCCATCTACCAAAGAAAAGTCAGGAATTATATGAGAAAAACTACAAAACACTTGCCACAAAAATAAAATCAGATTTAAATAATTGGAAAGACATTCAGTGCTCTTGGATAGGCCGAGCGAATATAATAAAGATGACAATACTCCCCAAACTAATCTATTTATTTAGTGCTATACCAATCAGACTCCCAAGAAACTATTTTAATGATCTAGAAAAAATAACAACAAAATTCATATGGAAGAATAAAAGGTCAAGAATTGCAAGGGAACTAATGAAAAAAAACTCAGAGGAAGGTGGTCTAAGTGTACCTGATCTAAAGCTATATTATATAGCAGCAGTCACCAAAACCATTTGGTATTGGCTACGAAATAGACCGGTAGATCAGTGGAACAGATTAGATACAAAGGACAAAAAAGGGTACATCTATAGCAATCTAATCTTTGACAAACCCAAAGATTCCAACATTAGGGATAAAAATTCATTATTCGGAAAAAACTGTTGGGAAAACTGGAAATTAGTATGGCAGAAATTAGATATGGATCCACACTTAACACCATATACCAAGATAAGATCAAAATGGGTCCATGATTTAGGCATAAAGAGGGAGATAATAAATAGATTAGAGGAACAGAGGATAATCTACCTCTCAGACTTGTGGAGGAGGAAGGAATTTATGACCAGAGGAGAACTAGAGATCATTATTGATCACAAAATAGAAGATTTTGATTACATCAAACTAAAAAGTTTCTGTACAAATAATACTAATGCAAACAAGATTAGAAGGGAAGTAACAAATTGGGAAAATATTTTTAAAAACAAAGGTTCTGACAAAGGTCTCATTTCCAAAATATATAGAGAACTGACCCTAATTTATAAGAAACTGAACCATTCTCCAATTGATAAATGGTCAAAGGATATGAACAGACAATTCTCAGAGGAAGAAATTGAAACTATATCCACTCACATGAAAGAGTGTTCCAAATCACTACTGATCAGAGAAATGCAAATTAAGACCACTCTGAGATACCACTACACACCTGTCAGATTGGCTAAGATGACAGGAACAAATAATGACAAATGTTGGAGGGGATGTGGGGAAACTGGGACACTAATACATTGCTGGTGGAGTTGTGAAAGAATCCAGCCATTCTGGAGAGCAATCTGGAATTATGCCCAAAAAGTTATCAAACTGTGCATACCCTTTGACCCAGCAGCCCTACTACTGGGATTATATCCCAAAGAAATACTAAAGAGCGGAAAGAGACATATATGTGCCAAAATGTTTGTGGCAGCTCTTTTTGTTGTAGCTAGAAACTGGAGGATGAATGGATGTCCATCAGTTGGAGAATGGTTGGGTAAAATGTGGTATATGAAGGTTATGGATTATTATTGCTCGGTAAGAAATGACCAGCAGGAGGAATATAGAGAGGCCTGGAGAGACTTAAATCAACTGATGCTGAGTGAAATGAGCAGAACCAGAAGATCACTGTACACTTCAACAACAATACTGTATGAGGATGTATTCTGATGGAAGTGGAAATCTTCAACATAAAGAAGATCCAACTCACTTCCAGTTGATCAATGATGGACAGAGGTAGCTGCACCCAGAGAAGAAACACTGGGAGGGGAATGAAAATTGTTAGCACTAATATCTGTCTGCCCAGGTTGCATGTACCTTCGGATTCTAATGTTTATTGTGCAACAAGAAAATGATATTCGCACACATGTATTGTACCTAGACTATATTGTAACACATGTAAAATGTATGGTATTGCCTGTCGTCGGGGGGAGGGAATAGAGGGAGGGGGGGTAAATTGGAAAAATGAATACAAGGGATAATATTATAAAATATATATATATATATAATAAAAAAAAATATGCGTTAAAAAAAAAAAAAAAAAAAAAAAAAGAAAAAGCTAATCAGAAATGAACTTTCATTAGGTGAATAACCCTTAAGAATTGTGAATTAATTTATCACTTCTTAGGATTTAAGGACTAATTTGATTGAATAAGAGTTGTATAGGATTTCAGATTAAGAAGTATATTGTCAAACAGACAATAGAAGTAGATACAAAAGAAGTAGATAAATCATTATGCCAAATAAAAAGATGTACCAAACTCTAAAACTACTTGCAGTTTTATGTGGGGCTTCCCAAGGTTTATGAGCTTAGGTCTCATGGTATCAAAATATAACCCTTGCATAACAGGATTGAAAATCTCATCCTCTTTTGTTTTTGTTTTTGTTTTTTCTGCCAACATTTTAAAATGCAAATTCCATTGGAAATACTACATGTAGTCATTTATACATTATCATGTATTTCTTTGTCAGATCATTTTTCCTGCTTACATGATCCCTCAAGTTTTAGTACTTGCCTGCCCAACAAAATAGGAAAGGATTCATTCTGAAGATATTGTTAAAGTAGTAGCAGTAAGTGACCTTACAGAAGACTCATTACTCAAACTCTTTAGTGTTATTTATGTCTAACACATTCGAGATTTCACCCTCACTTTGAAAGTAAACTCCAGAGAAATACAATATCTAAAAACCAAAAAAAACAAACTTTCCCAACTAGACACATGGCACACTGTTCTGCTTCACCAGGAAGATGTTGTCTCTAGCTCATTTTTCCAATCTTCCAAAATAAATGATACTGAAATGGTAGTAGAAAGGATCACCCCCCCAAAAAAAAATGCAACAATCCCTCAAAGCAAAAGAAAACAAAAACCAAACAAAAAAATTCACAATAACCAAAAGTTCTGGCTTTCATATGATGTTTGTAGTCATTGCCAGAATGAGAGAGATGGAATTTACTGTAACTGCTGGTTTATCTTCACAGCTAAGCTGCTTTTGTTTCCTTATTATAATGACACTTGGTGCCTGGGTAAAGTTCATAATAGATGGATAAAGAGAAATGATAGTTGAACAAATCAGTGCTGTTAGCAATATCTTCAAATATGAACAATATATAAAAGATGATTTAAGGGAAATTCAAAGCAATCTTAGCTTAAAAAGAAAAAAAAAAAAAAAAAAAAAAAAAGGTTGGTGATACAGTAGATAGAGCACCAGCCCTGAATTCAGGAGTATCTGAGTTCAAATCTGGTCTCAGACACTTAACACTTCCTAACTGTGTGACCCAGGCAAGTCACTTAACCCCAATTGCCTCAGGGGGGGGTGAGAGAGAGAGAGAGAGAGAGAGAGAGAGAGAGAGAGAGAGAGAGAGAGAGAGAGAGAATTCATTCTGGGCTTCATAGGTACTGGTAAAATCCCCATGACTAAAAATACTTTTTTTTTCCCCCAAGGAATTAAGGTATTTAATGTACTTTTAATTCATCAATCAAATCAAATCAAAGTGACTTCTAATGCTCCAATGAGCAGTAATAAATATAAAATTACAGGTACCTACTTTTAAATGACTATTATTAAAAATGTAAATTAAAACTTCTATGGCAGTTTAAGGTTTACAAAGTGGCATTTGAACATATTATTTTATTTGATATTCACAGTAGTCTTTAAAACAGTCTATAAAATGGATAATACCATTTTACAGATCAGCAAACAGGCCCAGGTAAATTAAGGTTAAATAGGTTGGATTTGAACTCAAATCCCTCTTAATCCTAGTTCAGTATCTATTCTCTATATTACATTGTTTATAAACTTAATTTGTCCAAATTATACTTTATTTAGAGAGTTGGAACTAGATGAAGTAGTAAAATCCTGAACAGCCTTGCTGTTCATGCAGATACCACACATTCCATTCCAGCTTATGCTGAAGGCCTTCAGGGAAGAGCACACCTTGGCTTCATTTACAGAAACTAAGAAGTCAGGTCACACGATGTCCCAGCTGTGGGCATTCTAGCAGCAGCAATTTCATGAACATCAGCCTAGGGAAATGATGTGAGTTTTCTTTCCACAGATGATCCCATAAACTTACTAATTTCAGTGCTTTATTCACTTCGGTTGCTTTTCTTAGCTAAATACTATGCAATCTATGTCTTCCCTAGACTTACACAAGAGACCTTGGGTATGAACTACCAGGCTCATCTGTAAAACCTCTCTTCAAATACCCCCTCTATTATAGCCCCACTCAACAGCTAAGGGGTGGTCATGTATTTTGGATGAGCTCTGGGCAGCACAGTATGCAGCCAACATTCTAATCTGGTATTGCTAAAGAGCTATGGTCAGGAAGGGAAAAAATAAAAGAAATGTGCACATTTTCTAAAAAAGAAAGGAGACTAATTATTTATATTTAGTTGAGGGAATATCCTATTCTGTGATGTTGTTGACTAATCAAGTGCATCAGAGACATGCCTGCATTGATTTCCCAAAGGTGTTTGGGAGTTGGGGAAGAATGCACAGGACCTTCATGCAAATAACTATTACTTGAATGCCTTAAAGGGAAAGAATGACCAGTGGCATTCAGGGCTCTTTACCAACATCTTCTGCACTAGGGAGCCACCTGAGTGAAATAAGAACATTCCTTTGGGCAACCATGCGTTTCTGGTACACATAGTAATGAATGAACATTGGAGTCATTCTTAATTCTCTTTCATTTTTTTCTGATAAATAATTTGATGCTCTTTGACCTTCAACATTGTTGAAATATATGATTTACTAATAATTTATTGTCTGAAGCCTCTTTGGAGGTGGGTAACATTCAATATTGTTATAGATAAGATAGCTAATATGTAATATACAGTAGCTGTAGATAAGCTTTAAACTTTCAACCCTTTGTTCTGGCTGTAAAATGTCAGTTGGACCCATTTTGGTGCTTTTTATTACTGCATCAAAACCATGCTGTGAATTTGTAGCTGCCATAAATGCTTAATGTAAGAGCTCATTGTGCAATAAAGTGTCAGAACACTGTTTTTAAACACGTTTTTAAAGCAACATTTTACAGCTTACATTTTTTCCCACTGCGTCCTATAAAAAGTACAGATTTTCAATGTCACATTCATAATAAGTGCATAATCATTCCTGGGAAAGCAGAGCCTATTGCGACTTAAATGGCTTCTTCTCCAGTCCATCTACCTCTTCGATTTTTCCATAGTAGAGGATGTTTGCACAGCTGCCTTACTGAAACCAAAGTGAGGTGGGAAGAGTCAATGCCTAACTCAGGAAACTACAGCTTATTTGGACTTTAATTTGAAATGTTTCACCCTTCAACTAATTTAATCTTTAAAAATGACAAAGTAGCAAGGTAAATAAAAGACATTGCTTCACTTTGTTTCTTCCTTTACATTGCCCAGTAGATTATAAAATAGCTATATTACAAATTTTTCTTTTGATAACTCCAATCTGCTTTCAAATTTTAGCTTTGTCTTTTTTATTAATCTTGTTTGAACTTGGTTTTTATTTTACTTTGAATTTTTTTTTTCTTCCTTTCTAGTTTAACTCCCCTTATTTCTCTCATCCAGTTATCAGATTTTTGTTTTTTAGCAATTTCAGTCATATCCAAGTCCTTAAGGTTTTCTTGGCACAGATATTGGAATGGTTTGGTATTTCCTTCTCCAGCTCATTTTACAAATGAGGAAACTGAGGCCAACTAAGATTATGTGATTTGCTCAGAATCACACAGGTAATAAGTGTTTGAGTCCAGGTTTGAACTTAGGAAGATGAGTTTTCCTGACTCCAGGCCATATACTCTATCCACTCTGCCACCTAGCTGCCTGATGCTGTCAATGCTTTCAAAAAAGGAGAACAGAATAAGCTTTTCTTTCTTTCTCTTCCTCTTAAGTCTGGCCCTACCAGGCCCCCTCCCATCCCCACCTTCCTCTCATACTCGTATTACCTCTTTTTCTGACAATGGAACTTCTGAGCACAATTAGTGTACATAAGCAAATTTATTACTGAAAGATTTATATACATTGGGTTGATAATTTTTTTTTTCTTTTTCTGAGGCTGGGGCTAAGTGACTTGCCCAAGGTCATACAACTAGGAAGTGTTAAGTGTCTGAAACCAAATTTGAACTTAGGTCCTCCTGAATTCAGGGCTGGTGCTCTATCCACTACGCCACCTAGCTGCCCCAAGGGTTGATAAAATTTATAATTTTTCGATTTGTAAAATACTATAACATTTCTTCTATTACACATAATGTATATCTCTGGAAATAATTGCACTTTCTAGTTCATCTTCTACTTAGTCTACCACTGGATGTAGTCAGGCAATTTGCTTGCTTTTACTAATGACTAAATTTTATGGACAGCCTGTAACCTTATGTCTTTAATGTCAGGAAAGATATTTACATGAGGAGATTTGATAAGTGCTCTAACATTTGTTCAATCACTACTAAAATACTCCACAACTTGTTCCCAACTTTCCTATAAATCTATATACATAACTTCTTTTTATATACTTTCTATTCTAGATAAACAAACATTCTTAAAGTTCCTCATATAGAACACCATTTCTCATCTCCATGCCTTTATATCAACTGAATTTCTTGGCAGAAATTCATTATCTCCTCAGATCTAAAGTCCTAGCCTCTTTTAAAAGCACCATCTTCCTCATAAAGTCTTGCCCAGCTACAATTGCCTTCTTCCTAAAAAAAAAATGTCATATTTATTTTGTACTTTTCTATTTATAGAATATGAGCCCTTTGAAAACAAGGGATGATTAATTGTTTTCCTTAAATTCCCAACACTGGGCACATAAGAGATTCTAAATAAAATGTTTTTTGATTGATGAGTTGAGACAAGCTGAAGAGCTGACAAAATACATATAATACATACTTTATGTAATGAATATAATATTATATAATTGAAAAATTAATAAAATATTATAGTGGTTATTATTGTTTGAGACTGAGTATCTTGGTAGAAGTACAGTGGTTATTTATGCATCAATCTTAATTGTGATTAGTGTGCAAGTGTTTCTCTCTCCTCCTTCCCTCCCTCCCCCCATCTAGACTGATTTGTTTCTCCTTAGGTAACATGGTATATCTTCCTTCCAGAGGAAGCACCACACTAGGACATCACTTAATATAGAAACCCAATCAGCTCTTAGTCCTCCTAAAGCTTTTAACTCTTGACTACAAATGATCTACCAGCTTCAGGTTCCTCTCTTCCCCGTCCCTCAGCAGAGATTACAGGCCTATGCTACCATGTCAATCTAAAAATAGTATTTTAAAAAAGCATTATTAATCCTTTGCATTCAGCAAAAGTTTAGATTACATGATTGCCATTTGGTCACATCAAGCATTTCAATAGAATTGCTCTGAGACAAGTTTAAAGATGATTGTCAAATTTGAGGGAGACATTTCGCTTATTCCAAGAGAGCATTATATGATTATTTTCCTTTCCTGTGAGGTTTATTGAGGTAGTCTTCATTGTTTATTTTTTTAACCCCAACTTTTTAACCCCAGTTCCAACTTAACTGAACTTTTCAAAATCAGCAAGTGACCTTTGGGGAATGAAATCAATCAAAATATTAACTCCCCCAAATCACAGGTCTACTTCAATAAGCATGTTTTCTTATATATAATTAAGTTCATTTGAAGATAATTTTTTTGCAGCAAGTACCATCAAGGAACTCATCCTACCTTAGGAAGTCTCTTAAAACATGAAAATGAGGTGCTGATTTATTCTTCCTCAGAGAAATGCATTTATGAGTGTTTTTAAGGACCAAGAAAACAGCCAATTCCTGAATGCCAAAGAGATGTAAAGAAAATACAGACAAGACAATAATTGACTTAACCAAAAAAAAAAAGTTACTTTTACACTTCAAGCAAGTTTTTCTTTTCTTTTTTCTTTTTTATGATCAAATGGCAGGATCAGTTTAATATGTATGAAGCTGGCAAAATACTTCTTTCTATATGAGCTGCTGAGGTAGCATTTGGATTTTTAAAGTGTTTCCTTGTCAGCCAAGGCAGGGCCATCACAATCAAACTGTTTTCTAAAAAGTTCTCTTGCTGCAAAAGCATAAAAGGTTTTTTTGTTTTTTTCCTACCAACCTATAGACTACTAGTCACCTGAAGCTCTGTATGTTGTGAGACAGAGTTTTCTATAAAAACTACAGATGTGTATGAAACCTGAATGGGATAAACTGAGTGAATACCTCTCATAAGAATGTGGTCTTGACCTATGTCCTAATTATAATTTAAGACTTTGCAATAACAAGCTGAGCTATAGCTAAAAGCTGCAGGTGTTAGATTATCTTAAATATTTCTCTCCTGTCTCCCCAACCCATCCACATTTTCATTAGCATTTAAGAATCTAATAGGTAAAGTGTGTTCAGGGGTCAATGTTTAGTATTTTTGCATAAATTAGAACTTGCCAACCAATTGGAGAAAAGATCAGAAAGTATGGGGGCTTCAGCTTTAGAGTCTATATAATCTGTGTTTTGCAATTTGCACTTTGCACTCTTCTACTAACACCTTGTCTGCTGGAAGTTGCCCTTTCTTGGGAGTTGGTAATAAATCCCTTTTTGCTTTTTTACCTTGAGAGCCTTTGATTTTAATTTGGGTAAGGGTTGCTGTCTCACACAAATCTCAAGCAAAATAAGGACCAGAAAGGAGAAGCAGAAAACTGTGAATTCCTGTCTATAACCTGGGTTTTAGTAATCCTACCCTGATTTTTTTAGGGTACTTAGTCATGATGCCATAAATGAGTGCTGTTATTTGTAGTCAGAAAAGTTAGGCTCAAAACCTAGGTGTACCACTTAGTATCTATGTAATCTTTTAAATTAGCTGACTCTATGGGTCTACTTTCTTCATCTGGAAAATAAATGGGGAATAATGGGTGTTAGACTAGAGGTGCTCAAAGACTGCTCCTATCTCTCAATCTGTGATAACAGTGATCTTTCATAAGTTGATAAATTTCCTCATATAGGGACTGAATTTTTGCTACTTAAAAAATTATATACTGGATTGACAATGCAAGGCAATAAACTACTAACTCAGTAATCAAGAATGAACACTGGAATTACTCTGAATCCTCTCATATTAGTTTTGCATATAGTTTGATATTCTTTGACCCTGGACAAGGTTGAAATGTTAGAATTACTTAGAACTTATTTTCTGAAGTATCTTTGGGTAATATTCAATATACTTATAGTGTTGGGAAAATAAAGTAAACTTTTCTTAGTGGAATAAGCTCAAAAATCTTCTGAGATCAAGAGCTAATTTAAAAAGCCATATATTTATGAGAAAGACCTAGGCCTAAAGTCTTCCATTTATACTTTAATATAATAGTACATAGGACAATAAGCTTAGTCATCTAACCTTAATATAGAGGCATATAGGAGAATATGCTTACTTGTCTTAAATTATTCTAAGTTGAAAAAAGCACATGCTCCTAAAATTCTGTCCCTAAACCCCACAAATAAGAGGAAATTACAACATATGGCTAGTACTGAATGGGAAAAACAATCTCTTTTGAAAGAGACCTTGAAGAACCTGGAAGTCTCAGTATATGATTAATTCTAATATCACAAATCCAGAGATTTTCCTGTGTAAATAGATGAAAATTCTTTAATATCCCTATGAGTTCAAAGTAAAGATTCAATCTGGAGTCTTCAATAATTTTTTTCTATGATTGCCATTATTTAATTTTATTCTATGATCACCTATGGAGGTTTTATAAGTTACTTATTAAAGTCCCAACTTTTAGGTATTTAGGGAATATAAAAGATATTACAAATTATGTGATCACATACTGATATAAGGAAGGAATTCAGAAAGAGACAATTTTTTGTTTTAATGTGAATTCATATCCACAGATATTACTTTGGTCCCTTGTAAAGGGCTAAAACTGAGCAGATGCACTTAACATAAGATAACTTAGCACTTGAGACTAATTAACAATTGGACAATTTTCTATTAACATGCTTGGAGGATGACCTTACTCAACTCTGTGCTGACTGTGGGTGTGGACAAGGAAGGGGAAGAGAGATCCGAGGGTGGGGTAGAAGCAGGATCATTCTTGGGCGGTAGAGAGAGAGGAAGGAGGTATGGAGATTCCTAGATCTAATCCCTTGACATTGACCCCAAAAGACCAAGAATAAAGATTTTCGCTTATCCTGACTTCGGCTGATTCTAAGATATCCAGGGTACTAAAGTGGGCACAACAGTCCCTACCATTTTCTTATCTATAAAAGAAGAGATTATTACTTATTACTTTCTAGAGATAAAATCAAGAAAAATGAAATATTCCTTAAGCTTATACCTTGACTGTTCCAAGGAAAATGTTAATTATTAATGTTTCAAATGAGTGTTTTTTTCCAAATTTTTAAGTTCCATAAAAATGGTATTATTTTAGCATGTAGATCTGAGTCTTCTATGTAGAAGATGCTCCATAATTGCTCTTTCTATGAATGAATGTTTTTCAGTGTCATAGCTTATTATATCTGCTATCTATTGGTTCCATAATTGGTAGGTTAAATACTAAGATACATAGCTGGTGTGTATAAAACAATGTCTCCACCACATTTTTTTTTTTTTTTTTTTTTTTTTAGGGTTGAAACAGTACTGATGAATTTCTGATGGCATCCTGAAACCCTGGATACGAAATGATTCATCCAATGTCCACCATGATGCATTTCATATTTCAGGAAGGCAAAACAATTGTGGATTTTTTAATCCCACATATTGATTTTATAAAAATAATTTTTACCACTAGATGGGTAATAAATATAGCAATAATATCCTGAATTGATATAAAACTTTTAATTCAAAAAGCTTGAAACTTTCAAAAGGAATGAAAAATTGTGGGCTTGGAATTTTTCATACTTTATGAAAAAATAAATATTTTAGTTCTTTCATAACTGAAACATGTTATCAATTTCCATACCATGTGACACTAAGCACTGGTATTACTATATTGTACCAAAATAGAAAAGAAGATAACCGAAACATACATTTGCTGGAATGCACACACAGCATTTGAATATAGTAAATGGAATGGAGTCTTGCCTTTAATCTATTGACTTGTGCCCTTTTACCTCAGCAGATGACAAACCTAATTAGTGCTTATATAAATTTTGAATTTTGCCTGAATGTCATGAATTAGAACATTTATTGTATCTTTAAAATAAATTATATTCAGCTGAAGTATTGAGAGACCTGCATCCTTCAATTCCAGTTTTTTTTTTTTTTGTTTGTTTGTTTGTTTGTATTTTTCATTCCAATGCTTCTCTACCTCAGATTATGACACTTGCTCAGAAATTGATCATATTTTGTGGTTTTATAATTCTGGAAGTTTAAATAAAACTCTTTTGATATAAAGACTTTTCCCATTGCTATTAATATGCAGGGGGTACAATACTTAAAAATTCTCTTTTGCTTTCATAAAAAGTGAATTTGTCATTTCTTACAAGTGTTGGAACACCACTGCAATGTAAATAGTACAGCTAAAGTTCTGTTTTGATAAAACATCTTTCGGGTGATAGTTGCTGGATACGATAAACTGAATGCATTATCAGGACCTTTGTGAAGCAATATATAAATAATTTCTCTTAAGCCCTCTGTCTTATTATTCTATTAGTGCAGTGTGGTTTCTCTTGGATTTGATTTGCTCTCAGCCAATCAGGAACTCCTGAGCTCAGTATTCCAATAAACTGTAATTCAGTCAGCATTATGACAATTTAAGAATCAGTTTTACAGTTTAATTTGCCAATGGCTCACTACCACACGTTGCTTAAAACCTGAGTTCTAATCTACTGATGGACCCATTCAAATGAA
This sequence comes from Sminthopsis crassicaudata, assembly GCF_048593235.1. Classification (NCBI taxonomy): domain Eukaryota; kingdom Metazoa; phylum Chordata; class Mammalia; order Dasyuromorphia; family Dasyuridae; genus Sminthopsis; species Sminthopsis crassicaudata. The sequence continues at coordinate 418,448,807 of NC_133618.1, read as the reverse complement.
TTGCTAGACACTGAGAAGCAGAGCTGGTGGCTATGCTCTTAATTAAATGAAGAGCATCTTCCCTGAGGGGCTGGGATCAGTTAGATCACTAGCTTGCCTTTTACATAGTCTGATTTTTACTTCTCTCCCTCCCTCCCTTCTTCCCTTCCTCCCTTCCTCTCTCTCTCTCCCTTTTTTCCTTCCTCTCTCCCTTCTTCCCCCTCCCTCCCTCTCTCCTTCCCTCCCTCCCTTCCTTTCTTCCTTCCTCTTTCCCTCCCTCCCTCCCTTTATTCCTCCTTCCTTCCTTTCCTTCCTTCCTCCCTCCCTCTCCCTTTTTCCCTTCCTCTCTCCCTTCTTCCCCCTCCCTCCCTCTCTCCTTCCCTCCCTCCCTTCCTTCCTTCCTTCCTCTTTCCCTCCCTTTCTTCCTTCATCCTTCCCTCCCTTCCTTCCTTCCTTCCTTCCTACTCTTCCTTTCCTTCCTTCCTCCCTCCCTCCCTCCCTTCATTTTCTCTTTCTCCCTCCCTCCCCTTCCTTCTTCCCTTTCTCCCCTTCCTTCTTCCCTTCCTCCCCTTCTTTCCTTCCTTTCCTTCCTTCCTTCCTTCCTTCCTTCCTTCCTTCCTTCCTTCCTTCCTTCCTTCCTTCCTTCCTTCCTTCCTTCCTTCCTTCCTTCCTTCCTTCCTTCCTTCCTTCCTTCCTTCCCTCTATTCAGTGGAGTGTGGATCCATCTCTGATTATGAGGGAAGTTTCAGCTATAGCTTGTCTGATGTTTTGGAAGAGCCTAATATACGCCTGAAAATCTCTGAAATATCTTAAGTGTTGTGATATGAGCAAAAATCTTGTGAATTTTTCTCTTCTTTTTAGAAGAGAAAAAAAATGGGATAAGAGGGGGCAGAGCCAACCATAATGTCATGTTTTCCCTTTCCGTTATGTTTGACAATCTAAAAACAAATAATTCTGCATTATGAATTCCAGAGCCCCAGACTGCAGTACATCCGAAGAGCTTGGTGGTAGATAAAGAAATAATATTCAAGTATCAAGCTGTAATAGTTCTGGATACTCAACCCACTAAATCCACTGATGGAATTTGAGTGAAAGATTTGAACATTTTGCTATGGGCATAAGTTTTCTAATACAAGTAAATGGTTCTAAAGGAAGGAAAAGGAAAAGCCTTTAAATTGTGGCTTAAGTTGGTTTAGCTTTTAGAACATTGTCATTCTTCTGGCTCTTTCTCCTCCTGGGTTAGGTACAGAGGATTCATAGGATCTAGGGAAAATCACCTTTGAAAGCAAAGTAAAGGTTTTCTTATTGATCAGAGTGGCAAATGGGATTAGCTATGGTTGTTTGCTTGGCAAGATTTCTCTGGGTTAATTTCATCTCAGTATTCTCAATTAGAACCTCAAACATAGTAGCAAAAATAGATAGAAAAGTAACTTAGATATGTGGGTAAAAAAACTACTTTATCATTTTTCTTTCTTAAAAAGCTATTTGGGAGGGATGATGTCAAGCCTCATAGGTTTAGAGTGTACATGTTATGAAAATTTTTAAAAATCAAGGGAAAAGGGAAATCACACAAGTACATGATTAAAATCTTTAAGTAATTAGTGGGACAAAACTAAACTTTAACTCAACTTCCTTTGTTTAAAGTGATTGTCTTACTAAGAAGAACAAGAGGAATCCACATATGAAGATTTACCTTGATAACAAAACCTTTCTTGTCACATGCTACTTTTTCTTTTTTTTGGTAAAACAGGTCTGATTCAGGCCAGTGCCCTGATAGTTTAGATTTAATATTGGAATGAAATCAGACCCTCATGGCCCATTTGACAATTAATAATTAGCCATATATATCTATAATGATATGTAAGAAGTCAAGTGATTTAGCCCAAAATAACTTTTTGATGATGGTCATGCTGTTTCAAAAGTACCACAGAAAGAACTGGAACTTTTGATAGATTTTTATATTCATATGTCTAGAAATTTATTGCAACAGCCTGAATCTTATATTCATGAGCCAAAAAAATGATAGTTTCAATACCTCTTAAGGAGAAACAAAAACAAAACAAACAAACAAACAAAAAAAAACTCACAAAAACTAGATTAATTTATGTGGGTAAGGCCTTAGAAAAAAGCCAGTCTAGACTACATGGAAAGTCCTCTATGGAAAGACTACATGGAAAAAAAATACTGCTTCTGTCACTCTCCTGAAAAGACATTTCACCTCCACTCTACGGCTGTTTCCCCTCACTTAAAGAAATGTTGAGAAACAACTTGAGAGAATTAGTGTTCTTTGAATGCTGCCCTTATATACGTTACAAAGGAAAAGGTGTGGATGCCCATCAATTGGGGAACGGCCAAATAAGTTGTGGTACATGAAGGTAATGGAATATTATTGTTCTATAAAAAATGATGAACAAACTAATTATAGAAAGGCCTGGAAAGATTTACTTTAACTGATGCTGAGTAAAACAAGCAGAATTAAGAGTACATTGATAACAGCAAGATGATCAACTGTGAAAAGCTTGATTCTTCTCAGTAATTCAGTGATCCAAAGTAGTACCAATAGACTGAACAGAAAATGCCATCTACATCCAGAAAAAGAATTAAGGAGACTGAATATAAATCAACACATGCTATGTTCACTTCTTTTTTCTGGATTTTTTTTGTCTCTCACATGGTTTTTCCCTTTTGTTTTGATTTTTCTTTACCAATGTGATTCATAAAGCACTGTGTATTGAAAATAAACAAACTCCCTACAATAAAATAAATGAAAAAATAAAAATTCAACTGTTATAGAAGGTGAATTATCAACTCAATTTCACATTTATATGTGAAAAAGAGAATACTCCCTTCCTTTAAACAGTATTTTTCTATCTTTAACATTTGCCCCTTAAATATTAGCTTAGAAAAATTATATATATATATATATATATATATATATATATTTGTGTGTGTATACAGACATATATTTTTCCTGCCCTTTGCATGATAACGTTTTCAATAAATGTGGTATCTGAAAAGAAATTCACTGCCTATTCAACATACTCAGATGCAATGATTTGATATCTCTGTGGAAAGATGGACTGATTGTCCAAGATAGCTTTGATTCAAACAAGACTAGAGCCTCAATATTGAAAGAAAGTTATTTGATAAATGTGTGTTTTTCCATTTTGCTTAAAAGGAACTTATTATATGTACAACTGCCATCTGAGTGAAATTAATACTGAAGTGAAGCTCAGTATTACAAAGTAAAATGGGGCCTGCTTTCTTATATCAAACTGAAAGACATTGTGATGCAGCAGGAAGACTAAACTATGGTCAGTTCAAGAACACTAATTCAAATAATAATAATAATAATAATAATAAATAAGACAAAAGCTTTAAAAATACTAACATCTATTTCAAGTGAGGCTATCTGCTACCCAGAAAACAGACTCTTCATGAATACAATAAAATGAATTTTACCAAAGAGAAATACACTAAGTAGGTAGTATCTTTATTTTTTTTTTTTAAAGGGAGGTATTTCAATGAGATCACTTAAGTCAGGAAGATCTGAGTTCATATTTATCTGTATTTATCTTTGACTCTGGATACATTAGTAAACTTTAGTTTCTATAAATGTAAAATGGGAATATTATTAGTACCCAGGGAAGTTGTGCAAATCAAAAGAGACATTTGCAAAACATTTAGCACACAGTAGGTATCAGAAAAATTTATTTTTTTTTCCCTTCTTTATCACCTCCCCTCATTTTAAAAGTCACACAAAACATAAAATCCACAGAATGGATTCCTATTTACCAGAGAGCTCAGGTCATAAACCATCTCAATTATTTAAGTCCTGGATTCTGGGGGAAACTCCCCAAATCATTCAAATTCAATTGGGCTTAGTTCAGTGTGCAACTGTGTTGCTCTGTTCCAAACAAATGCTCTTCTGGCTTAACAGGTATGAGAGCATCAGGGCACAGAGCTGATGTCCAAAGAGAATTTTAATGTGCAGAGAGGAAAAGAAAAAGAGAGAGGAGGAAAAAGGCTCACTCTTCAATGTCAGGAATTGCTCTTTAATGGATCTACCTTTGAATCAAAATTTGATGGCTGACTGGCACATGGTGAGTGCTGCTCCTAGCTCATGAAGGGCTGACACCAAAGCAAACCCCTTGCTGATCAGATGTACTGTATCAGTTTCTTTGACAGAGTCTAGAAAAAGAGGTTTTGGTGAATTGTTTGTAATGAGCAGAGACACTTTCTTTCCCATGTGGTTAAATTAACATTTTTAAATGGCCAGTAATCAGGGGAAAAATGTTGTTAAGGAGAATTCCCTTCCATCAAAAAAAAATCATTTTCATCATTCTGAACTTCAACATTTGGAAATAGGGACTTAGTTTTTCTTTGTTTCACAAGCACTTTACTGATAACCATGAAATGAGAAAAGCCCTAGAGGAAGACCCACAGGACACTGAGTGGAACCTCTCTAGAGAATCTAATGAAGAACATGGACAAGATTTACCTAGGAAATGAAGCCATGAATGCCTCATATGATACATAACAGGAGAGGGAATATTCACATGGAGGAAGTCATTATTTCATTGAGTATAGAATACATATCAAATGCTTCCCAAATATAATGATTTCCTTGGGAAAATGTGAATTTTCACATTCATCTAGCTCTGCTGCATCCTTGTGATATAGATACCTGGTTAGACTAAACAAAATGGATAGAATGAAAACCACTTAACTTGGCTTATCTTATAAATGAAGTCGTATAAGCATTGTTACTTTCCAAAGGTTATTGTAACACAGCCTTTGACTCCTAATTTTGAAAGACTTCAGTTTAACCACATCTCATGAATTTCAGAGTTTAAGTCCTCTTAAAATGCTTTCTTTATAGCACTGCCCTTACACTGGACATTTAGTTTTTTCTTACTAATAAACACATAACAGTCAAAGATTCAGATGTTAAAAGATCAGAGCCTTGAAGAAATTTATTTGCATAGGAGGACGTGATTACAAATCTGACCTCAGACACTTAAGACTTACTAGCTGTGAGATCCTGGGCAAGACACTTAACCCCAACTGCCTTATGTCACCTCCCCCACCTCCACACCCCCCCCAAAAAGAAAGGTGATACAAAATAAATAAGATTAATAAAACAATAAAAATGATTACATTTGTTTGTAGGGAACAGATGTGGAATTATAATTTATATCTCTGACATGGGACAGGCTTCTGGTAACTGATATATTTAGACATTATTGGTCTATTAGCCTCTGGACAATACTGCTCTGCTACATATGTAATCTTTTTGATTTTGTGCTATTCTATTCATAGTCTTCACTGTACAGTGCTTTCCTGGGTGCTGCCAGGCACAGCCCCAAATGGCTGTGAAAAATCTCTTGACTTCAGCCAATCTTCTTAGCTACAGTGCCACCTCCCTTTAATGAACAGAAAGAGCTTTGATAAACTTTTAGTTTAAAGATAAAGATTTAAAGAACTATAGTTCTTTTTAAAAAGTAGTCACACAGCCAGGGGTCTACCTAAACTTTTTTAGGGTGGGAAGTGGAGAGAAAATTCTTCTCCTCCACCCCATTATGGAATAATTTGTATTATTCTATTCAGAATCCTAGCTATAAAACATTTCATTTCCATTAAGAAATTCTTTGAACCAGATACAAAGTTCTGTTAATATTTGAGGGTCATAAAACACATTTTGATTGTCATCCATATAAAGATTACTCATCCAAGAGCTGTCAAATACCTTGTGGTCCTTTAGTCTTCCTATCTCTAACTTATCTTGTTCTAGCATTTTTCCCAAAAGATAAATGGGCAGGAAAAAGTCACAAACACAAAAACTATTAGGAGGCAAGATCATTTCTTCTTTTATCTGTTTGTTCATATTTCTGCCTTTCATATCCAGATAAGCATAGAAAGGCTAATGGAGTTTGATTTCATCATTACCCTTAATAGTTTAAAAGCACTTTAAACTCTTTACTCAAAAACCACATATGATTGAAACTCCAGGAGAATGAGTATTAACACAGTACTTTACACAAGCGTAAGCCTTCTTTACAATTAACTATGTTTTAGAGATTTGAAGACTTAATACTTTTGCTGACAAAAGCTGTTATGATGAGATCTCTGCAAGCTACCATCTTGAAGAGCATCTAAAATGCATTTCTTAACAGTTCACCAGCTCTTTGCTCTCCAATCATGGATATTTCCCCAGACAACTGGCACAAATGCACAGGGGGAAGTTCAAGTCCTATCCCAATAAGTGCAAGTATGAGCTGGGCTGCCCTCTAGTCAACACCAAGATGGCCTTCTACTGCATCCACACCATGTGAGTCTACAGGGGTGTTGAGGCTGGATATGAGCAAATTCTCTTGAACCTCCGAGTGCAGTATCGCAAAAACAAGAATGATTGATGTGGTCTACAATGCATCCAGCAATAAGCTGATCTGGACCAAGACACTGGTGAAGAATTGCATTGTGCTCATCAATAGCATTCCATACTGCCAGTGGTATGAGTCCCACTATGCTTTGCTATCTGGTCCAGAAGAAGGGAAGAAGGAGCAAAGCTGACTCCTGAGGAGGAAGAAATTTTAAATAAAAATGAATCAAAAAGAAGATCCAGAAGAAATTTAAGGAGTTGATCAGCTCACTCCTGAAAGTAAAGTTCCAGCAAGGAAAGCTCTTTGCATCAAGATCAAGTCAGTGTAGCTGAGCAGATGCCTATGTCCTTGAGGACAAAGAGCTGGAGTTCTACCTAAGAAAAATCAAAGACTGAAAGGGCAAATAAACCCTCATCTGGACATTCACTAAATAAATCCCCATATTGTTAAAGAAAAACCAAAGCAAAAACAAAAACAAAATAGTTCACCAGCACTTGTGTTTGCTTATAGGGACCTCAAATCTCTGAAATAGTGAATTTTGCTGTATAAGTTAGCCAAGATCAATAATTAGTAAATATTAAGTAAATAACTTCTAAATGCTAGCCACTATGCTAAGTATTGGAGACACAAAAATGGGCAAAGGACAGTCCCTGGCTTTAAGGAACTTAGAATCTAATGGAGACAACAACATGCAAACAAATATATGTAAATTAAAATACATATGTATGCATATACATATATATGTACGTGTGTATGTGTGTATAATAGTATATTATAGTGATGATGAAAAAAAATAATTAACAGGAGGAAGAGACTGGAATTCAGAGGCATTAGGAAAGTGAAACCATTAAAAAGGTTGGAGAAAGCTTTCTGTAGAAGGCAGGACTTTAGTTGTGACTTAAAGAAAGCCAGAAGTGGAGGGAGAGAATTGCAGGAATGATAAACAGCCTGAGAGAATGTCTGAAAGTGAGAAATGAAGTGTTTTCTTTATAGCATAGCCAGGACAGTGTTACAAGAACTCTGGTAGAGAAAAAAGTGTAAAAATACTAGAAAAGTAGGAGGTGACTAGTTATTAAGGGCTTTGAATGCCAAACAGAGCATGGCTTTCCTGAAAGGCAACAAGAAGCCACTGGAATTTATGAAGGGATATATGTTTTATAAGACTGTATTTTTGTTCTTTAAATTTCTATTATTTCAATTTTATGGTTCTAGAATAATACTAGGACAGTTTTCTTTGATAATTTCTTGAAAAATGATGTCTAGACACTCCTAATCATGGCTTTTAGGTAGACCAATAATTTAAAAAATTTTCCAGGTCATTTGTTTTTCCAGTCAGATATTTGACATTGTATTTATTTATTTTTTTATTATTTTGGTTTTATTGTTTCTTGATTTCTCTATTTGCTCAATTCTATTTTTAAGGAATTATTTTCAATAAAATTTTTTTAAAAAGAAATTTTCCTCAATGAGTTTTTGTACCTCTTTTCTCATTTGGCCAATTTTGCTTTTTAAGACATTCTTCTTATTAGCTTTTTGTACTTCCTTTTGCATCACTTTCATTTCTCTTCCCAATTTTTTCCTATGCTTCTCTTACTTGATTTTCAAGATCCCTTTTGAGTTCTTCCATGACCTGAAACCAATTCTCATTTTTGTTGAAGGATTTGGATATGTTGTTATCTTCTTGTGTGTGAATGTTCTGATCCTTCTTGTCACAATAGTAACTTTCTATGGTCAGTTTTTTCTGTTGCCTGAACAATTCTGCAGCTTATTACTTGGCTTTTAACTCTTTGTTAAAGAAGGATTCTGTTTCCAGGGTAGAAGTTTCAATATCCCAAATTTCAGAAGTTTTGTGTAGTAATTTTCAGAGATCCTTCTAGGGATCTATATGTTTTAAGTTCTTCTAAGGTGATATGATCAAAGGAGAAGTATATTTACTATTCTTGTGGCTTATACTATGGTCTGTGAGTGACCAGGAATACTCTTTTCAACTCTGGAGGGATCCCAATCCCCTTTGGCTGTAAGTTCTAGTATGCTAATACTCTTCCTCATCTTTCCTCAACATGAAGATGTCTCAGATCTGAGTATGGGCAAAGCAACAAAGTCCTGCCTTAGTGCTAATTTAGAGATTTGGTATTATCCTTAATACTAATAGAAAAAATAGGAAGAGAAGGGAGACAGAAAATGCCTTTCTCCTCCCTACCCCAACTGTTGGCCAAAAATATTAACTTTTAAAGAAAGAAAGGTGTTTTTAAAAAGGAGAGAGAGGAAAAAAGGAAAAAGAAAGGAAAAGTGAGAGTGAACGTAAAATAATGAGACATTCAAGAATGTTATTAAAGATAATAAATCTTCTATAGTTGGCATTCATATACCTCTCTTATGGAAAAGCATTATTGATATAGTAGAAAGAATTCTGAACTCAAACTTTAGAAAAACTGAACTTGAATCCCAATTATAACTAATATAAGGTAGTTAGTATAACTAATAATCCCAGCTATTAGTTAAGATAACTAATCCCACTTATCTTAAGGGACTCACAGTCTAATGGGAGAAAACTATGGACAAATAAGATTCTCTCTCTCTCTCTCTCTCTCTCTCTCTTTCTCTCTCTTTCTTTCTTTCTGTCTCTGTCTCTTTCTCTCTCTGATAAACAGTATGAAACATTTACTGTCATATCACTAGTCTGTCCAAAGTGATATAGACATAAAAAAGAACTCTGAAGAATTGAAGTGAAAGATATCATCAAGAAATGGTATAAAGAGAAAATGGAATGATCTGATATCAAAAACAAGGAATGACACATAGAGAGACAAAGTTCTCCCATGAATTCTTGAAATGTTAGGAAACTATAAAGAAGCTTTGTCAAATACATTGAATAGATCCCTAGTGTTCATTGTATGATAAAACATGGACCTATTTCACAAGATCAGCTGATTTGATGGATAGTGATGTATAATACATTTTTTCAAAAATTACTTTTGGCAAAGCAATTGAGATTAAGTGACTTGCTCAGAGTTACACAGTAACTAAGTATTAAGTGTCTGAGACAGGATTTGAACTCAGATCCTCCTGACTCCAGAGCCAACATTCTATCCACTTCACCATCTAGCTGTTCCTGTATAATATATTTTTGAGAAGACTTTCCAAATAAATGAAATTATGGATCAATTCAAATATTTGAGTATATTGGCCTAAGCTCCTCTGGTATACTTGCCCTTATGATTATTAATTGAGAACCATTTTAGTCAGCCAGATTTTGGCAATTTTTAGAAAAGAATACGTTTCAAAAAAAAAACATGAAACATTTTAAAGTTTAATATCTGTATTTTAAACATTTTTAGCATCACTTCCTTTGTAAAGGGCTAGAACTGAGCAGATGCACTTAACCTAGCATTTAAGGCTAATTACCAATTGGATAATTCTCTATTAACATGTTTGGAGGATGACCCTACTCAACTCTATGTTGACTAGATCTGTGGTGTGGTGAAAGAAGGGAGGAGAGATCAGTGGGTAGAGTAGGAGAAAGAGGATCATTATTTGGTTGTGGAGAAAGGGGAAGGAGGTGTGGAGATTCCTATATCTGATCCCCTTACAGCAACCCCAAAAGACCAAGAATAAAGACTTTTGCTTTTCCTGACTCTGGCTGATTCTAAGATAGCCGGAGTCTCAACATTCCTTGAATCTAGGAAATAAACAAAGAGATAAATTAACCCTTGATTTATAGGCTTTTCTGATTTCTGAGAGCACTAAAACTTTAACAACTGACTTCTATGAGTAATATGCAAGTTAATTCTAGAATACAACTGGTGCATACTTACATTACACCTCTCCATTTCCCTGTATGCTTTACTCCTTTTTAGTTCTTCAGAGGCAGCTGTCTCATGTTTCATTGCTATAGAGTAACAGGAGCAGAACCTTAACATTAAAAAGTGGACCTTTGCTTTTGTGAGAAACATATTTAGTAATAACAGTAGCTAATATTTATACAGGACTTTAGTGTTTACAAGGCATGTTACAAATATATCATTTTATCCGAACAAGGAGATAAGGGCTATTATTACCATTCCAACTTTGCAGATGAGGAAAGATAGGTTAAGTGACTTACTCAGGATCATGATTAGTGAGTGTCTGGATCCACATTTGAACCTGATTCCAGGTTCAGAACTTTATCCATGGAAACATGTAGCTAGCTACATAAATTAATGATCTTTAAAATTTTCTGATGACAATCATACTTTACTCTATCTATAGAGTCTGAGCCAGTTATATATCCTGATAGACAACCTTCATAATGTGTTCATCCAAATGCATATTGAAATCTGAGTGAGAGATACTCCCCAACTTAGTTTTTTTTTTTTTTCTTTTTTTAAATGTAGATATACAGGCTGCCTCCATTGAGTGATTATGGATTTATTTCAGGTAGCTCTGCATTGTCCTGGGGTTTGTTGAAATCAACACAATGTCATTTGGAGGACTTCATTATCCACAGGGAATCCAACTTCAACCTGTATTCTGCATTGGATATCCAGCAGATATTTACATAAAGAAAAAGAAAAGAATCACAGGAAAAGACCTTTGCTTAAATCAAGTCAAGTCAAGAACCATTTATTAAGTTCCTGCTATGTGTTAGGTACTGTGCTAGTGTTGGGACTGCACAGAAAAGCTAAATACAACCCATAATCTTAAGGAACTCACAGTCTAATGGGAGGAAAACTATGAACAAATAAGATTCTCTCTCTCTCTCTCTCTCTCTCTCTCTCTCTCTCTCTCTCTCTCTCTCTCTCTCTCTCTCTCTCTCTGTCTCTGTCTCCCTCTAAATACCTTTCTATCTATCTATCTATCCATCCATCTATCTATCTATCTATCTATCTATCTATCTGAAGAATAAATTAGAAATAACTTAGAAGGAAGGTTATATATAAGGCAATAAGTCTTAAATGGTGGAATGTTGTGGTGAAATATTTGAGGGCAGAAAGATTTCCAAGTTTATTCTTTCCAAAGAAGCCAACTGTAATATTGTAATATGAATTGCAAACATGATATTCTAGTAGAGAAGCAAGGTTACAATAAAAAGGTGGAGGAGACTCCATCTCTCTACAAAAAAGATCTGAAACAGTTCTTTATTTTGTGATAATCAGCATCCTATCAAAACCAAGTGTTGTAAACTTTTTTCTTATAGTACAAATGTAATTCTTTCATGGAAGAATATAAATGACAAGTATTCTACATAGTCTCACATTTGGCATATTATACTGTCACTTCCTGGAGATAATGCAAATAAAGAAATGACTGTTTCCCGAATTATTTATGAATTGGAATTGCCTGGAATTTAGAATAAACTTTGTGACCTTTGGATGTTCACCAATGTCCAAAAAGATGTGATTTTTAAATGCTATTGAAAGGTAGCTCAATCAAGTTGCTTTATTTCCCTACACCTCCCCCCCAAAAAAAATCAGCAAGCAAAACCAAATGTGAAAAGCTGGACAGAACCATTTTGTTAACTGGTCTTCTCATTTCTGAAGCTCCTTTAAAGGAGAAATAGGAGTAGGAGTGGGGTTGTTGTTGCTGTCTAATTTTTGTGTGTGCAAGTGAGAGAACAATGTCCTTTTTTTTTTTTTTCCTCCAAGCATTTCATACTGATGATGAGATGTCAAGACTTGTAATACATCCCTGAGTAGAAGGCTCTAGCTTCAGTTCTAGGAGTCAAAATCACTATCTCTTTCTCTTATATTCTAATCACAAATGCTCATCATTGCATTGCTTGAAAAATCCATTACTGCACCTTTGCATTCAAATGCACTGCTATGTTTGTTGAACAGCCTGTCTTACTTGAAAGATTAGAATCTGACACAAGTCCTCTATCTTCTTAAATCCTGGAATGTTGTATGTCTTTTAAAAAACCTCTTTGCTGCATAATAGCCAGCATTGGCCTGATAGGTATGTATTCTCAGGTAATCCTGACTCCTAACCTATGCTATACCTGTTTTTATTGTTAGCCAGCATTTAGGGTAAATTCATTATGTGTGTTCAGACACCACTTTATCAAATTTTTTGGTAGAAGAGAGAAACTCCCTAAGGTTCCTATAAATAGGTTATTAAGATAGAAGGGGCAGAGAGTGTAATTCTGTATGTTACTTTAAAAAAATTATTTTTATTTTTAATTTATGGAATACAATAAGCATTTCCAGAGCATAATACAATAAAAAGATTATTATTCATGACAGTGCAAATGTACTATGCATAAATTGCTATTTCTTTCAAATATATAACAAAATTATCAGGTTAATTTCTTTTTTCTTCCCTTCCCTCCCTCCTTCCTATCCTATGGATAGATAGCTACTATTGGGAGTATGTGTGTGTGTGTGTGTGTGTGTGTGTGTGTGTGTGTGTGTGTGTGTGTGAAGTATATTTGTGTGTGAAGTATATTTGTGTGTGTGTGTGAAGTGTATTTCTTTCTCTGGATGCAGATAGCATTTTTTTTCATATGTCCCTTTTAATTTGAGTATTTATAATATGCAAAATAATCTATTCCATCAAAGTTGTTCTTAAAATGATATTGCTATTACTGCAAATAATGTTCTCTTGGTTCTGTTTATTTCACTCTTCATTATTTCATGCAAGTCTTTCCATGTTTTTCTAAAATCATTTAGTTCATCATTTTTTATACCACGTTTCCCATCATGATAATTTTTCTTCTTTTTCTTGTTTAGCCATTCTTGTTCAGCCATTCCTCAAATGATAGGCATCTCTGCAATTTCCAATTCTTTGTCACCACAAAGAGAGCTGCTTAAACATTTAAGAACATATACTTTATTTTCCTTTTTCTCTAAAAATTTTTAGAAATAGATCAAATAGTGGTATTGCTGGGTCAAAGAATAGAGTAGTTTAATAAGTCTTTGGGCTCTCCAGATCATTCTCCAAAGTGATTTTATCATTTCATAACAAACACTTATTTTATTAGAGCTTTATGATTTTGGTTAGGTCATTTAGACTCTGGGTTTCAGTTGGCTTATGAGTTCCCTTAAATCTCTGAGTCTGTGAGCTTATCATTTCTAGAGAGTTACCCTCTCCTAAAATAATATATATTAGCTTTGTGATATAATCTGGGTAGGCAGCATGGGTAGACTGTATAGGAAATTTATCTTAGAACTTATAAGATCAGGATTCAAATTCTATTGCTGACACGTACTCACCATGTTACCCTGGCAAAGCACTTAATTTCTAGGCACTTCATGAATCTTTCTAGGACAATAAATTGCAGAGAAAGTGATAGCCTACATTGGTGGAATCTCCCTCATCTGTTCTCAATATCAGTGAAATTGCAAGTCCAGTCCTTGTCCTTATGCCTGGGAAATTTTAAAATAGTTTACAAAATGAATTATTTTGATTATTTATTTAATGAACAGAAATTCTAGGGTAGAAAGGAAAAAAAAGGACAACTCATCTGCAAGACAATTTTAGCTGGAATGATGTAATTTTAGTATAATTAAGTCTGTAAATTCCGATTGAGGGAAACTTCTACCCTGGGCATTTAACGTTACTACTTTATGCCTCAGTTTCCTCATCTGTAAAATGGGGATAATAACAGCACTTATCTCACAGGGTTGTTGTGAGAATCAAATAAGTTAACACTTGTAAAATGCTTTGCATAGTGCCTGACACTTAGTAGATATTTAATAAATGCAAGAATAAAAGAAACCTATATGTACAATTATACTTGTCTTAGTCTCTCTATGGTAGCTTCTCAAATTGGAAGCTAAAAATCATATCTTCCTGTTGAAAAATGTTTATAAACTGAAGCTGGGTAACAGAACTTGGATCCCAAAGTCCTTATGGAGAGAAGAATGATTCAGTGTTATTAGTATGAAACTGACTTCAGTACATTAAGAATCCATGATTTTGCTGGCATGGAGATTATCCAAATAACTAATTAATTGTACCCTATATGAGCTTTGAGGATTTTCATCCAAATCTCAGTTTTCATAAATAGCTCTCAAGTATAGGAGAAAGGAGTAACACTGAAAAACTGTCTCTAATGTTATAGTCTTATGTTTCCCACCAGTGGGCTACTCTTTTCCCCCAAAGATAATCATTTGGGAGTCAATTTAGTCAATCTTAAGTAGCTTTAAAAATTATTTACTAAGTATTAAAATAAAAATCTGTATACAATCCTACTGAATTCTGTGAGATATTCTTCCATAATTGCATATAAAATACAGGGGAAAGAATGCTTAAATTTAGGAATCATATGTAGCAAAGTCACAACTTCTGGATGCTGGAAATATTTTTTTTTCCTTATTCAAGGGATACTTAAGATATCTCCTTTAAACATGCTATGGTTTCTTTGCTTGTAAAGACTCCTTATAAATATAAGATTCCTTGTAAATACATGAATTTATGTCCTGGGCTCCTAAAGCAGACATAGCCATCATCTAATTTAGAAAGATTGCTAGGACATTAATGGGAAGACACAAGTATCCAACATCTGCTGGAAGTTTCCAAGATCCTCTTTCAGCCAAATGGAAGGTAAAGAGGAGTAGATCCTGGCCAAGACTGAAGACTGAAGATAAAGTTTCTCCCCCCCACAGTCCAAGAACGTTTATGTTTAAGAGTTTTACAAAGAAAACCAAGCATTCTTCAGCCTCTCAAGTGACATCCTACTCAACTAGGTTGATAATTTATAGATGATCTTACTACATTAACAATGTTTCTCAACCTCTCAATTCTTTTTATTTTTTTAAAAATTTTGGTGCAAAGTCACTTCAGTTCCAAATTATTTTATCACTTAGTTCAAAGCCTGTGACTGATTGATTGAAACTCAAGCTTATAATTGAAATTGATTGATTGAGCATTAACTATTCTGAGATGATGTGATTGAGTGAATCAATCAATCCAACCTTAACACAATCAAAACACATTTACAAAATATTCACCAAATACCAGACACTGCACTAAGCAGAGGAGCTACAAAGAACTGTCCCTATCTATCCTCAAGTTCACATTCAAACAGAGGAGACATTATGCAAATAACTGAGTACATACAAAATCTATTCAGAGAAGCTAGAATGTCAAGTTAGTGAGCAAAGTTCTAGAAGCTAGGAATACTAGAAAAGGCATCCCGTAGAATGTAGGATTTGAAGGAATATAGAGAACCTAACAGGTGAAGATAAGGAGGTGAGCAACTTGTACATGAGGATCTACAATTGCAAAAGCAGAGATGGAAGGCCATAGTTGAGAAATATTAAATCAGCCAATGTAGTCACATGTATATGATGGGGAATTACATATAGGTATGTTTGTGTGTGTTTATGTGTATGCTATAAGACTTGAAAGATAAGAATGGACTGTTAGAAAAATCTTTAATGTCAAATAAGAGATTTTAAATTTGATCCTGAATATGAATGGGAATCAGTGGAGCTCACTGAGCATGAAGAGTAACAAGATTAGACCATATATTAAGAAAAATCAGTTTGACAGCTGAGGTGAA
Source organism: Sminthopsis crassicaudata (assembly GCF_048593235.1). Taxonomy (NCBI): domain Eukaryota; kingdom Metazoa; phylum Chordata; class Mammalia; order Dasyuromorphia; family Dasyuridae; genus Sminthopsis; species Sminthopsis crassicaudata. Next base: position 418,432,961 of record NC_133618.1, on the reverse strand, counting down.
GATGGATTGGAGTGGGGAAAGACATGAGGTAGGAATGTAGCTTACTATCTTATTCTGTCTTAGCAGATGATCTTCATGAGTTGCTGAAATTTCTTTTTCTTTTTCTTTCTTTCTTTTTTTTTTTTTGAGTTGCTGAAATTTCAATAACTTGTGTCACTCTTGGTGATGATTCTCTCCAAAATGAGCAAGTGTGATTCTCAAGAGATATGTGATCCATTATTACATTTATTTTTGAAGCTTTTCCAGTGGGCTAGGTCCTTCCATAATTTTTGCTCATATCACCTATAAAAAGTTATAGTAAACAAAAAGTTTATAGTATAATATATATATAAATGAAGCAAAGTGAAGTGAGCAGAACTAGGAGAATATTTCACACAGTAAGAGCAATATTATGCAATTATCAACATAGTATACAATACAGCAATATTCAATGGATGTCAATAAATGACAGCCATCCCCAACAACACAAAAATACAAGGCAATTCTGAAAGACCAGTGATTAAAAATTCTATCTACCTCTAGAGAAAGATCTGATGAAATCTGAATGTAGATAGAAACACAGTTTTAAAAAAAAGTTTATTTTTCTTTTTGGTTTTTTTTAGTCTGTTTTCTTTTACAACATGACTTGTAGAAATATATATATATTTCCATGACTTCACATGTATAATTTTTATCAAATTGCTTGACATTACCACACAAACACATATACATGGTATCTAACATAGTTTTAGTCTAAAGTAGTAGAGTGACAGTTTAAAGAACTTGAGATGCTATATATTTCCATTATACTGTCCCCTAATCAGACCATAAATAGAGCCCTGTGTTCAGTTCTTAGCATCACATTTTAATTAAGACACTGTCACTGACCCTTTGATATCCAAAATACTGACAAAGTCCTGCTAAATCTATCCCTATAATTTCTTTCCATATGTCCCCTTTTCACTTTAGTACTTGCATGGCATGACTACTCTTCTACATTGGGTACTACTTACTCTTGCCTCAATAACTTCAATATCCTTCTCCCTGAACCCATTCTCTTCTCTCTTAAATTTATTCTCCAGGGCCAAAATGATCTTTCTAAAGTATAGGTCTGATCATGTCACTCCCATGCTTCAGAATTTCTTTTTTTTATTAATTTCATAATTATAAATTTTTGATAGTACATATGCATGAGTAAATATTTTTATAACATTATCCTTTGTATTCATTTTTCCAAATTTTCCCCTCCCTCCCTCTACTCCCTCCCCTAGATGACAGACAATCCTATACATATTAAATGTGTTACAGTATAACCTAGATACAATACATGTGTGTAAATCCACTTTTCTTGTTGCATGTTAAGAACTGGATTCTGAAGGTATAAGTAACCTGGATAGAAAGACAGTAGTGCTAACAATTTACATTCAATTCCCAGTATTCCTTCTCTGGGTGTAGCTATTTCTGTACATCATTGATCAACTGGTAGTGAGTTGGATCTTCTTTATGTTTAAGATATCCACTTACAGAATCATCTACACTCAGAGAGAGGACTGTGAAAACTGATTGTGGGTCATAATATAGCATTTTCACTTTTTTGTTGTGTTTGTTCCCATTTTGTTTTCTTTCTTATTTTTTTTTCCTTTTTGATCTGATTTTTCTTATGCAGTATGATAAAAATAGAAATATGTAAAACATATATTGGATTACTTGCCATCAAGGGGGGATGGTGGGGGAAAGGAGGGAAGAAAACTTTGGAACAGAAGATTTTGAAAGAGTGCATGTTAAAAATTATCTATGCATATGTTTTAAAAATAAAAAAGCTTTAATAAAAAAATAAAGCATAAAAAAAGATATCTACTTCCATCAGAATATATCTTCATATGCATTATCGTTGTTGAAATGTATAGTGATTTTCTGGTTCTGCTCATTTCACTCAGCATCAGTTCATGTAAGTCTCTCCAATCCTCTCTGTATTCATCCTGCTGGTCATTTCTCACAGAGCAATAATATTCCATAACATTCCTATACCATAATTTACCCAACCATTCTTCAATTGATGGACATCCATTCATTTTCCAGTTTCTAGCCACTACAAAAAGAGCTGCCACAGACATTTTGACACATACAGGTCCCTTTCCCCTCTTTTGTATTTCTTTGGGATGTAAGCCCAATAGTAGCACTGCTGGATCAAAGGGTATGCACAGTTTGATAACTTTTGGGGCATAGTTCCAAATTGCTCTCCAGAATGGCTGGATTCTTTCACAACTCCACCAACAATGCATTAGTGTCCCAGTTTTCCCACATGCCCTCCAATATTCATCACTATTTGTTCCTATCATCTTAGCCAATCTGACAGGTGTGTAATAGTATCTTAGAGTTGTCTTAATTTGCATTTCTCTGATCAGTAGTGATTTGGACCACTCTTTCATATGAGTGGATATAGTTTCAATTTCCTCCTCTGAAAATTGTCTGTTCATATCCTTTGACCATTTATCAGTTGGAGAATGGTTTGATTTCTTATTTTTTGGGTCAGTTTTCTATATATTTTGGAAATGAGGCCTTTATCAGAACCTTTAACTGTAAAAATATTTTCCCAATTTGTTACTTCCCTTCTAATCTTGTTTGCATTAGTTTTGTTTGTACAAAAGCTTTTTTAATTTGATGTAATCAAAATCTTCTATTTTGTGATCAATAATGATCTCTAGTTCTCCTTTTGTCATAAATTCCTTCCTCCGCCACAGGTCTGAGAGGTAGACTATCCTCTGTTCCTCTAATCTATTTATGGTCTCATTCTTTATGCCTAAATCATGGACCTATTTTGATCTTATCTTGGTATATGATGTTAAGTGTGGGTCCATATCTAATTTCTGCCATACTAATTTCCAGTTTTCCCAAGTTTTTTTTTTTTTTTTTTTTTTTTTTCAAATAATGAGTTCTTATCCCAAATGTTGGTATCTTTGGGTTTGTCAAACACTAGATTGCTATAGTTGTACCCCATTTTGTCCTGTGTACCTAATCTGTTCCACTGATTGACTAGTCTATTTCTTAGCCAAAACTAAATGGTTTTGGTGACTGCTGCTTTATAATATAGCTTTAGATCAGGTACAGCTAGACCACCTTCATCTGACTTTTTTTTTCATTAATTCCCTTGAAATTCTCGACCTTTTATTCTTCCATATGAATTTTGTTGTTATTTTTCCTAGGTCATTAAAATAGTTTCTTGGTAGTCTGATTGGTATAGCACTAAATAAATGCTTCAGAATTTCTAATGGATTTTTACTTTCCAGAATAAAATGCTAATTTTAAATGTGGCATTTAAACCCCATAGAGTCTTATTCTAATCTGCCTTTTTGGATTTATTTCATGATACCATCTTTTCAAGTAATCTCTAGTCCAAGTAAATTGGTCTTTTTTTTTACATTTTAAGCTTAGTATTCCTTTTCTGCATCCCTGTGCTTTGTCAAAGACTGTTTGTTCCATGTGCATTGAAAGCTTCTCCTTACTTCCTTTCCCTAAGATTCTTAGTTTTCTTCAAGGATCAACTCAAATTCTTGGAACAAAAGATCCTAACCTTTGGGGCGGGGGCAAGGGGATAATGTGTCACAGACCTCTCTGGCAGTCAGGTAAACCCTCTTCGCTGAGTAATACTTTTGAATGAATAAAATAAAATATATAGGATTGCAAATGAGACAAATTATCCTGAAATACAGTGGGATCTATCTGTCTCTATTTTCTTTTCTTCCAAGTTCATAGACTCTAGATTAACAAACTCCTGTCTTGGAGAAGAATATTCTTCATCTCCCTAGTTATTAGTTTTCTTTCTGGCTTCAAATCATCTTATTCTTTTTCATGTAAACACTGTATCTTTCAGTAAAATTTAAGCCCATTGAGAGCAGACTTTTTTACTTTGTCTTTGTAATTCCTAACACTTTTCAAGTGTCATTCTACCATTAATAACATACTATATCCTACTCGTGCCATCCATAATTTTTTTTCTACTAGCCCATGAATTCTTTGTACTGGATTCTTATAAAATCATGGTGTTACAATAAGCATAACCATATGGTACTTCTGGATGAATGTTGGTGACAAACAACACTAATATAAAATTATAAACTTTAAATGCTTATTTACCCCCAACCCTGACAACAGTAGTTTTTAATCCCAGAATTAGTTAAGAATAAAGAATTAGTTAAGAATAGATTATGCAACAATTTACATTTCTATAGAGCTTTAAAGTTTAATAGGATTTTCTCAACTATGAGACCAGTTATCAATGATTGGCTCTGAATGACACCTGAGGAAACTGATATTAAGAGAGATTAAATGACTTGTCCTTGTTTACCCAATTAATGTATATCTGAGAGAGGATTCAAACTAAGGTCATCTGACTACAAATTCTATTCCTATGGGAAGAAATAGAATCCAGGGAAAGTATATTGATGTAGAGTTGAGTTGGGTTCAAATCTGAGCTCTGTTTGTTATTCACTGCCGAAATGACATTTGATAATATCCTAAATATTTCTTGCCCTTAATTGCTCAACTATGAAATAAGAGAGTTGGATTCAAAAATCTCTTCCAAGTATAGATCAATGATACTGTGCCTATATGGCTTTTATAATCCCCTACAGATGTAAAGATTTACATCTTTAACTCTATCATTCTTTGTCACAATATCATGCTATCTTTCATAAAAAGTAGAAATTTGGACAACACTGAATAGGAGAAAGATCACTGGACAAGGATTTAGGAAACATTGATTATGGTACTGGTTGTGACACAAACTTTAGACAAGTCACTTAACCTCTCTATCCTTTAATTTGTTCAATTTTTAAATGAGGGAGTTAGAATAGATAAAGTCATTTTCATCTCTGATATCTTATGGTTTAAAAGCAATATATCACATTATCTAAAATTTTCAGTTGTCCAAGGTCCTCATTATTAGCAAAAATTTATATGGGAATATATGTCCCATTCCCAAGTAAAACAAAGATGAAATGTGGGTTTGAATATATCATATCCTAAACCACTTTTTCTTATCTCTACCTCATTTGCAGGTAGACAAAACAGATTCAGATTTCAGATAATGATGATATTGGTGTGATCTAGATATTGTTCATGCACTTTTGTTTCTCATTTTCCATACTATTTGTCAAATAAATTTCATACACTGTTCTGTGTCTGTATGAGCAAGTGTAAATGGAGAGTAAAGATCTTCTGGTAACTTCTATTTACCTCATTTGCTCTTTCCATTCAGTTTTGTTTTGTTTTCAAAAGTACTTGGCTATAAAATAATTATTAATTCATCTTGCCTTTTTCCACACCATTGTCCAACAAAGGGGTGTCTTAGGTATTTTGGGAACATTATTTTGTATTTCAAGTAGATAATAGCATATTGATTAGGGACAGGTAGGTGTTGTAGTGCATAAAATGTTCTGACTAGAGTCAACAAGATTCATCTTCCTGAGTTCAAATCTGGCTTTAGACACTTTCTTACTGGCAAGTCACTTAACCTTGTTTACCTTGGTTTTATCATATATGAAATGACCTAGAGAAGGAATTGGCAGACAACTTTGGTATTTCTGCCAAGAAAATACCACATAGTGTCGTGTAAAATTGAACACGACCAAAGTGATTAAACAGCAAAATGAGGACAACAATAACACCACTCTGCTATGGTTATATATGCAATAGCTATACTTCTATGAGTAAAGAATCTCTTTTTAAAAGTAAAAATAATTCTGTTTTCTTACTAGATTATTAATTATACTCAGAGATGCTTTATCTTAATTTCTCTTTGATCATCCATTGCCAGTGGCTCTTGCCACTTTAGTTTTAAGTTTCTTTGCTGATCTCCCACTGGCAACACTATTGCCAAGTAGTTAAAGATCTGTAATAAACACTTAATGCATCAGGAGAGCTAGATATTTTTAAAGTAGGATAAAGGGGATACTGGAGAGGAAGAGAATACACCTGTCTTTTCAAAACTTCATTCCAAAAATCAGAAAGTTAAGACTATATGCTCATTCAAGGCCAAACAATTCGAGATTGAGGCTGTCTTTATTTTCTGCATATTATTTGGGAAAAATAGAAGATTCAGAAGTAACGGCGTTGAATTGAACTTTAAGATATTATTGAATTGAGAAGCAGTATGATGTAGTGGAAAGCATCCTTGGCTCAGTGTCAGGCAAGACCTGAGATTGAATCTATCCATTAAGTCACTAAATTCTTGAAATCCTCATTTCTTCATATCTAAAATGGGATTATTAATACTTGTTGGTATCTGCCTTCACTAGGATCATTTTCAGAATTAAATGTAATAATGAATATAAAGAGCCTTGCAAACTTTCACAGTCTTATGCTAAAATCCACTATTTTATAATTAATATTATTTTAATGCTTACTCAGAGGCTGATTTTAATTTTTTTTTTCTTCACCTTCTTCTGAAGATCCAATAGCATAGAGTATCACAGGCCATGTTCATGTTCCAACTGGCTTGCTCAAAGACATAATCAAGGGTTTGACTAAGTTATTATTATTATTTTTTGTTATTGTTGTTTGTTTGTTTGTTTGTTTTTGAGGGCAGTACTGAGGTTTGCATGCAGTTCAAACATTACATAATTCTTTTGCAAATGAAGTCCCAGCTCTTTTCTAAGTCTTATTGAAAATGGCAGAAATAGAGTAACTTTTAGGTCAATAGAAAATGTCTAGCCAAGCCTCATCTTCCCCACTTTTTCCAGAGAAGCCTCCAGCTAAATTCAGTGATATGGTCCACTAGTAAAAAGAGGAGTAATATATATATGTGTGTGTGTGTGTGTGTGTGTGTGTATTATATATATATATAATACAGAAAGAAAGCTGAATGGTGAAATCAAAATAAATGAAAAACACATTTTAAAGTGCTTTCACTGTGGTCAGTGTTCAGGATACATACAGATAAGAAAAATCATCCTTGTCTCAAAGGAACTCATATTCTAATGGCCTACATTGAAATGCCACCTCTGATATTACTTATTTGATTTTGGGCAAGCCACTTACACTTTTTAGGCCAAAGTTTCCTCAACTGTATAATGAGGGAATTGGACTAGTTAGGGTTTTTTGTTTGTTTGTTTGTTTTGTTTTTTTTTTTTTAACATTATCCCTTATATTCATTTTTCCAAATTTTCCCCTCCCTCTCTCTACTCCCTCCCCTAGATGAAAGGCAATCTCATACATATTAAATGCGTTACAGTATAACCTAGATACAATATATGTTGTAAATCCAATTTTCTTATTGCACGGTAATGTAAGGGCCCTTTAAATGGGCGGACACAGTGCATCGGGAGATTGAGGCCCAGAAATAATTTCTGTGGATATTAGGACTGCCCTTGGGCGGGATCCTGGCCATATTGAGATAGCTTCGTAATGGGTGACTCTCTCGCTGATTGGCTGTGTGTGTGACCTCACAGGCCCTATATAAGCCCACTGCAGGCAGCAACCGCCCTCTTTAACCTCTGTTAACCTGCTGTTCACCCTGGCTCCCTAGCCTGGGTGGCCAAGCCAAGATGGGTAGCCAAAAGAGGTAAGGGTTTTGGTAGTGAACACATGGGTCTTCTGACCAGGTGTTCACTCGGGAACCAACAAGTCAGGGCATCAGTCAGGGCATTATGTGAGTAGGTATAATAAAGGCTTTTAAGATTACACGTGATTGTTCTTGAGTGCGCTACCGGTTATTAAGCTATAGATTCAAGAGATTGTGGCCAGAGACCTTAGAAGGCCTCAGAGGAGGCGAGCCGGGTAGAGCTCACACTGCAAAGGACAGTGGTCAAAGGTACTCTGGTGGGTCTAGGACAGACTAGTAATTGTAACTGCCAGGAGAGCACGTTACAAATGGCGCCCAACGTGGTGGACGCATCAGGAATTATCAGGTTTTGAAAATATTTAATATTCAGAATTAAGATTCTGAAAGATCCGGTAGAAACGCCACTTAAGAGGGAAGACAGAGAAGCAATATGGACCCAGGTAAATCTGGGATCGGACTCAAGGACACAGCTGAACATAATGCTTATATCAAGAGGTTAAAGAGCCAGATGGAAGATCTTTTAACAAAGATCACCACTGAAGAACAGCAGGAAGCTTGTAATCAAGCTCCACAAAGGCTATCCCCACACCCAGTAAATAGAGCTAGGAGAGGGAGCAACCTAGAGCTAATGCGATTGTATGACAGTAGAGAGTATAAAATGCCACAGCAAGAGTTGCTGGAATTGCAGGTTAAACTACAGGTTGAGATAGAGAAAGAAGAAAAAGCTAGGTTACTACAGATAGAACAGGAAGAGTTCAAACCAGTGGCAGAAACTAAAGAAGGAAATAAACGAATCACATGGACTTCAGTTGTAGAAATTCTTCTTAGCGTTTTGTTGGTTTACCTTGTGCATTGTTGTTTTAAGGAATTTATTGATTACTCTTTCATTGAGAAGAAGTTTAGTTCTTTTTATGTGCAAAGCTCAGGTTTGATTTTAAATCAGCCTTTGGGGGATTTTCCAATTCTTCTTCCCTCTGCCTCACCTTCTTGGGCCAAGGGAGAAGGGGGAGGAGGAAAAGGAAGGGCGATAATACCATCTGCACTGCCCATTAATCCATTCAAAACTCCTGTGTCTTCATCTCAAAGGACAGGAGTAGGCTTTATACCCCAAGGCAAAAAGGAATTGTGGGGTATTGAGTATAATCAGAAAAGTTTTAAAGATGCAGTTCAGTTAATTTCTAAGAAACCTTACAGGGATAAGACCTTGCAGTTAGAGAGAGTGGAGTTTTATACTTGTAAAACTGCTAGGATCGTCTTTGGAGAGTTGAAACTCCTCTTTTCTTACCTCGTGGATTTTCCACTTCCACAGGTGAGCTTGATTTCCCAACCCCCTACGGGTACTTATAAAACAGTGTTTATGTCTAGAATGGGTTGGAAAATTGTTGTTTTAATCACTAGAATAAATAGACAGTGTGTGATCTTTGACCCAGGAGGAAAAGTAATATCAGATTTATTGATTCACACTCCTGGAGTACAATTCGGTATCAGAAACTCAAACTTTGATTTTTAGGCAAAAGAATTCAGGGATATAGCCGAGTGTTCTAGTAAAGTCATTACTGCACAGACTATCCCCAAGATCTCTTCTAAACAAGAGAAGGGAATTTTGGGATATGTGATTGCTTACAATTTTTAAATTTTGATTTTACATTTTTAAACATTTTTGATTTTACATCTTCAAAGTATTTTGATTTTACATTTTAAAGTTATTTTGGTTTTACATTTTTAAATTCTTTGCATTTTACCTTAGCAATGCACTTCAGGCATACACAGAAAGTGCAGCTAAGTGACAGACTGACTTTTGTCTGACTTGTTAATCTTTTTGACAACAACTTTGTTTCCACTGTGATGTGGAAAGGCCTGGATGGCATTTGGAAAGGCCCAAGTTGGGCCCCAGGGACATTCCTTCCTAGGTGCAGATCCAGCAGTAGAGTTCATCCCCACCAGAGACATTTGTAACCTGGGGATCCAAGAGAAGGACCAGACAACAGTCCAGAGAGACCAGCCAGATGTCCGCAGCCCTTCAGACGCTGATGGCAGCGATGCCCCTCCTGACCGTGACACCAGAGACAGCAGACACGGTTCCAGTGTTGCAGCTGAGATGGACTGTTTTGGGTGATACGCAATATAAAGACTGTAAATGGACAATGGGCCTGCTTGCTTCTCCTTTGGCCACTTGCCATATGGTGGCCTGGGGAGAGGCTTTGCCCTATGCTTTCTATTGAAGGACTATGCTTTTAAATTAGTGGGTGAAAAACCAACGCACCCACCTGCCGTTGTTATTGAGACAATGTTACTGGACATGACTTTGCTTATGTGCACCTGTGAAACTAGAATTGTTCTAGAATTGTGAAAAGTGCAATAGAGAATTGTGATAAGCTAGAATTGTTCTGGAATTGTGAAAAGTGCAATTGAGAATTGTGATAAACTAGAATTGCTCTAGGATTGTGAAAAGTGCAATAGAGAATTGTGATAAGCTAGGATTGTTCTAGAATTGTGAAAAGTGCAATTGAGAATTGTGATAAACTAGAATTGTTCTAGGAGTGTGACAAGTGCAATTGAGAATTGTGATAAGCTAGAATTGTTCTAGGAGTGTGAAAAGTGCAACAGAAAATTGTAAGAAACTAGAATTGGTCTAGAACTGTGATAAATGTAACTAGAATTGTGACAACCTACCTACTGATATTTGTTAACTAGAATTGTGATGTTTTACCTTGTTGACTTCCCACCTCAGTGTTGACATCCTACCTCATTGGCATCCAACCTCTTTGGCTTATTATCTCGAGTATGACTTTGATGAATGGGTTGAACATTTGGGCCACTGTTGAGCCTGGTTCTCATTGTCATACTTCTGTTTACTGATCTGCTGCTTTGTACCTTCTTGGGCATAACACTGTCATCTCATGGATCAAGTGAACTATAGCTGGTGCTAAAAGTTTAGCTTGGTGAGATGTGCGGTTCCCGCAAAACAAGAGAAAGGGAATTGTAAGGGCCCTTTAAATGGGCGGACACAGTGCATCGGGAGATTGAGGCCCAGAAATAATTTCTGTGGATATTAGGACTGCCCTTGGGCGGGATCCTGGCCATATTGAGATAGCTTCGTAATGGGTGACTCTCTCGCTGATTGGCTGTGTGTGTGACCTCACAGGCCCTATATAAGCCCACTGCAGGCAGCAACCGCCCTCTTTAACCTCTGTTAACCTGCTGTTCACCCTGGCTCCCTAGCCTGGGTGGCCAAGCCAAGATGGGTAGCCAAAAGAGGTAAGGGTTTTGGTAGTGAACACATGGGTCTTCTGACCAGGTGTTCACTCGGGAACCAACAAGTCAGGGCATCAGTCAGGGCATTATGTGAGTAGGTATAATAAAGGCTTTTAAGATTACACGTGATTGTTCTTGAGTGCGCTACCGGTTATTAAGCTATAGATTCAAGAGATTGTGGCCAGAGACCTTAGAAGGCCTCAGAGGAGGCGAGCCGGGTAGAGCTCACACTGCAAAGGACAGTGGTCAAAGGTACTCTGGTGGGTCTAGGACAGACTAGTAATTGTAACTGCCAGGAGAGCACGTTACACGGTAAGAATTGGATTCTGAAGATATAAGTAACCTGGGTAGAAAGACAGTAGTGTAAACATTTTACATTCAATTCCCAGTGTTCCTTCTCTGGGTGTAGCTGTTTCTGTCCATCATTGATCAACTGGAAGTGAGTTGGATCTTCTTTATGTTGAAGATATCCACTTCAATCAGAATATATCTTCATATGCAGTATCGTTGTTGAAGTGTATAGTGATTGACTGGTTCTGCTCATTTCACTCAGCATCAGTTCATGTAAGTCTCTCCAAGCCTTTCTGAATTCATCCTGCTGGTCATTTCTTACAGAGCAATAATATTCCATAACATTCCTATACCATAATTTACCCAACCATTCTCCAATTGAAGAACATTCATTCATTTTCCAGTTTCTAGCCACTATGAAAAAAGCTGCCACAAACATTTTGGCCCTTTCTCATCTTTAGTATTTCTTTGGGATATAAGCCCAATAGTAGCACTGCTGGATCAAAGGGTATGCACAGTTTGATAACTTTTGGGGCATAGTTCCAAATTGCTCTCCAGAATGGCTGGATTCTTTCACAACTCCACCAACAATGCATTAGTGTCCCAGTTTTCCCACATCCCCTCCAACATTCATCATTATTTGTTCCTGTCATCTTAGCCAATCTGACAGGTGTGTAATAGTATCTCAGAGTTGTCTTAATTTGCATTTCTCTGATCAGTAGTGATTTGGACCACTCTTTCATATGAGTGGATATAGTTTCAATTTCCTCCTCTGAAAATTGTCTGTTCATATCCTTTGACCATTTATCAGTTGGAGAATGGTTTGATTTCTTATATTTTAGGGTCAGTTTTCTATATATTTTGGAAATGAGGCCTTTATCAGAACCTTTAACTGTAAAAATATTTTCCCAATTTGTTACTTCCCTTCTAATCTTGTTTGCATTAGTTTTGTTTGTACAAAAGCTTTTTTAATTTGATGTAATCAAAATCTTCTATTTTGTGATCAATAATGATCTCTAGTTCTCCTTTTGTCATAAATTCCTTCCTCCGCCACAGGTCTGAGAGGTAGACTATCCTCTGTTCCTCTAATCTATTTATGGTCTCATTCTTTATGCCTAAATCATGGACCTATTTTGATCTTATCTTGGTATATGGTGCTAAGTATGGGTCCATATCTAATTTCTGCCATACTAATTTCCAGTTTTCCCAACAGTTTTTTTTTTTCAAATAATGAGTTCTTATCCCAAATGTTGGTATCTTTGGGTTTGTCAAACTAGATCGCTATAGTTGTACCCCATTTTGTCTGTATACCTAATCTGTTCCACTGATCGACTAGTCTATTTCTTAGCCAAAACCAAATGGTTTTGGTGACTGCTGCTTTATATTATATCTTTAGATCAGGTACAGCTGGACCACCTTCATCTGACTTTTTTTTTTCATTAATTCCTTTGAAATTCTCAACCTTTTATTCTTCCATATGAATTTTGTTATTTTTTCTAGGTCATTAAAATAGTTTCTTGGGAGTCTGATTGGCATAGCACTAAATATATAGATTAGTTTGGGTAGTATTGTCATCTTTATTATATTTGCTTGGCCTATCCACAAGCACTGAATGTCTTTCTAATTATTTAAATTTGACTATTTTTGTGGCAAGTGTTTTGTAATTTTGCTCATATAATTCCCAACTTTCCTTTGGTAGATGGATTCCCAAATATTTTATACTCTTGACAATTGTTTTGAATGGAATTTCTCTTTGTATCTCCTGCTGTTGCATTTTGTTGGTGATGTATAAAAAATTTGAGGATTTATGTGGATTTATTTTGTATCCAGCAACTTTGCTAAAGTTGTGAATTATTTCTAATATATATATATATATATTTTAGAATCTCTGGGGTTCTCTAAGTATATCATCATATCATCTACAAAGAGTGAGAGTTTGATTTCCTCATTACCTAATCTTATTCCTTTAATCTCTTTTTTGACTCTTGTTGCCGAGGCTAGCATTTCTAATATAGTATTGAATAATAATGGTGATAGTGGGCAACCTTGTTTCACTCCTGATCTTACTGGAAAAGGTTCCAGTTTATCTCCATTACATATTATGCTTACTGACGGTCTTGAATATATGCTCCTGAGTATTTTAAGGAATAATCCATTTATTCCTATACTCTCAAGTGTTTTTAGTAGGAATGAATGTTGTATTTTATCAAATGCTTTTTCTGCATCTATTGAGATGATCATGTTTTTTCTTATTAATTTGGTTATTAATATGGTCAATTATACTAATAGTTTTCCTAATATTAAACCAGCCCTGCATTCCTGGTATAAACCCTACTTGATCATAGTGTATTATCCTGGGTATGATTTTCTGAAGTCTTTTTGCTAATATCTTATTTAAGATTTTAGCATCAATATTCATTAAGGAGATTGGTCTATAGTTTTCTTTCTCAGTTTTCAAGCTACCTGGTTTAGGTATCAGTATATGCCTGTGTCATAAAAGGAGTTTGGTAGGACTCCTTCATCCCCTATTTTTTCAAATAGTTTATATAACATTGCAGTTAATTGTTCTTTAAATGTTTGGTAGAATTCACATGTAAATCCATCTAGTCCTGGGGATCTTTTCCTGGGGAGTTGATTAATAGGTTGTTCTATTTCTTTTTCTGAAATGGGACTGTTTAAGCAGTTTACCTCCTCCTCTGTTAATCGAGGAAGCCTATATTTTTGGAGGTAGTCATCCATTTCACTTAAGTTATCAATTTTATTAGCATAAAGTTGGGCAAAGTAACTCATTATTTCTCTAATTTCCTCTTCATTGGTGGAAAGATCTCCCTTTTCATTTTTAAGACTAACAATTTGATTTTCCTCTTTCCTTTTTCTGATCAGATTTACCAGATTTGTTTTATTGGCTTTTTCATAAAACCAACTCTTAGTTTTATTTATTAATCCAATAGATTTTTTTTGTTTGTTTTGTTTTTTATATTCAATATTATTGATTTCTCCTTTTCATTTTAGAATTTAAAGTTTAGTTTTTGGTTGGGGGTTTTTCATTTGGTCTTTTTCTAGCTTTTTAAGTTGCAGGCCCAATTCATTAATCTTCTCTTTCTCTATTTTATTCAAATAAGCCTCTAAAGATATAAAATTTCCCCTTATTACCACTTTAGCTTCATCCTACAAATTTTGGTAGGATGGCTCATCATTGTCATTATCTTGGGTGAAAATATTGTTTCTATAATGTGCCATTTTACCCAGTCATTCTTTAAGATGAGATTATTTAGTTTCCAATTACTTTTTGGTCTATTTACCCCTAACTTCTTGTTGAATGTAGTTTTTATTGCATTGTGATCTGAGAAGAAGGCATTTAACTATTTCTATCTTCCTGCATTCAATTTTGAGATTATTATGTCCCAATATATGGTCAATTTTTGTATAGGTTCCATGAAGTGCTGAGAAGAAAGTATACTCCTTTCTATCACCATTCAGTTTTCTCCAAAGATCTATCATACCTAGTTTTTCTAATGTTCTATTTACCTCTTTAATTTCTTTCTTATTTGTTTTGTGGTTTGATTTATTTAATTCTGAGAGTGCAAGGTTGAGATCTCCCACTATTATAGTTTTACTGTCTATTTCTTCTTGCAACTCTCTTAACTTCTCCTTTAGGAAGTTAGATGCTATACCACTTGGTTCATATATGTTTAGTATTGATATAGCTTCATTATCTATGCTACCTTTTAGCAGGATATAGTTTCCTTCCCTATCTCTTTTAATTAGATCAATTTCTGCTTTTGCTTGATCTGAGATAAGGATGGCTACCTGGTTTTTTTGGCTTCATCTGAAGAATAATAGATTCTGTTCCAACCTTTAACCTTTACTCTGTATGTATCTCCCTGCTTTAAATGTGTTTCCTGTAAACACCATATTGTAGGGTTCTGACTTTTGATCCTGTCTGCTATCTGCCTCCATTTAATGGGAGAGTTCATCCCATTTACATTTACAGTTAAAATGATTAATTCTGTATTTCTTGCCATAATTAGTGATTTCACTTATTTATTATTATTATTATTTTTTTTTTTTTTAGTGAGTTATTTTCTTTTTCCAAGTCACAAATCCTCCTTTCTTGGGAATTTTTTATCTTTTCCAATTCAGAAATCCTACTGTTCTATGATTTTTTAACCTTTTCCAATTCACAAATTTTGTTTCTCTGCACCTCCTGTGAATTCTTTATTTTTTCCAACTCAAATTTCAGGACGTTGTTATTGTCTATCATAGCTTCTCTTTCCTTTCCCCATTTTTCTTCAAACTCTCTTAACTTTTTAATAGTCTCTTCTAGGAGAGAGTTATTTGATGGGGGACAGATATCATTCCCCTTTAGGGTGTTATCTGGAGACTCTGTGCTGTTAGCCTCTTTGAGTTTGGACACCCTTTCTTTCTCTGTATAGAACGTGTCAATCATTCTTTTCAGCTTCTTACTCATTGATAAAATTCTGTGGGAGTCTGCCCTTGGGTAGGAAATTCATCAGCTTCCTCCCAGACTTCGGGTAGAATGCAGCAATCCTGTGACTGGGCTAAGAGAGAGCTCTGAGAGATAGTTCTCCTTTTCCCTCCAGAAATAACTTAGAGGTGGTTAGCATGGCTGCCTTGTGAGGAGTGCCCAGTGAGGAACCCCCGCTGCATGGCCTAGCAACTGCCCTGAGGTTTGATGTTGAACAGTGAAAGTGTCACAGATCCCAGCCAAAGCCTCCTAGGGCCATGGATATTAGCAGTTGACGCAGAACCCCCTGCACTCAAACTGGAAGTGTCTGCCCAGAAAGCACAGTTCCTCTTGTGAAGGTTCCCCTGTTATGGGAGTTCTGCTTCTGCTGAAGTTTTGCTACTGCTAGAATTCCACTGCCTCAGGCTGAGCCCCACACTATGTGGATTAGAGGCTGCCCTAGGGTATGTCTCCTGCTGTTCAGGTTCTTAACCTTAAGGGGAAGCCTGGGCAGCAGAAGGCAGCTGCACAACTGTGCTGAGATCAGTGTTAGGTCACTTCCAGATTGGGGTGGTTCTAGGATCTGGCTTTATATTTTAAAGTGGCTTTGATTTCTCTTCTGATCTTCTGTTTTATAAGCAGACTATAGCTATCAGCCTATGCCAGATTCCTCTATCTCAGTGGCCTCTCTGATACCAGAGTTCTTCCCAGCCCATTTGGCACAGTGTGCTAGCTCCTAGTCCAACCCTGCCTGTGCTGATCTTTTTTATCCTCCCCTTGGAACTGACTTTTTCTGTTGAAATTCCAGATTCTCTTTAGCTAGTGAGTTGTGCTTCTAATCCTTGTGGTTTTTATTAGTCCAGTGTTATTTTTGAGGCTGATTTAACTTGTTGGTATTGAGGGAAGATGGGAGCTTACACATTCGCATGTATCTTTTCTGCCATCTTGGCTCCGCCCCAGACTAGATAGCTTTTAATGTCCCTCCTAATTCTAGATCTGTTTTGTCATCTTTTTACTCTCCTTTATACACCATTACAACCCACCCTACTCCAAAAAACCAGTAACCATTTTGGGCTCATCCAAACTTTCTCCAACTAGTGAGTCTATGAATTTGGTTCCCTTTATTTTATTTTATTATTCTGCACATGTTCAGAATATAAAATCGATAAAAGATACCAAATGTATTTATTATTCTGTATCATATTCACGAATGTATCTAAATTTATGCAGAATAATACTAAATGAATAAAAGGAACCAAACCTGTAGTACTCTGTGAAGAGCAATACATTTATACACACATATCTATGTGCATATGTATATATATACACATACACATACAAAACAATACATAGTAAAAGAAAGTAAATGAATTTATATGCACATATACATACACATATGCATATACATCTCACAGTAGCTTATATCTCTCTCTCACTAGACTAAAATGAACTGTTTTCTGAGATTTATTCTGCTTTTAGCTAATCTAGTTCTATTACTATCTCACTTAATTACTATCTCACCCATTTAAGTGGATATACATAGCTACAATGAAAAAGCAAGAACTGCTTTATTTTCATTTTGCATCCCTAAAGCTAAATCTAATGCTTGGCATATAGCATAGAATGCACTTAATAGATGCCATTTGATTGATTAAGATTAATAGCAATGCTATTATAAAAAAGGGACTTAGAGCTAAGTGATATGTCTTGTAAGCTCTCAGCTAATGCCTTTTTTAATAGTGATATTTGACTTATTGTTTAAGATAACTTCATCTCTTTTGCTTCACAAGATGAATAACACCTAGAATTTTCTGATATAGACAGAGATGAAGGAACTTAGCCATATAGGTTTTGAAGGTAAGGAAGAAATAGAGACAATGGTGCCCACAACAACAGCACAATTATTTATTCCCCTTGTCATTGGGTTCTGAAAACTTTAAAGAATGCTCCATTTCCAGTGAAAGGGAAGAAGCTTCAAGGACAGGCAAGTTTAGGAACTAGACAGATGCCAAGTAGAATTCAAGAACTTGGAGTAGAGTTCTGTGACATGTAGACAGTTTCCCCTGTCTCTGTCCATGGTTCTGTATCCATGAGGATCTCTGAACTACAGTGTAGCACTATGCTATACTGCTTTATACAATCTGTTATGAGTTTCTTTTATCCTGAACATAAATCACTAGGGTATGGGGATGCTAATACAAGAAAATGTACCTCTGAGTTGGCTTTTCCATTCCATATCATAGCTGGAATGCAGAAGAGGGAGGACTTGTACTCTAATCTGAAAGATTTTCTTTCAGCATCTTCCTCTGTGTGTCTCTCTGACTCTGCCTGTCTGTTTCTTTTTAGTGGGGAAAGGGGGTTTGAGAAATAGATATAATTAGGAAGCAGCAGAACATAATTTGTAATATATGTCTAGAATTTTAAAATTTAATCTGCTTTCAGCTAATCTATTTACATTACTATCTCACTTAATTACTATCTCACCCATTTAAGTGAATATACGTAGCTAAAACAGAATGCTAGGTCTGGAAAGAAAGAATAGGTATATCCACTCCAATTTAGGACTGAAATATAGTTCTCAGAGCCAAGAATGTAGGACTGAGGAGCAGTATTCTGAGTGACTGAAATTGACCTGCCCCAGAATCTTGTAAGCCATCATTAGGGCAAAATGATGTTGTTAAAGGCATATTTAGAATTTTAAAATCTTTTCAACCTAAGCTTTATTCTTTTTCCATCTTTACATTGGGTCCCCTCTTTCTAACTCTCCTTTTCATTTTCCATCAAATCTGTAGTCTGTGTCTATTTAAATTAAAGGACCAATCTAAAGAAGCTATTCTAGATGCCTCTGTGTAGGCAATCCTTGGGCAATACAAATTTCATTTCATTAAAGTCATTTCATATTAAATGCCACACTAAATGATGTTTATAAAAATAATTTGAAATACATGGAACATTACAGATTATAGAAGCTGAGATACTTTTATACTTTGATGGATAGCCTGTTGAATAGTTAACATTTAATAAATGCTTACTGATTGATAAATGGATTAAGTCCAGAATCTCATCAGGAAATATCACAAACTATCCATACCCTCTGATCCTTAGTAATTGTTGTCTGTATATTTCTATTTGTCTTCCTAAGAAGATATATGAAAGAAGGCTTTTCCAAACTTCTTTTAGTACTTGATGAATATTTGTGCAACATTCAAGATGTCCATAAAAACCATTCACCCTCATTACATGACCTTCTGTTTCTTGTCACATATTTTATTATTGAAATCTAAAAAATTACCCAGAACACTCACAATTGGCTTTTGGACCTAAGATACTTCAAATATAATACGTCACCTAAAACAGCTGTACTACCATTTATTCTGTGAGTGGTTGTGTCTCTTTTATATTCTGTCTCTATCAATACTAATTGTTTTCATTTCTTTGTAACTGATTTAAACAAGCTCTCTAGGTTATCTTCCTATACTAGCTGCTTTTCCCTCCTTGCTTCTGAACTTTCCCTACTCTTCCTACTATTTGTATGTCCTTTCATTTTCCCCCTCATACACATAATGTAGTTTTTGTCTAAAGTGAATCTTTTTTTTGTCCTTTTCTGACTCTACTTCTACCATTTTTTTCCCAGGCGATTTCAATCATTTCTCAATGCTTCACTGTGTAAGCAAGATTATGTGTAGTCAGCTAAAGATTTTATCAATATGCTCGAACTTTTGCAAAGTACCAATTAGACTGATTTAGTTGCTGTTTAGAGTGGGAGGAATGAAAAATTATATTTTTAAAGATGGTACACTTTCTTAGGCCTTTTAAAGCTTTTTTTTTTAGATAGAAAATTATTTAAGAAAGGTAATGGCAAATTTGCAGTCAGCATCTTCTCCTCCGTCTTAAAAACTGGCAAAAAACAAAGGATTCAGAGAATACCTAAGCTTCCAGAAAAGTGGAACACTTATGGCAAAGACATTATTTGAGGAAGGAAAATAGTCCTGTAGCTCTACAGAGCAAGTCATAGACCTACACAGAGCATGAGTTGCATGTGCTACATATGCTAGGGGATAATTTCCCCTAGGGAAATGGATAATAGCAATGGTTCTATAAGTTTTGCCAGGAACCCTAGCTCATGATCTCTCTGCATCTATACTTAGGTAAGTTCTTGTCATACAGCTTTAATTATGCTCAATCCTAAGAGCTATTCCTGGAAGTGAAATGAACTCACAAAAGCATTGCTAGGATACTTCCACTAGTTGCTGTATATACCTTTTCTAAAAAGAAATTGGATTTGTATGTGTTCAAAAATAAATGAGAACTTCCATTTAAGAAAGGTGTGAAAGTCTTCATAGATGTAATGATGAGTTTGCTTTTCCCAGTCTTGCATTCTAAGAAGCAGCCAGGTGGTACAGCATATAGAAGCACTTATCTTAAATATCACTTCAAACACTCACTAGTTGTGTAACTTTAAACAAATCACTTAATATTTGCTTGCCACAGTTTCTTCAACTATAAAGTGGGAATGATAATAGTACTTATAATAAAATTAAATAATATTGGTAAAGTATTTAGCATACTATCTATCTGGCCTATATAGATATTATATAAATGTTAGTGTCATCATCATCATCATCATGGAATGACACTGGGGCAGGGCTGTGACAGGAAAGTCCATTTCTTCTAGGAACTGAGTTTTTTTTTTTTTAATTTCTTCATAAGTAGTCATTTACATAATGTTAAGAATTATGTTGAGATTCCTATTAAAAACACCTGAGAGTATAGGAATAAATGATCTTTTCTTTAAAGTAATCAGTAGAATCTATTTAAAACCATCAGTAAGCATCATATGTAATGGAGATAAACTGGAACCATTCCTAATAAGATCAGGAGTGAAACAAGGTTGCCCACTATCACCATTATTATTCAATATTCTATTAGAAATGGTAGCTTTGGAAATAAGAGTTGAGAAAGAAATTAAAGGAATTAGAGTAGGTAATGAGGAAACCAAATTATCACTCTTTGCTGATGATATGATGGTATACTTAGGGAACCCCAGAGATTTTACTAAAAAGCTATTAGAAATAATCCACACCTTTAGCAAAGTTGCAGGAAACAAAATAAACCCACATAAGTCATCAGCATTCATATAAATATACATATATATATATATATATATATATATATATATATACATATACATATATGTATATATATAGCACTAACAAAATGCAACACTTAGAGTTACAAAGAGAAGTTCCATTTAAAGTAACTACTGATAGTATAAAATATTTAGGAATCTATCTGGCAAGGGAGAGTCAGAAACTATATGAGCTAAACTACAAAACACTTTCCACACAAATAAAGTCAGATCTAACCAATTGGAAAAATATTAAATGCTCTTGGATAGGGTGAGCAAATATAATAAAGATTACAATACTACCTAAACTAATCTATTTATTTAGTGCTATACCAATCAGACTCCCAAAAACTATTTTAATGACCTAGGAAAAAATAACAACAAAGTTCATATGGAAAAACAAAAGGTCAAGAATTTCAAGGGAATTAATGAAAAAAAATCAAATGAATGTGGTCTAGCTTTACCAGATCTAAAATTATATTATAAAGCAGCAGTTACCAAAGCCATTTGGGATTGGCTAAGAAATAGACTAGTTGATCAGTGGAATAGGTTAGGTTCAAAGGACAAAACAGCCAATAAATTTAATAATCTAGTGTTTGACAAACCCAAAGACCTCAGCTTTTGGGATAAGAACTCATTGTTTGACAAAAATTGTTGGGAAAATTAGAAATTAGTATGGCAGAAACTAGGCATTGACCTACACTTAACACCACATACCAAGATAAGGTCAAAATGGGTTCATGACCTAGGCATAAAGAATGTGATTATAAATAAATTAGAGGAACATAGGATAGTTTACCTCTCAGACCCGTGGAAGAGGAAATACTTTATGACCAAAGAAGAACTAGAAATCATTATTGATCACAAAATAGAAAATTTTGATTATATCAAATTGAAAATTTTTGTACAAACAAAACTAATGCAGACAAGTTTAGAAGAGAAGTAATAAGATTTTTTACAGTCAAAGGTTCTGATAAAGGCCTCATTTCCAAAATATACAGAGAATTGACTCTAATTTATAAGAAAGCAAGCCATTCTCCAATTGATAAATGGTTAAAAGATATTAACAGATAATTCTCAGATGAAGAAATTGAAATTATTTCTAGCCGTATGAAAAGGTGCTCCAAGTCATTATTAATCAGAGAAATGCAAATTAAGACAACTCTGAGATACCACTACACACCTGTCAGATTGTCTAGAATGACAAGGAAAGATAATATGGAATGTTGGAGGGGATGTGTGAAAACAGGGACACTGATACATTGTTTTTGGAATTGTTAATACATCCAACCATTCTGGAGAGCAATTTGGAACTATGCTCAAAAAATTATCAAACTGTGCATACCCTTTGATCCAATAGTGTTACTACTGGGCTTATATCCCAAAGAGATTTTAAAGAAGGGAAAGTGACACATATGTGCAAGAATGTCTGTGGCAGCCCTTTTTGTAGTGGCCAGAAACTAGAAATTAAGTGGATGCCCATCAATTGGAGAAAGGCTGAATAAATTGTGGTATATGAATATTATGGAATATTATTGCTCTGTAAGAAATGACCAACAGGATGACTTCAGAAAGGCCTGGAGAGACTTACATGAACTGAGGCTGAATGAAATGAGCAGAACCAGGAGATCAGTATATACTTCAACAACAATACTATATGATGATCAATACTGATGGATGTGGCCCTTTTCAACAATGAGATGAACCAAATCAGCTCCAGTAGAGCAGTAATGAACTGAACCAGCTATACCCAGAGAAAGAACTCTGGGAGATGGCTATGAACCACTACATAGAATTCCCAATCCCTCAATTTTTTTCTACCTGCATTTTCTATTTCCTTCACAGGCTAATTGTATATTATTTCAAAGCCCAATTCTTTTTGTACAAATTTCAATTTGTACAGAAAAATAATTGTTTGGACATGTATACATATATTTTATTTAACTTATATTTTGACATATTTAACATGTATTTGTCAACCTGCCATCTGGGGGAAGGGGTGGAGGGAAGGAGGAGAAAAATTGGAACAAAAGGTTTCATAATTGTCAATGCTGAAAAATTATCCATGCATATATCTTGTAAATAAAAAGCTATAATAAAAAAAGAATTATGTTGAGAGGCAGTAGAGATATGGGGAAAATAGCCTTGAACTTGAAATCAGAGTACCAGTACAAGAACTTGGATATTGTAATTTATTAGCTAAGCGACTAGATGAATCTCTTCATCTCTCCAAAATCTCAGTGTCTCCATATGTAAAATGTTAATAATAATACTTGTTTCATGGAATCTAAAAAACTGCTAAATGATCTATTCTTTTTATGTTCTTTTTTGCAACAGACACAGTGAAGCATTTTATTTGTTTTAGGTTCTGGAGAATAAAGAATTTCTCATGTGGATATAATATGTTATTTCAATTCTCCATTATCTGTGAACATGGACTGGATTCAGACCCCATTCCCAGAAAAAATATAGATGAATGAATTCCTAAATAACTTTTACTTGTGTTTAGAATACATTTAATGATTTTGTGAGAGTCCAATGACCTTTCACATATGCATTTTGCTTAGGTAATTTAATTTTGGTATCTGATAAAGAGAAATAGGTTGAGTTGGGTAATTAAGAAGTAAATTAAATGACAGGACAGGATTGAAAACTGATCATAATAATTAGCAATAATAATAACAGACACGTCAAGGTTTGACAAGTATTTTCAGCATATTTTCTTATTTAATCCTCATGTCAACTTCATAGGAAATATGTAACAAGTCTTAAAATACCCACTTTCTGGATGAAGCAACAAGAACTCAGAGAAAAGTGTCCTCCTAAAGGTTACACAACTAGTAAGCATCTGAGATGATGGGGCAGTGACTGTAGTCCCAGGCTTGGAGTCAGCTTCCTGAATGCAAATATGTCCTCAGATACTTAGTAGCTATGTGATTCTAAAGAAGGCACTTAACCCTGTTTGCCTTAATTTCCTCATGTATAAAATAACCTGGAGAAGGAAATGTCAAACCACTTTAGTATCTTTGCCAAGAAAACTCACTAGAGTCACAAAGAATAAAACATGATTGAATGCATCTGAAACAATGAACATCTCAGGTAGGATTCTATGACACATTTTTCTGACCAAAAGTACAGTAGTCTATTATGAAATACTGATTCTCTCATTTGTGCCTCTCCCTCTGTCATTAATATCTCCCTGCCTGTGTCTCTTTTTGCTTTTTATTCTATACTAAGATTTGGTTTCCTTATTTCACCCAGATTGGAAATGCTACAGTTACTCATAGATCTGATCCCATTGCTAATCTGATACAGAAGCTTTAACCTCTTCTGTTTCTGATCTAAATTAGTTTGTCTCTGAGTATTTTTGATGCTTGACTTGTTGGGGTTCATTATATTAGTGCTAGACCATTATGGTAACTCTCAATCAATTGTAAGTTGTTTTTAACAAAAAAACTTTGGAAGATGATTTTATTGTTCTTATTTTAATTTCTGTTGATTTTCACTTATATCTACATGAGTTCAAATAAGATTAATTTATTGAGGGAGTTTTAAGAGGAAAAATGAAATATTATTTATGTAAAGATATAAATGTAGCAAAAGAGCATATTTGAACTTAGGAATCTCATAAAGAAAGGATTTTTGCTGATATGGCATTTGTCCACTTTTTTGTACATTGATGATTGCAGGATTACACCTGAAATTTGGCTATACTGCAACCAAGTGGAGAATTATGTTTAGCTTATAACCTCACTGCCCAAAAAGACTGGCTACTCATAGCCATGATTAATTTAATCACAGATAAATGTCGTGTCCTATTCAATTCTCTTCTCTTCATGGCCAAAAGTAGAAAGAGCATGATAACAGACATGTAAGTCTTCCATTTGCCAGCTTATCTGTCCCTGTAAATATCCTTTTCCATCAGATTTTCTTCCACCTGACTGCCTCTCTTCTTTAGTTTCCTGCCCTTTGAAACAACAGCTGGTGTGATTCATTAAAAACAAGCTTAAGTTTATACATTAAAGTCTTTTCTGCTTTTTCTTTATCAAGCTTCCAGGTTCACTAACCAAACTCCTGAGGGTTTTTTTTTTTTTTTTAATGGAAACATGTTCCTTTTATCCCTTTCCCCAGAACACTTTAATTGTAAAATAATTTTTAAAATTAAAAAGAAACAGTATGGTGTGGTGTTTAGGGAGTTAACCTAGGCATCACGATGACCTTGCTTCTGACACATGTTGGTTATGTAACTGGAAAAGTCACTTAATCTCTGTCTGCCCCAGGTAACTTACTAAATTTATAAATTGTATTAGAAATCTTGATCTTCAATGGGAGAACTTTCTTGGGGGAGTTCCCTCTATTAATGAAATTATAAATCTAGCTAAAAACAAAGATATTTAAAAAATTATAAGCATAAAATTAAAAAAAAACAGATATACAAAGCAATTTCTCCATGCTATAATATTTTGAATTTATGTAAAGCCCTCAGCTGAAATTACATACCCTAGAAAAGAGGGTAGATTCTTATGTTCTCATGTGGAAACACAGAGTAGGAATTTGTTAGGAAGATAATTTTTTGTAATGTTTATCATGTGGGAAGATACTGTAGTTAAAAGAAATAAATATTTCTATTTCTTAAAAATAATATTTTTCTTCATTCAAAGAAAGAGAATTCTCTTCCCAGAAGACATATCAATTTCAATCAATGAAGGAAGACTCTCTTCATTTTTTCTAGTCATTATCAACAAGTTACCAAATAAAGAAGTAAGAATTCATCAGCCTTTAATATCAAACTGTTCATTATTCCTGAAGTAGGATAAAAGGATAATTTTCTGGGATTCTATCTTGTAGAAAGGCTAAATAATAAGAAGATGTAGGGAATTATAGGCAATAGAAATTCAAGGGAGAAAAATTATCTTTAAGCAAAGGAAACTAAAAACCTAAAATACTAAATTTCTAAAAACACTTTTATTTATTATAATGATCAAGATCATAATGTTATATTTCCACAATACTTTGAGGTTTAAAAACCCTGATTAAAAAAAAAGGGTAGGATAATATAGATGTGGAAAATAGATTGAGAGAAGGGAAATGACTTCTCTATAGTCACAAAATTAAAAATTGTCAGACCAAGGATTCAAATCTAGATTCCTTGATTTTAAATTCAATTAAAATGCTGCCTGATACAAAGGAGTTGGAACTGGAATTGGAGTTGGAAAACCTGAATTCAGTAGTGGCTCTGCCATTGACTGCCGTTATAACTTTCCAAAAGTCAATTAACCTCTTTAAGCATCAGTTTTCCTATCTATCAACTAAGAACACTGAGTTAAATGACCTTTATCATCTCTCCAAGCTGTGATCTATTGATTCTAAACCACATTGCCTTATACTTGACAATATTGGTAAATGGCATTAGCTATATTACTGAAACTTAGCTATCTGAACGTACCTTTTATTATTAATGTGGGTTTTAGATGGAATAATCTAAATTTGGATAATTTTAGATGTAAGCATTTCCATAAAACACTAGTTTCTTTTTAAAATTTGTTTTATTTTTAAAACATTTTAATTTTTCTTCAATTACATTAAAAACATTTTTTACATTGTTTTTAAAACTTTGAGTTCCAGATTCTCTCCCTTAACCCCATCCCTAGCGTTCATTGAGAAAGCCTATGTGAAGTTATGCAAAACATTTTCATAAAAAGTTACATTGAAAACTATAGTTTCTTAAAAGCATTTAAAACATTATTTATTGTTTTTCTCAGCTGAGAATAATCCCATAGATACTTTGGAGCATGTATGGACATTAGTAAACTGGTTCTGCTTTTCTAACTTGATGAAGAGGGCCCTCTTTGATTGGCTATGGGAAAACATTCAAAAGTTATTGTCATTACAGATCTGTCTATTATTCTGCCCCACTTGAGCATGAACTTTGTGAGAACAATGTCATGCAGAAACTGCATGAGTAAAGTGCATTCTTCCTAATGACTAAGGTGATATAGGGATAAGGGTGATTCATTTGTTGAGGGTAATTGTTTATGCTTCCAATCTCAAAGTAGAAGATAATTAATATTAATTGGTTAAGTGGAAATGGCAGCTAACAATAGGAAGGACGACCAAATCTTAAGTAGGTTCCAAGTTAGTAGTATTGGAGAACAGACATCTCCAACTCCTCAGGTATACTACTAAAACTTTTCCCATAATGTACAATGAGCTTTGAGTCAATGTGATCACAATAGGAAGGATTCTTAAGGATTAGATTGGTGTATAATAGAATGGGCTGACTTGTAGGATGGTGTTTGAATCTGAATCTGAAGGGATGCCTATTTGAAAAGTATAAAAAAGATTCTTCCATTGGAATTTAAAATCATATATTCATTTTAAACACTTTTCCTACATCACTATATTACATTTTTGCTCATTACTAAAAGACATGCTACTAATCCTCATTTCTCCATCCTTTCATTGTTTATTTATTATTTCATTATTTAGTTTATTTATTTCATTATTTAGTTATTATTGTCAGCTCTACTGTGCTAAATATAGAAAGACAACCCATAGGACCTTACATTCTATTCAATAAGAAAAACTGAAGACTTCCAAGAGAAGTCAAATTAATTAATCAATTAGCACATATTAATATCAGGTAATGGAAATACAAGAACAACTATATTCTTTCTCATAGAAAGGGATTAAAGACAGGACTGTTCGTGAATTGAGGCTTAAAACTTCAGTTATACAAGTTGAAGAGACTCAGGTTTGGGGTACAGGAATTGAAAGAAAAGTTCATCTGTGTAGCTAGGAGGAGAAGTATTTGATTTGTCAAACCAATCCAGAGACTATAGTTTATAATATAAGGTAATGGGGAAAGACAGATAGGAAATGGTCTGCAGGGTCGAAGTAAAGTTGCAACTAGAATCCAAAGAGATCTCTGATTTAAAGGAATAAGCAATCATAGCTTGAGATACTGAGGGGTCACATAAAATGATAGGATATGTATGATATCTACAAAGAGTTAGCTTAGTGTGTTCAACAAACAGCCATATTTTTATGGGCAGCCTCATGATGTTAGTCCTTTCTTCCACACTTTTAAAAATAGTTCCTCTAGGTTGCAGTGTTATTTTCAAAGGAAATGACAGTCTTCAAGTAGTGTCAGGCAATATCCTAGGTTGGCAAATCTGTAAGTTAAATTTTAGAAACAACACCAAATCAATTAACTCTAAATTTAAAGTGGCAGCATCCCTCTTCTATGTGATAACATTTATAAAAGCTGTGTTTCTTCTTATTAATATTTGTTTTTTTTCAAACTTTTAGGATTGTAACTATCATTTCTAGATATTAGAGCATATGACCATCAGTTTGCTAGAATAATAAATGGATATCTTTGCTTGTTTATCCTGAAAGAAACTAATAAGAAGGTAAGGACCTAATGGGGTTGAGACACACAGAACACTACAGACTCTAATTCCAACAACCCAGAGAGAAAAGATACAAATATATGAGACTTTAATTTCTCTTTACAAATAATAGTAGCCATGTAATTGGTCCTTTTTAATATTCTTTCTCCCTTCTAAATACTATTTTTTTTTCCTAAGATGCAAAAGCATCAGCTGAAAAGAGGGTACAAAGACACATGGGAACATCTGCTCTAAGAAGCCACTTGAAAAATAACTATGCCAGAGAATGGGAAAAACATCTGTGCAATGTTCAGGAAGCTATTAGTAGTGCCTTAGGAAAGTGATGGGGGAAAAAGAACCAAATATAAAGACACTTTAAAATGGAGTTTAAGAGAAGGTACTAAGGCACTTAATGGGGGCAAAAAGACTATTTAATTCCCTCTGAACAACTTTATGCAATGGTTGAAACAGAAGGGATAAGAGAAGATTTGCTATAATTGATTCAGAAATATTGTCTACATACATACACCAGGCCTGATTCATCAAATATGTATAACTGTCAATAGTGAATAAACATTTATCAAGAATGTATTATGTTCCAGACACTGTGCTAGAGTCTAGGGACACAAATATGAAAAAGAAAGAGTCCCCTCAGAGAGATTACATTCCAGTAGGGGTAAAGAAGACACAAAAATATCTGAAAAGCTGAGGTGGGGAGAAGAATTTTACCCGAGGCATGAAAAAATTAACAGGGTACCTCCACTCAGAGGATCATAGAATTAGAGATGGTTAGAATATTAAAGGCCATCTTTAGTTCTACCTTTTAATTTTACAATTGAGAAAATTGAGGAGAAGAAAAGTTAGGTAACTTCCCCTAAGTCATGCAGGTGAGTGAATGGCAGACTCTAGGACTTCATATGCCTTTCCAATGAACCTTTCTGCTTCTGCTCCTTCAGTAGGACTGAAACAATAAGATTCAATACCAAGGTAGCACGACTAATTAATTAAAGGAGAAAGCAATCACAATGATATACTTTCCCTCACAATTCTTGCCAGAAGCTGCACTACAAAGGAGCTCCCTTCTGGCCTGGTCTCACTTTGATGGCTGAGATAGATAGCAATCTCTTCCAGCAAAAATACAAGTTATTCCTGGAGTAACTACCAGTGGTGTGCTAGTAAATATTTAACAATCAGATCCTCAGGATGGGGAGGCAACAGGGGAAAAGCAGGGGGAGAAGAAAAGATGTATACAGGCCATACTTCTAAGTTTAATTTGCATTATTAACAACTTCTTTATGAAGTGTAGACAATGAAAACAATGATGGTCAGATTTATAGCTTTTGCTGATTTTGAAGTTGTAAATATTCACATCGAAGATTTAACAATTGGCTCAGGTTAGCTTGTTTGAACTGACTCCTCTATATTTTATATTCATGTATGTGTATACATATGTAAAACATATAGTATATGAGTTTTTATGTGTGGATGTATACATATGACATATATAGGTATGTATTGTATACATATATATGAATGTATATGTACATATACATCTATTTATATATGTATACGTACATATTTTTAGTTTTGAGAAATGCAGATCTTGATAATTCTAGAAGGATTAGGGAATATTTATAACAACTATTAAATTCTCCAGTTCTGTATATCTCTCTCCTCCTACCTTTGAAATTAGGATTAAGACCCTGGGAGAGCAAGAACAGAACAGCTGTGAGTCATATAGTGTAAATACTCTTTCTTCTTAGAAAGCAAAGAGGGATAATGAAAACATTTATTTTCCAGTCCTTTTATAAGCCAGTGAGAAGAATTCAAGGTCCACATATTTTAAATGCTTTGAGCTCTTCAGAGGGAAAACTTAGCGTCAATATCAGATACACATATTACTCACTCATAGAATAGCATCTAATATTATATTCTTTTTAAGTTTATAGTAGCATCATTGCTAATATAAAGTCATAAAAAGTGGATATGTAATGAAATTCTTCTATGTCTGGGAAATTCAGCATCACTTCTCTTTTATGGACAAACTATCCTCTGGTCATTTAAAATGTATTCTTTTAGATGAGTGAATTTCCATCAATAATAACATTCCATAAAAAAAGCAAATCTGTTGTATGGGAGTAAAACAGTTTTGTGGAAAGGAAATGTAATTATGCCGAATAGTTTCAGTTTGTAAACCAATCTTGGATTTTCAAGAATTCTTGAAAGAGACAAGCAGCTATGGAAATATAGGGAGATAACTGGATACTATTGGCAATGGGATAGAAGGTAGATAGATATAATTAGATGATTTGATTTGGACTTGTCTAGTGTTTTCTATTTGCTTCTGTCAGTTTTAGGCATAGCAAAGAATGTGCTAAATTCCAGTTAAAGACAGCTTAGCAGATTGTGTGATTTAATTACTAAAAAGGATAGGAAACTCAGACTAAAAGAAACCTCCCTCAAGAGCTCTAGGAGACAGCTCTCAATTCATCTAGGCAGACAAGAAGTTTGTCCAAGAGATGAGCCCCAGGAGTTAGTGAGAAAATGTATAATTAGGTAAAGTACTGACAATTTTATTTCAAATTAATGTGAAGGGACAATGAAGTTTTACAGAAAACTACAGAAATTATTTGATGTTCATATTTCTGTTATAGTATCATGTAGAACATCTATATACTAAAATGTAGATTTTTCCTATAGAAATAGCAACAGAATCATATCAAGAAGCAAAATTTAACTTTTACTGAGGAAGGACAATGTAGAGCCAGAGGTACCATATGGTGAAACATACAGAATGTAGAAAACAACAGCAACAAAGAATTGTTTTTTGGTGATTCTCTTCAGAAGTCTACCTACCTAACATAAATTAGAGAAATATCTGATGTCTTTACAGGATAAGCATCATAAATAAGAACTAGAAGAGAACTCAAACTCCTCATTTTTCAGAGGAGAAAATAGAATTAAGGAAGCTAAGCACTTTGTCTAAGTCACACAGAACATAAAATATCAGTGGTGAAATTTGAGCCCAAGTCCCCATATCCCAGAGTCAGTTTTCTTTACATTTCTGATCCACTCATCTACCTGAAAGATTGAATTTACCTGAAGAGAACTAGCAGACCCAACAACCAGTCCTAAGTCCCTATTGCATTTTAAGTCGGAGCATGATATCAAAATTATACTGCAAGTCAACCACCTACCTCTCCCTCACTCTTATTACCTAAACTTCACCTTTGTCCTCACTGGGGCTTGGATATACTTTTAGGTCATCATCTTGGCCTTCATCCTAAAGTTCTGGAATTATTTTCCTCTTTCCTAATTTTGCAATTATATATTTCTTCCACACATAAATCCATAGTCCTATTTTCCTATTATTTGCAACCTGCCAAACTGCAACCTTAGATTGCCACCACTATTTACCTTTTATGATCTTTTTCACATTGTCACTAGAGAAAGCTACACAATTATGATGACTGGCTACATATTTATAGTGCCCAATTGCAACTAGTCTTCTATTGTAGCAAGGCAATCCTTTCTTTCTTAATTATTTGATTCTTTATCAAATTACCCACAAGAACTATTCAAAAACTTTTTTTCTCTCCTAAAGCATCTACATCATTCCTCCCTGATAATTTTAAAATGTGAATCTGAGGAGCCCATGAACTTCCCTAAATTGCACATGGAATACAAGACATACAAAAAGAGTAAAGAAATCCCCTGTTCTACAGCTTCTTAATGATAAAAAATTAGTCTCTCTCACTTTTAATTTTATGAAGCTGTTAGATTTAACATCCCAGTTCCGTTTTCAGTTTTATTGCCATATTGCATAGTAGGTTCAGATAATTAATTTTATTTCTTCTGGTCTCATTGCAAATTTTACCTTGTTTACTACTTTGTTGTTTAATGACTTTGTCTTCTTTTAAGAAATCACATTAACAAAAGGTTTATCAGATTTCTTTTATAAAGAATCAACTTTTAGTTTTGATTTTAATAGTTTTAATTTTCTTATTTTTAATTTATATCTATTTTAATTTTGTCACTTTATGCATTTTATATTTCTTATTTGTTGGCTTTCTATTTTTAAAAATACTCAGTTATTTAAATCTGCTTTTTTCTATGTTTATTAATACATGTCTGTAGGAATATGATTTTTCCCCTAAGGACTCAGTTACAATTCAGAAATGTTGGTACATTTTTCATCATTATCATATTCTTTCATATGATCATTTATGTCTCTATGATTTCTTCTCTGACTTTGAATTAGAATGATGTCTCCATGTTAATCTGTCTTCCTTTGGTGATTCCTGAAATTTGTTATTTTTATTGTATTATGATTTATACATGTACTATTTCTGCTTACATTTTTTATATTTATTTGAAATATTTCTATGCCTTATTCTTGCTGATTTAAAAAAAATCCATATGATATTGAGAATATGTATATTCTTTAGCAGTCTCATTTATAAGAAGCCATGTTTATTTTAGCTTTGATTTCTGCAGCAATTTATTCAGTTCTATATTTTTTTTGGTTTATCTTCCTATTAGATTTATTACCTAACTTGATTACTCTTATCCAGAACCAAGGGACAGTCGTTAAAATTTCCAGTAATGATTGTGTTATTGTGTTATTGTCATATCTTTTTGTAGTTGTATTATTTTTTCCCTTCTTGAATTTAGGTTCAAAAAGATTTGGAGTATATAAGTTTAATATCAATATTAGTTTAATATCAATAATGTGATACACTTTACTCATTTATCTCTTATGAGTTCTTTTCTTTTGGATTCCCAAGAAGTAGGAACAATGTTCTGTCTAAACACCAAATCCCTGTAGACTACAGAATATCTCTTTTCCTCCATAGGATCATTCATTGTTAGTGCCTCCCTCTCTCTTTTCCTCCATAGGATCATTCATTGTTAGTGCCTCCCTCTTCTACTGACACAAGATTTTACCTTTTCTTTCCATCTGTTTCATTCCCTCCCTTTGCCTCCTTTTTTTTGGCAAACTCTTTTTTCTTGAGACACTATATGAGTTACATACTTTTCATTGTTAACCTTTGATTTGGCTATAGCACTTCACACATTCTTCTCTCTGTGTTTCCTCTTCTTTCCCCTTTTATTTTCTCACTATTTGATTCCTTCCCCTTTGACAAATTTCTCAAGAGACTAGATCTCAAAGCAGTCTCAGTCTTCTCCTCTCCCTTGCTCAACAATTCAAGTTTCATCAAAGTTTCATTCAAGTTTCAATTCAGTTTTTGCCCCTAAGCAACTTCTGAGGCAACAGGACTGATTTGAGCTAGATGTTAGAATTTTTTCCTCAGGTTTAGTTGGGTGTCACAGAGCTATACATGTCACCATCTTGCCCCAGTTTCTTTCTTTTCCTCAGTTTTCTAGCACAAGGCAAAGAAGCCTTGCTGTTTTTACTCAAATTAAGCTTTGGCTTTTTGGTTTCCTAGACACAAGAGGAAGGAGTGGTGGTGAGAGAGTTGAATCTATGATGGAAACTTGTGAATTCTTGTCCTATGATAGGTGATGGTAGGGAATGCTAATTGAGCATTAGGGATTAAATGATGTGGTTCATTCATTGGAAATTATGTGAACTTCAGAGTTCCCACCAAGCCCACCCAGTTATCAGAGTAGATGTTACCTTAAACCAACAGGAGGCCACATTTCTGGCCTTGTTATCTTGCCAGTAGGTCTAAAGCTTGCTCAATCCACCAGTCAGCAAAGACCTTGTAGATAAGGAATTCTTCCTTTCCCTGAGCAGGTACACTAGATCTTACTCTTGCTGGACAAGTGACTTCTGTGAGGAAGACACCCTCAATAACATGTATTCCTATCCAATAGCATAGATTCCTATCGTGCACTTGCTGAGATAGACATAATGAACATGCAAATTTGCTTTTGTCTAGGATCCACACTACCTTCTCCCTCACTCTCTAGAGCCCACTCTCACTTTGCCTTTCTTCTGACTTTTAAGTAGTTCTCTTAAGTAGTCTCTTCATTCACAACCCCATTAGACTACCTTGGACAGGCCATGTGCCTTTCATGAAATAAAGGGATCCTTTTGGCTATGAAAATGTCTGTGAATTTTTCACATTCTGAACTACCCTCTCAGACCTTGTGTTTCCTTATTAAGGATTTCATTTCCTTAATACTATTTTATACAGTTTTTAATGAAGTTTTTAATGCTCTAGACTGTGGACAAAATGATTTTTTTTTCTCTTGCACATAATTCTTATTTTGATATGGTTTGAAACATCTGGAAAATTATTTATATCTATTCCTTAAACTTGCTTGTTGGTCAGATGATCTTGAACTTCAGTTCAAATTTAAGATACTAAAATATTGTGTCTGTGACTCTTCTAAAACATCATTTGCTTATCATTTTGGAAGCCTAGATTTGAATAAAATGAAAAAGAGAAGTCCTTGTAGGCATCACGTATTAGAGAAGTAATATCTTTTAGGCTTCTATAATTCTATATAGAATAAAAATTGACATTTTTATCTTAATATTTCTTTATCAAGATGATCACTGTTTAAGCTCAAACCTTACTCAAAAGAATGTTGATCCTGGTGTTTCATCTATTGCACCATTTTCTCCATTATTTTAGGGTGAATTGTACTCAGCCTTTAAGTCAAGAAGAGATTGCTTTTAAATGGAAGTGAGCATACTGGGAATCTTACAAGCAGCCCCGTAATTAAAAGAGTGTTGTAGCCAATGTATGAAGTCTGAGGGAAGGTGTTGTTCTGACTTTTAGATACCATTAATTGGAAGAATTGATATGTCTTTTGGTAAGTGCTTAAATCAAGACAAGCAAATTATCTTCTAAGTACAATTAAATGCTGATATCTATAAAAAGGATAATTTAAAAAATAGTCTAGATAATATTTTAAATTTTTTTTCATATTTTTAGGAATGCTTTATGCATGTTTTAGGAACAATTTTAATTCATACAATCCACAGAACTAAACCTGTTAATCTTCTTAAAATATGAGACAATTGAGCTTATCATACATTTACATGAACAACCTGCACTTGTGCTTGCACACATACACACAAAACACATACACACACATACACACACACACATATACCCCAAAGGAGCAGCATACTTTTTATATTTTCTCCTCAACATACTTCTTTATAAACACTTTGTATACATTTGCTTACAAAATTCTTTAAGACCAAATCAATGCTTTCTTTTGGTTTGTTGTTGTTGTTGTTTTTTTTTTTTTTTTTTTTTTTTTTTTTTTTGTGTGTGTTTTTGTTTTTGTTTTGTTTTGTTTTGTTTTGTTTTGTTTTGTTTTGTTTTGTTTTCATGCCTCAAGCCAGGAGAAACCTGCATCATTCTATTACAACACAGAAGTATACCTATTCTCAGTGGAATAACAACTCATTTTTATGATTTTCCCACACAACCTCTACCCCCTTTCTTTTTTTTTTTTTCTGGTAGTAAATATTCTTCCCTCAAATTTATTTTTCTCTCCTCAGTATGAGGAAACTTGATTTAAATACAAAGCCACATTTATTTTATATGAACTCATTAATACACAAACCCATTATCAACTGAATGTAATCTTTTTAATCTAGGAAACTATTTCACCATCCCTAGATGTGTAGTCTTTAAAGCTTGTTGTTTTCCATCAGACTCAGTTGTCTCAAGGAGAAATCAAAGCCTAGATATCATTGGTAATTCCTATCCTTGAGATGCCTCTTTATAATCAAACATTAAAATCATTTCACAAATTCTATATTTGTCAGTATCATATTAAAAGGATCAGAATTTCAACTATCTTCTTCTAAATGTCTTTTTTAATTACTTTAATACAGTACTAGAATTTTACCAGTTATAAAATATCTACTATTAAGAACCATTCTGATAATTACTTATATTACTTTCTTATGTTAAACATATATTATGACATGTTAGACAAACTGCCCAAACATACACAATGAATTATTTTAAATATCTGTGATGAATATATTATTGTGTGTATGCTACAAGCATCATATAAGGAAAAAAAAAGTATGACATACAAATAAGAGAAGGCCCTCTTTGTAGTCAGAGAGTCTTTGTGATCATCTTAGCTATGTGATTATGGACCCAACACTTTGACTCTCACTGACCCAGGTAACTTTTTAAAATTATCATATATAAAAGAGCTTACGATTTGCTTCAATGGATAGAATTTTCACACTGGGATTTCCTTATACCAATGACATCATAAATTATGATCTTGGTCTTGTTTCCTACCCTTCAAA
This sequence comes from Sminthopsis crassicaudata, assembly GCF_048593235.1. NCBI lineage: Eukaryota > Metazoa > Chordata > Mammalia > Dasyuromorphia > Dasyuridae > Sminthopsis > Sminthopsis crassicaudata. The sequence goes on along the minus strand of NC_133618.1, from coordinate 418,396,625 downwards.
AACATGCATATGTACATGGCAGAGAGAACTTTCATAAGGTTTCTTAAATAATGAACAATATTTATATAAATGGAGGTAGTTCATAGCACAAATTAGCTCATTTTCTTTGGTGCTGTCACAGAATCATAGTTCATTTGATTGAGAAGGAAACTTAAAGACCATCTAGTCCACTCTGTTTGTTTATTTTTTCCCAATAGGTACAGAAACTGAAACCCAGGGAGGGGAAGTACCTATGCTTACACAATTGAGGCAAAGCTAGTAGATCTTACACCAAGATGTCTTAACTTCAAGACCCAAGGACACCTCTTCACCTTGAGAAAAATTAAGATCTAGAATCAGGTATTGTTCCTATTCTAATATATCATTCTTAGAGTTTTTCAATCTAAACCATAGCTCACAGCACAAGGCATTTTTATTAGGGGCATAATTCAGAGAATGTTTTGCTTTTTCTAATTAGGTTGGCATAGGGGCTTATGGGATGTCTGGAAGAGAAATCTTTTCCTTGTTTAAGGTACTATTTTAAATGAAATAACTGTAAGAGCTAGGGAAAGGGGAAGGCCACATACTGTTCCCCCACCCCTCAGAATTTCCTACTATAGACATCAAAAAAAACTAAGAGAAAAAATAAACCCTTGAATACTGAAAGTGTCATATATATAAGAAATACATTTAAATAAGAATATTTGTTACTTGTGGGAAGTTTTAGAAAGAAAAAAAAACAAAATAATTCAGAAATAATCTTTGGCTCCATACATTAGAAATATTAATACTTGTTCTCTTTCCAAATTATCGAGAATATATTTAATGTTTCAGATTCCTATAAAAATCCTTTGTGACATTGATAGGGTATAGCTTCTAGAGGAAATAGAGCAATAATTTTAAGGCCTCCTCACCTTAGAGTGCTTCTGTTCTAACAATCTGTCAATAATACTACAATCTTCTGGCTTTGGAATCTGTGGTCTTGAGGTCCTGCTGACCTTAGAGTATTATTGTTCTAACAAACTGTATGTCAATGATTCTAAAGTCTTCTGTCCTTAGAAAAGTTTTATAAACATTATTGACTCTCAGATACATAATCTGCTGGTCAATGATAACCAAATTCCTCAGATCACTCCTCAGTTCTACCTCTGAGCCATAAAATTAGCATATCACTGGCATGAAAAACTGGATGAATTTGTCTCTTTGGTCCTGGTTCTTTGCTAAATTCTTTTGGAACTTAGCCTGCTTCAATTGGCATTCCAATTACAATAAACTTGATTATGGGTTCAAGCCTGCAAATCCTTTTGACACACTATGTGACACTAGTCTGTGACCCCAACCTTTTGGGGTCCCTTCTGATCCTCAAGAACATGACATATTCTTGCTAAAGAAAATTTTGTGATAAGTAATGGAATATGATTATAGGTACAAGTAATCATCAAGAACTAATGAGGCCAGCATCCATTAATATGACAAACTAGGTTGTCTAAACCTATATAAAATAAGTATTATTTAGGAACATTATTCACTTGAGCATAATAAGTATTTAAATAGTACAAATTTTCACTTGGCTCTATAAGACTTCCACTGGCTTCTAAACTCATTACAATAATACATCATCATTCAGAATACCTATAAGGAACTAAAAATAAATAAGTTTGGCCACAACTGATTTTCACTTGGCTCTATAAGACTTCCACTGGCTTCTAAACTCATTACAATAATACATCATCATTCAGAATACCTATAAGGAACTAAAAATAAATAAGTTTGGCCACAACTGATCAGTGGGTACCAAGAATTGCATACAGGTCCCTTTCCGCTCTTTAGTATTTCTTTGGGATATAAACCCAGTAGTAGCACTGCTGGATCAAAGGGCACTCACAATTTGATAACTTTTTGGGCGTAGTTCCAAATTACTCTCCAGAATGGCTAGATTCTTTCACAGCTCCACCAACAATGCATCAGTGTCCCAGTTTTCCCACATCCCCTCAACATTCATCATTATCTTTTCCTGTCATCTTAGCCAATCTGATAGGTGTGTAGTGGTATCTCAGAGTGCAACATTCCTTTATTAAAAAAACATTTCAACTGAACAAACACACAAAGCATACTGTTCCTGCTCACTTCAAGTGTTGGGACAAACTAATTCCATGGAGTCTTTCCACCTAGGCTTAAAGCAATTTTCAATGTGACCAAGGGACATTTAGATTATTCCTATACTTGCAACATTAAGGCACTTGTTTTATATCTTGGGGTCTTATACAACCTTCTACACTCTCTCATTCCTCTATGATTTTAAGGTTTTTTTTTTTTTTTTTAAACTAATCTATAGACTGTCTCATTACCTCATGGATACAATGCAATACATAAATTATTTGAAAGAATTTAAGATGTTTGGCAAAGAAAAGAGAAGACTTAAGAGACCTATAGTGGCTATTTTCAACTATTTGAGAGGTTGTTGCAAAGAAGCGAGATTTTCTTGCTCGGCTTAGCCTGGGGGGAAGAGATAGGGACAATAGGTGGACATTGCAAAGAAGTAGATTCATGTTCCACACAAGGAAGAAATTTATATAAATTTAAGTTATTCAAAAGTAGAAGGGAAAGTAATGGATTCCTCAGAACTGGAAAACTTTAAGCAGGGGCTTCTGGGTGACCATTTGTAAGGAATGTCACAGAGGGGATTCTTGGCCAGAGAGGGGTTAAACTAAATGACTTCTGAGATCCTGTGTAGTTCTGTGATTCTGTGAGCTGGTGAAAATGTAATGAATAGCTAAAAATAGGGCATCCAATCTGGATAATTTGAGTTGGTAGGAAAAAACACCCATGAAAAAATAATTTTTTTCCTCTATAAAGCAGGATTTTCTAATCCTACTTTGAGCAAGTTTTTAATCTTCCTTCCCCTAATTTTCTGGGTAACTGCTTTAATTTCCTACTATCCCTTACCTGTATTAACACAGCCTAAATATAAAACTCAAATGATTCCTATCAGGGTCCCTTGGTCCTCCTCATCTCTCTTGGTTGTCCTTATTCACAGCATTCCAAATGCTACAGATTGGTGATAGGAAACATTTAAGAGCATTATTTTTTTTTACCAGCCCATTAATGGGGAAAAAATCGCTCCTGCTTAAAATAGCTAAAAAAGATCACACATTGAAAAACATTCTAAGGAGTGAATTAAATATTTGTAGTAAGGTCTTTTTAAAAGTAAGTATAAATCTGTTATTTTAATACCAATAGTAATAGCACACAGAACCTGTACTCAAATGTATAGCAAGATGGCACTACTTAAATATGTGCCTTTAAAAAAAAAGTGACATAAACAAATATGCATACTTAACTTATTAATAGCTTGATTGTTACTGGAATTTTTATAATGTGGGCTCTGTGGCACAGAGACATGCACACACAGTTCTAATTAACACCAATCACAAACGCTAATGGTATAACCTACTGCTTAAGTAAATGAACATCCTTACCCCTGCTGCTTTGAAGAGGCTGATAGGCATGCACTTTATTGACAAAGTAAGCTAATTTACAGAGTGATTGTCCAAGAGGGAACTGCTGTTTATTTGCAGGCTTTTTCCCATTGAACTCACAGGGCAAACATTGCACTTAAATTGTTAATTAAAATATCAACAGATAAAATGTAAACATTGTGTTTCCTAAGTGTGGAATGACATATATTCATTCAGCACCAAATCCTGAGGTTCTGCTTAATGATTACCAGAGGATAATTGCACTTGCTCTGAAAATGTTGGCCACTACATACCATCCCAGTTTGTTTCCCAAGAAGAATCTTTTACATAGAAAAAAAAATGAAGGGTTGAGCTAATCTTCTGCCTTATGTAGACATAGACCTGAAGGACTGCACATTTCCAAGTCCCTTCAGTGAAAGCCATCTGTGATTACCAGATGTAAGACACCTGCAACTTGTAGAGTTCAAGGTAGAAAGGAAGTTACTATTTGTTGTGGATTTTGTGTGTGTGTGTGTGTGTTTGTTTTCCAAAAATCATTCTTGAAGAGAAAACAAAAGAGGTAATTCTAACAAAAAGTGATGAAATTGAGTGGCACATACTTTGTAATTGGAAACTAAAAATTTCCTGTTTCTAAATTAATCAACTGTTATTAGATTATTAGATCCAACATTGAAACTGGGTACCCGGGAGCTAGGATGAGAAGAGACGCTATAAGGGTGTTGGCTTTTGATCAAATATATTTGGGGTCTATTATCCTTAACACATAAGAAACAAATAGAAATACAGGAGCCATTCCCCAATAGAAAAGTGTTTTTTAAGGATATTACCAAACAATTCTTAAATGAAAAATTATAAACTATTTACAGTTAAATAAAAATATATCTGAATATATCTAGTAAGAGAAATTCAAATCAAAACATCATGCAGCCATAAAGGGGTGAATAGTCAAAGTAGGAGGAGTTTCAAAAAGAAAGGCAGGCTAAAATTAAATGGGTGTAGCTGTGAATTTGGTCCTACCATTCTGGCAAGCAGTTGGTATTACTTAAGAAAGTGACTAAAATGTTGACACATCTTAACTCTGCTATCCCCATGGAAGACATAAACCTTAAAAAACACAAAGTTAGAAAGAAAAGTCTCATATAGCAAAATATCCATAACAATGATTTTTTAAAATTAACAAATTACTAGAAACAAAGCATATGCTTATCAATTGGGGAATGGTTAGGGAAATTATGATATATAAGTATAAGGAATATTCTGTATTAGGAGAAGCAATAAATGTGAAGATTTCAGAAAAAGAAATATGAATTGATGTAATGTGAAAGTAGAACAATCAAGAAAACAATGAACACAGTGACTACAATAATGTAAATGCAAACATCAATTAACAGAAAAAAAATACTTTTATGTACTGAGTAAGCTTGACTCTGGAGAAGTGTTTATGAATCTTGCTTATTTGAAGCAGCACTTAAGTAGTGCATATCGCACATACTATAAGCATCTGTATATATGTTAGTCATTTGTTTTTGTTAAGTGTTTTATTTTTCTGTCTTTTCTCTCCTTTCTATTATTTCAAAAGCTCATCAGGAAGGGGTATAGGGAAATAATAATTTATAAATAAAGATGATGTAAAAACAAATATCAGTGAACATAGGCCTTAGTTGAGTACATATGGTACCTTACTTCCCATTCATCTGATACAGTCTACCTGGATGGTTTGTACACCATCTTCTCCATTTCCATGTATAACTAAGTGATCATAGCCAAATACTAGATTTAATCCAGATGAATTACTGCAACAGGAAACCTGCTATGTGGAGATTTAAGATCTCTGCCCTTGAATCAGGCATAAAGTTAGTGCCTCCTAAGCTGCTGGCAGTGGCTCAGAAAGATTCAGAACTGAGATTTTAATCATATTTTAAAATTAAATCTTATACTACAGTTTTTTTTGTATACATGGCTTATTCTTCTATTAGACAAGAAACTACATAAGAACAATACTCATTCTTCTTTGTAGCCTTCACAATACCTTGCTGTGTGCAAAAGTTCGATGAATAGCCATTTAATGAATGGATATATTTTTATTTATTAGCTGAATACCTTAAATCATGCCTTATATTAATTATACATTGTTGCAAAGCATAATTATTGTTTATTGAGTTGTATACAATTTCATCATCAATATGAATAATAGTAATAATAAATCACATTTATGTAGTATTTTAAGGTTTAGTGAATGCTTTAATTTATAGGTTTCTTTTGTTTGTATACACAGTCATTTGTTCTTAGGAAATAAACCTTTCCCTCATTGAAGAACAAAATTTTATGCAAAGAAAATCATATTCCTCTCCTCTTCTCCACTGGTTATCATTTAATTAGTTATAAAAAAATAACAGAGAAAAAGGCAGTACTCATTGCTATTCAGATGGATCAGAGCATGTATTATGATTTAGATAAAGAGACTGGGTAATCTGTATTATAAAGTCAGGTTTGCTTTTGATTGTGTGATCTTAGAAAGTCACCTAAGCTTTCTGTACCACAATTTTCTCATCTATAAAATGGGAATAATGATGCTTATTTAACTTTTCCAATAAAATCTTTGCAATCACTTCAGACAGTGGCTCTAAGTGTAATTTCATTGATATAGGATACTCCTGGATGAAATGACTCTCTACTATAACTTGTTGCTTTTTTGTTAGTGTGATTTTAAGATATGATAATAAATGTGAACATACTCTGAAAAGTAAAAAAAAAAAAAGAGTACACATGTAAAATAATTAAAAATTGATAATAGATCCAGTGATTTTATGTTAATTTCTCTCAAGTTTCTTAGGAAGGAATAAAAAGTAATAAAAACATGATTCTAGTTTGAACACCTGACTTCAAAACTTTCTAACTGGAACCTATAACTTAAGGGCAAGAAACATTATTCATTAGTTTAAAGTTCTGGGATCTCTCTGTCTATGTTTTTCTGTTTCTCATACTCTTTTCCCTTTTCAAAAAATACTTGTGCAGGAAAAAACAAAATGAATACATAAGATTGCCATTCTTTCATGTAACTGAAGTAAAATAATTATATTTAATATGCATTTTTATATTTCTTTGATTTCCAAAGTGACCCAATTATGCTGATCCTTAAAGTATTAATTATTTGGTACTCTTACTCTCGATATCTCATTCATAGAGCTTGCATAGAAGTATCTCTTAGCAAATTTCATCTTTTGGGTTACCCACAGTCCTCATTCTGCCAAATGGCATATATTTCTTGACTCTTTCCTATCTGGGATATATTCCATATTTCTGAAGTGCTGTTTCCCCACATGCTCTTTTCCAAAACAAGATTAACCTGCCCCATATACCATCCCTTTAGAAGCATGCTTTCATATAGCTTGAAAGATAACTAATGTGATAAACATTGATATATGAATGTCTCCGTATTATTTCAATGCTGACATATACTATTGCCTCATAGTTAGCAACTCTGAAAACAGGAATAAAGAAATTATACTTGAGAAAAGGAAGATTGGTTGCTCACGCAGAACAAGTGTGCTGGACAACTAGAATCTCTACTGGTACCTTTGTGATGCCAGGAGAATTGAGTAAAGACTCTGATTTTTAATAAGGACTCTCTGTCTTCGGGGACAATATGGGCAAGAGCAGCATAGTATATGTAGTCATGGATCATTTTCAATCTGCACAAGTAGGGGGAATGCCTGAATCCTTGAGGTCACATATTTATTTGAGTACTTAAGTCATTTCAGCAAAAGTTACCATAAACCTTTTGGTTTGGCTAAAGGGTGTCTTTTAAATTCAGAAGGCTATAGTTGTATAGCATGTATCAGTAGGAGGAAACACACACACACACACACACACACGCGTGCAGACACACACACACACACACACATATATATGTATTTCTCTCTGTGTGTGTGTGTGTATATATATATATACACACACACAAACACACATACACATAGAGATGGATGGAGGAGGGTGCAAGGAAGGCACACACATATAAACATACATGCTGAGATAATCTGTATGCATACGTACAAAACACACATATGTTTATATATACCTGTGTATGTACACATATATCTTGGGATAGGTATGCTCTGATAGTCTTTAGCTGTGAAAAGAGGAAAGCCTCCAAGACACAGAGCAATTTCTTTAGGGTAGATATAGAGAACAATGTTTACAAGAATGGAACAGAATAAAAGATGAGAAGGTGGCAATTTGTACCAGAAGAAATTATAGATATACTTACCAATGAGATCACACAAATACTAAATATCAGAGGAAACTGCATGGCACTGTCATTTATCTTACCATCCTGGTTCTATGCAGTAAGATGAAATGAATACAGGAAATAGTATGATATATAAAGATGTAATCTTGAGACCAAGAACTGAGTTCAAAACCTTGTTTTGATACTTCTCATGTATGTGATTTTGTACAAGATATTTAATCATTCTGATGAGAGTTAGGAAAGGGGGAACCCCTTTTGGTTTGGTGTAAGGATACATAGTTAAATGAAGTCTAGTGCAGAGTCCCCTGTAAAGGAATTTACAGGCCTAAAAACCTAGATTGATAAAAAAGGTATATTTGGGGTTTGGAAGACGCCAGGGCCTGAGGTGGTTGCCGAGCAAACAGGAACCTTTACATGACTTACAAGAGACTGGGCCCCAGAGTTCCCTTTTTATAATTTTGAAGGTGGGTGGAGTCCCAAGTTCCTGGCAGGTTTGGGCCAGGGTTAGCATTGAATAGAATTCAATGAGTCCTTAGATAAGGAAGAAGCTGTTTGTGGGGGTTGGGAAACCTGAACAAATTATGGAGGGCTGGGAAAACCCAAGTTAGCTCAGATCAGGTAGGGGCTGGGTAAGCCAGGATATCATTGGAATTCAAAAGGGTGCTTTTTGACTAGGATTTGTGAATCAAAAAATCCTAGCTTATTCAGCCATGGTGGGGGGATTGAAAATCAGAAAGGAATCTTAAAGGGACCTCAACCCCCATCAATTCTGAGGCTCACTTTTTTCACCTTTAAAATGGGAAAAATAACTGCAGCTACCTTGCAAAATTTCTGTACAACAAATAATGTAATATATTTAATATATTTAATTCTCCTTGAAAACCTTAACATGTTACATTATGTGAGCTATTTTTGTCATTTCATTACAATGTTTTTTTCTTTATCCTTGTATTTCCTCCAGGGCATAGCACCTATTGGGTACTTTAATATTTTGTGAATTAGTGAATGAATAATTGAAAAGATCTCCAAAATCAGGTTTCAAAGTCTATGAATTACTTTAATGCTATACCTTTTAGTTACCTATAATGGTAGGGGTATTAGGGAATTGGGAATTTGGGAAAGTGGAGCAAAAGCACTTGGGGAATATAATTCAACACCCAAAAATAAAAGCAAATGAATGAATGACTAATCTCTATTTTTATTATACTATTTTATGAAAATGCTTGTTTTATTCAATAAATTATATGTAAAATAAAAAATAATTAAAACATAATATATGCAGATATGTATTCACATACACTATATACATATGTACCTAAATATGTATACATATATATGTATAAATATATATATATATATGCATATATATATTGTTATAAATTTATTTCAATCAATTTGCTTTCTTTTTATGCTTTAAAATCATACTACAAGTAACACACATATATACAGTGACAAACAAACATTATTATAATTCTTTCGGTTTTAGTTCTTCATCTATAAAATAAAGGGGTTGGACTAGAAGGCCTCTAATCTAAGACCTTTCATTTCCAAATCTATAACCTGAGAGCCAAATTACTATGCACAGCAGCCTTTTGAGGTATAGAGTAAAGAAATTTTGAGGAGACCACCATATCCCTTCGAACCCTCCAGGCAACATTCTTCTTTTCTCTCAATTCACCCATTCCCACACAGGGCCCTTATGCTCTATAATCTGATGACATTCTCAATAGTTGATATGGTCAGAAACAGTACAAATAGCCTAATCTAGTTTAATTCTCCGGCTGGCAGCATTTGTGCTCTCTAATAGATGAAGCATCACAAAGTAAACCTCACGCTGGGAAGTCTTTTCAGAAATGGGTTCATTTTTGTAGCTCTTTAGTATTTTGCAAGTGAAGTCTCCATTGTGGAGATTCATGCTTCCATACCAGTGACTGAAATTTGAATTGGAAATATGCCTGCACCACAACTGAACTGCCTTCTTGGTCTAAGGTGCTCCTGTAAGATTTGCACACTTAAGTGAAGATGGGAAGGGATTTGTTTTTGTCCTAAACTTTATTAATCATTTGTCACAGATGGAACTGTAGCAGCTATTAATCACACACATAATCTACAACAGCTCTTCTGTTGGTCTCCTAGTCCTCATATAAATTATCATGTCAAGGATTAATCCATTTTGTTTTGCTTAATCCTCTGTTTTTATTCATCCTATCCCCCTCTTTCCCCTTCCTTGTTCCCTCCCCATCCGTGCACACACAGGCAGCCCTATTTACTCGGCTTTTGTTCAGAAGGGTTTCAAATTGTCTTTTGGACAATTTCAGTCTGAATGATTAATCATAGTGACAGAAACTTGACCAACGGTTCAACTAACCATGAATAAAAACACTGAGCCCAAGGTCGTTCCAGGTTACACTTCTGCTCCATTCTAGAACAATAAGGGAGAAGGAGATGAAGAAAAGAAGGGGGGAAAAAGATTTCTTCAGGCATTATTGCCTCCTAACTGACGGTAATCTGAATACAATGTGTCTGTGGCCATTTCCCCTTCTGAAACAGACGCCTTCTGTTATTAGACTTGCTGGGTAGGCCACCCAGTCTGGTGGAACGGCCCACTTCAGCAATTTCAAATCACAGTTAAATGCTGATGCCTCCAGGGCTTTGACGATTGCAAACAAAGTGAGCTCAGAGTTGCCCAGCTAGCTTCCCTAAAGTGTGATAGAGGATTATAAATTTAGCTTGATGGCTATTAAGCTCATAAATTGTAGTCAGAACATCTTACAATCAAAGCTCCTCATGGCCTTTCCTTGGGGACAGAAATAAAGAAAGCCTAAAGCTGAATACTCTGGACTGTATAGATTAATTAGGGGTAAACAAGTTTTGTTTTAGTTTATTTATTGAAAGGCAAAGACATTTAGTAGAAAATAACAGGCTCATCTTTATCCAGAAAGAAATCTTTCCTCTTCACCTGGCTTCTGTCATTGCAAAGCCTCAGTGCAAGGCCACACACCACTAATCATTCAATAAATATTAATTAATTATGAGGGCCTGGGAGGGTGGCTCCCATAAGTGGTAGGGAAAAAAAGGCAGTACTGTGTTGGCTAATCAAATAACAATAAAAATGAAATAAACATGAGCTGCAATAAAAAAAAGATAATGACCAGCAAAATAATGAGAATTTAAAGTATCCCAAAGCCTCTTTTTTCAGGAGCAATGGGGGAGATAAACTGGCATATTCCTTAGTTTAGTCAATCCTATAGTGTACCTTCTTGGTCATCAGTTCTGATTTTCAGGTTAGGACAACTAATTTAAGAGAATAAGTGATGAGAATCAGGAAAGGGGGAACCCCTTTTGGGTCGGTGCAAGGATAGTCTCCTGACGGCGCAGAGTCCCTTGTAAGGAATTTACAGGCCTGAAAACCTAGATTGATAAAAAGGTTTATTGTAGGGATTTGGAAATAAAGTTTAGTTAGTAAAGTTGAGGGTAGAGATAAAAGGGCACAGGAATAGGTCCAATGGGCAGAAAACCTTGACATGACCGACATAAGGATGCCATGCTTAGGACTTCTGCAAAGCATGGACTCCAGGGTTTCCCCTTTTATAATGGGGGCTCTTGGTGATCTTGAAGGTAGGTGAAGTCCCAGGCTCCTGGCGGGTTTTCAGCCGGGGTCAGCATTGAATAGAATTCAATGAATTTTTAGATAAAACTATTTATGGGGGTTGGGAAAACTCAAGTTAGCTCAGATCCGGTGGGGGCTGGGGAAAGCCTGGATATCATTGGAATTCAAAAGGGTGCTTTTTGACCAGGATTTGTGAATCAAAAGGTCCTAGCTTCTTCAGCCATGGCAGGGGGGGGGTGTTTGGAAATCAGAAAGGAATCTTAAAGGGACCTCAACCCCCATCACAAGCACTTTCATATTTACTTAAGAAATCATCCTAGTATATACAGTGGAAGGAATGCTACTGGTTTTAAATCTAGATTCTGTACCAGTATGACTTGGTCAACTCATTTCATTTTTCTTGGCCTCCAGTTTTCTCATCTATAACATGAAGAAGTTGTAATGGATTAAAAAGGGGTGTGTGTATGTGTGTGTGTGTGTGTGTGTGTGTGTGTGTGTGTGTGTGTGTGTGTGCATGCAAAAGAGAGACAGACAGACAGACTCAGAGAGAGACAGAAAGAGAAAGACAGAGAGGGGAAGAGAAAGAGGGAGGGAGAGGGAGGGGGAGAATAGACAGAAGGAGAAAAGGGAGAGGGAAATAGGAAGAAGGAAAGAGGAAGAGAAAGTGTGCCATTTTGATAGGTGAATACTGTGTACCCCTTTTATGTCTTTAAGTATATAAAGAAAGATATGTAAGATTATAAAGAAAATAAATTACATTGAAATATAGCCATCAATTTTAAAAAAAAATCTACGTACAGAATGTATAAAATTGTGGAACTAAAGGATGTATAAGGGATCTTTCCACTCTCATCTTGTGAACCTCAAAGAGGCACATCACATAGGTACCTCTCTGTTGAGGGAGCTCTCTTTAGCTACTTTTAACACATTTTTCCTCTCAAATCATGCTATACAATTACCATATCTGAGCATTTTGATTCCTTCATCTATTAAAAAGAAATCTCTACCCTACTCACCTCTCCTCTACCCTACCCCAATGATCTAGTAAAGAAGGAGTAAACTTCCTTTTGTCTATGATTCTATAGAACTGTGTCAGATGGCAGCACTAGGACATTTCTCTTAATGATGTCTGCAGATAGCTACTGGTTTCTACCAAGGTGAGGAGTTTCTTACTTCTTAACCAGGTTGAGCAAATATTCCTTCGTGAATTAGACTTGGACAGGTTTGCAAGGAAAACTATTCTCAACATGAAATGAATAATCTATATTAGAGGTTGGCAAACTGCAGCCTACAGGCTAAATCTAATCTATCTCCTTTTAAAAATCATTCTTATCTCACCATAATTTACCGACCTCTGATCTCTATCATTTATAGCTAAAGTAACAATGCAAAAGAGGCTTTGGAACCAGAAAGAGGGATACTTCTTTATTAAATCATAATCATTTCAAATTTAAGAATTAAGGAAGGTCTTTTAAAAAATGAATATATACTTGGGAACCAATGATTGTATTTTCCATATACTATGTTTAGTTTCTCTTTGAGATCAAGTCAAGAAAACCCTCAAAGGAAGATTTTGGTTACAAATAATTTAACCTAAGAATAATAAAAATGATTGAATTTAAAAAAAAGTATAAAAGAATGAGACAGCTAATTAGTATAGTAGATACAACATTGTACCTAGAGTCAGGAAGGAAAGCCTGACTTCCAATGTAGCCTAGGATGTTCTAACAATTTAAATTTGGGCAAATCATTTAAACTCTACTTGCTTCAATTTTCTCCTTTGGAAAATCAGGATAATAATAGCTACTACCTCTCAGGAATATTATGAGGATCAAATGATATATTAGTAAACCACTTTGTAAATCTTAAAACTATATAGGTTAGTCACTATCAATATTATTTTTACTTTTAAGCTTTTTTGAATGTTTTAACAAAAATTTTCTCATTTAATCCACAAAATACCTTTGTGGTGGAGGTGGATATTATTATTTTTTCTTCTTAAAATTTTATTTATTTTTAATTGCTTTATGAATCATGTTGGGGGGGAACAGAACGAAAGGGAAAAACTATAGGAGAGAAAAACAACAGAAAAAAAGAAGTAAACATAGCATGTGTTGATTTATATTCAATCTCCATAGTTATGTTTCTAGATACAGGTGGCTTTTTTTGTCTAAAGTCTAGTGTGATTGCTTTGGATCACTGAACCACTGAGAAAACCAAGTCTTTACACATTCTTGCTGTTATTGTGTTCAATATATTCCTGGTTCTACTTGTTTCTTTTAGCATCGGTTCATGTTGCTCTTCTAAAATCAGTTTGTTCATCATTTTGTATAGAACAATAATATTTCATTATCTTCATATACCACAACTTATTCAGCCATTTCCCAACTAATGAGTATCTACTCATTTTCCAATTCTTTGTTACCACAAAAAGAACTGCTATAAACATTTTTGTACATGTAGGTCTTTTATTGGAGCTGGGTATTATTAAACATATTCTACAAAAGAAGAAAGCAAGGCATAGATATTAAGTGATTTGACTCTTTTTATAGAAACTATTATGGTAGTGAACATCTAATATGATATATGAAGAATCTGCTATTTGATAGTGTATGATCCTGAAAATAATGAAACATGATCATTTCCAAAGAATTAAGTTTTCAGATCTCCCAAAGGGTGATGGGGAATAACAAAATAGATTTAGGCAAGATATAAACCAAGAATTAAAATACAGAAGTGGCATAAAGCAGAGTGATGTATGCTGAAAAAAGGAAGTGGATATAAGTGATAAACCAATAGGGACTTTTCTGTGTTTCATTGGTAGCTAGGCAATGACAAGAAATCAAAGAGATTAGCTTCTATCACACTGGGTGGGCCCATGGGCATTTTTCTTTGAGAGCATGGACAAATGTTGCCCATGAGAGACAGAAATGTATATTATAATTTGAATCCCCAGAAAAAGAAATATCAAAGTATTATCTTGAGTTAAGTGGGAAAAAAAAAAAAAAAAAACAAAAAACAATGAGTCTCCCAAATCAAAGAAATAAGCCGACTTTAGCAAAATGGCATACTAAGTAACTCCTACCTGTATTTAGAACTACCCTCCTGTTTCAAAAACATCTCTGGGAATATGGTAATGACAAGATAGTGTTTTCATTTTTATGAGCTAAAGAGCATCTTCTTCATCACCCATTTTCAAGTTCATGGAAATACTTTTAGTGATAATTGCTAAACATGCCAAGTGCATTTATAAAAACCAGCATATATATTGATAGTAGCAAGTTTCTATATTTGAGATGTTTCATGTAAACATAGACATTCAGTAATTATTGTTGTTGCTGCTCATCTCAATGAGAGGAGAGAGTAATAAATACAAGAGCCATGATCTCATTAAAAACCAGAACTATATGCAGTATGCTTTTTGGGTCATGATTCTAGTCCACTATGCAATTTTGCAGACATTTCTGCATCTTTAACAAACCACACTTTTAAAAAATCTATAGGAACCTTAGATTAGGTTCTCTAGGGGAGCAGATATTATAAATAAAATTTAGGAGAAGGTTTTTTTTCTGTGAAAGGATGGAAAAATTGTTTGTTCATGAAAGAGAAAACTTTGAAGATTTTTTTTAAACTATGTCTACCTTTAGGGAATAATGAACTGTTTAGATACTCTTTGTCCTGATCAGTATCTTATTATTTTATTATTGCCTTGGACTAAATGGAACCAGTCAGTAATATGACCTGAGGTGAAATGTTGAGTCTGTTATGATTTTGGGTCTGTGACTCCGAGTTTCCTTTTCAGAGTGGGCATGTATAGCATGTGTTGTTTATGCCTCACCCTGAAATGTACTGAAGGGAACACTGAACTCAGAAATGAAAGGTCTGGGTTTTAGTTGCATCCATAGTCCATACATGTGACCTGAGACATGTCATGGGAGGCTTTTCAGTTTTCTCATTGATAAGATAAAGCACTGTCAAATCCATAGGGTTTTGTGAGAATTAAATAAGATTATGGTAATTAAAGTGATTTACAGATATAAAGTATAATTGTTAAGTATCATTCTTCCTTAGAGCTCATCAATAACTCAGCTATAACTTATTTTTTCTGGGCCTCAGTTTCCCCATTAATAAAGTGATGAGACTTAATTATATGACCACTGAAATTTCTTCCCAACTCTAAATTTAGAATCCTAAATGTTTTATTTTCAAGAGAAGAAAAGCTGAAGCCATACATTTACTTAGAGTCAAAGAAATTCAGATATCAAGGATGCTTTCTCCTAGTTCAGAGAGTGTTCCACTCTTATATCACTATTACCCCAAGCCACTCATTTTATTGGGAGATCACATTAAGTCTTTGTCATTCATTAAAATATGCATGAATTGATTTAGCAGATTAATTCGTCATTCATAAATCAGAGTCCAGAAATGTAGTAGAAAATGATAGTGTGATGGATGATAGGATGGGAAGAGAGAAATAGTCAGAGAACACCCTGTGTGCTATAGGCAAAACCAAATGAACATTACATTTGGAATTGAGGTGGAGATCAGAATCATGGGAACATGCAATTCCTGAAAGAAGGATATTTTTATCACAATAACTTGTATGTAGTTTACAAAATACTTTACTCATATAAAGTTGATCCTCAAAATATCCTTGTGAGGTAGATGCTATTATCTCATCATAATGAAACTGAGATTGAGAGAGATTGTGATTATCTATAGTTACAAAAGCTAGAGAATTTTTTATAGAGGACTCAAAATTCATGCCTACCTAATTTCAAATCAGGTACTATACTAATGTTGAAAGTCAGCACAGGATGCTAGATTGGGAAACAAGGAGGATCTACATTTAGATTATTCTCCATTCAAAAGCTACTGTATAAATTTGAAAGTGCCATATAAATGTCACTATAGAAGTAGGCTACTATGACTATTGACAAGCAAAATTTAAAATGTTCAAAACAACTATTCAACAACAATTTTTTAGGTCATTTAGTAAGAAGAAAACTTGGTAGCTATTCTCTCTCTCTTTTTAAAATATTTATCTTATTATACATTGATTTATGAATTATGTTGGGAGAGAAAAATCAGAACAAAAGGGAAAAACTATGGGAGAAGAAAAAAACAGAAAAAAGAAGTGAGCATAGAACATGTTGATTTATATTCAATCTCTATAGTTCTTTTCCTGGATGCAGATGGCATTCTCTTTCCAAAGTCTATTGGGATTGCCTTGGATCACTGAACCATTGAGCACCAAGTTTTCTGTGGTTGATTATCATCCATTCTTGCTGTTATTATTTCAATGTATTTCTGCTTCTTCTTGTTTCACTTAGTATCAGTTCATGTAAATCTTTTCAGGCCTTTCTAAAATCAACTTGTTCATCATTTTTATAGAACAATAATATTCCATTACCTTCACACTTATTCAGCCATTCCCCAGTTAATGGGCATCTACTTATTTTCCAACTCTTTGATACCACAAAAAGAGCTGCTACAAATATTTTTGTACATGTGAGTCCTTTTCCTTCCTTTATGGTTTCCCAGGAATACAAACACAGTAGTGGCACTTTTGGGTCAAAAGGTATGCACAGTTTCATATTCCTTTGGGCATAGTATCAGATCACTCTCCAGAGTGATTTGACCATTTCACAACTCCACCAATAATGCATTAGTGTCCCAGTTTTCCCATATCCCCTCCAACATTTATGATTATCTTTTCTTGTCATGTTAGCAAATCTGAGAGGTGTGAGGTATACATCAGTTAATTTGCATTTCTCTAATCAATAATGATTTAGAACATTTTTTTCAGATAAATATAAAACACTCTAATATTGTCATCTGAAAAGCGTCCGTTCATATCCTCTGACCATTTATCAGTCAGGGAATGACTTATACATACATACAAATACACACACACACACACATATATATATGTGTGTGTGTGTGTGTGTGTGTGTGTGTGTGTGTGTGTGTGTGTGTGTATGTATGTATGCATATTTGATTCAGTTCTTTATATATTTTAGAAATAAGACCTTTATCAGAAAACAGATTGTAAAGATTTCCCCCCAATTTTGTAATTCCCTTTTAATCTTGTTTCTGTTGGTTTTGTTCCTCCAAAATCTTTTTAACTTAATGTAATCGAAGTTGTCCATTTTGTCTTTCATAAAATTTTCTAGTTTTCTTTGCTCATAAATTTCTCCCTTCTCTTAAGATCTGATAGTTAAATTATCCCTTGCTTTCCTAATTTGCTTATGGTATTACTCTTAACGTTTACATCATCTACCCACTTTGGCCTTATTTTGGTATGGATTGTGAGATGTAACTCTATGCTGAGTTTCTGACATGTTATTTTACAGTTATCCCAGCAACTTTTGTCAAATAGGGAGTTATTATCCCAGAAGTTAGAATTTGAGAGTTTATCAAATATTAGATTACTATAGGCATTGATTATTGTGTCATGTGTATCTAATCTATTCTACTGATCCATGACTATATTCTTAGCCAGTATCAAATAGTTTTAAAGACTGCTGCATTATAATATAGTTTTAGGTCTGGAACTACTAAGTCTTGGTAGCTATTCTCAAAGAAAAAAATACTAAAAATCTTTATCATCAGAGGAAAGAAAAATATTGCTGATCTCAAATACAGAAAATATGCACACACTAAAATAATGTCTCATAACATATAAAAGAAAGGTAGACTTGAGAAGGAAGGATGGAAACCTAGGTAATTTTTATTAATTGGTGCCTCATTTCTTTAAAAAAACAGACAGAAATGCTACCTTATGCAATCAACTGTTGATGTCAAGTGACAAAAAATTAGTTCTTATTCATTTTTAAAACTTTCAAATATGTTTTCATGAAATTATAGTGCCTTGATTTCAAGGACCAGTTTCTCATGACTTGCAATAGCTAAAAGCCAATATATTTTTGGAAAGCTAGGAAATTCTAAGTCTATAATACTAGCATCATAACAAAATATAATCTGTTAACAAAAAAGTACATAAAATCGCTACATAAAACATATTTGTATTTAATAAATGCTACAATAAAAAGTACATTAAAATATACAAACACCAATGGAAATTTATTTTTAAGATTGCAATTCACATATATGTTAATTCTCTCTCTATAAATATACAGATGTATATGTACTTCTGAAAGGAAGAATATAGATTAAAACATATATATGTATATACATTTACAGTGTTACAATAATAAATCTAATTATTTTTCATGTTACTTTATTCACTTTCCATAGTTTCTGTTTCTGTATTTTTAAAAAATTATTCTTTTGTGTGATACATTCTTCACACAGACTAATTACACAAATTAGTCATTACTCAATTTTGGGGATTTTTATTATTTATAATTAATCATATTTATAACTATGTCCATTTATGTATTTTTTTCTTATAATTTATTTTCTTGGGATATCTTTTAAAAAGTAGGGTTAATAGTCAGGGGAAAGAATCTGTTCGATTCCATGATTCTCCCTGAGTAACATCAGATTACCTTCCAAAAAGATTATACCACACTGTGTTCCTGATACCAATATCTGAGTGTACCTCTTTCCTCACATACGCCCAATATCTTTTTTGAGTTTTATATTTTTTGCTAGTTTAATGAGTTTGATATGGTACTTCTCAGTTGATTGAAATGTATTTATCTTTATGAACTTAACAAAGTGTCTAGTCATTATTTATTTTCTCTTCTATGCATTTATTTTCCTCTCCTATGACCATTTTAGGACTCTCAAAAATGTACAGAAGATAAAACTTGAACAACACCAATTTTTATTATTATTCTAAATTTTACTCAAATAAAGATTCCATAAATTATATCCATAAATTCCTAAACTGATCAAGGTATGAAAGGTTTTCTAAAAGATTATTGGTCTCATTTGAGCCTCACAACAAACCTGTAAGGTACATTCTATTATTTTTTCCTACTTTATAGATGAAGAAAAACAGGTGGAAGGAGGTTAAATGATTTCCCCAGAGTGATTCAGCCAGTGAGTGTCTGAAGAGAGATGTGAGCTCAGTTCTTCCTAATTCCAAAATCCACCACTTACACATTTTTGACATGCTTGCCTCATTACAAGGAGATTAGAAATATGGTGATAGTGCAAGGGAAAAAAAAAATTACTCCTTAAACCATCTATCTCCAAAGCATGAAGGATCACAATCTGACTAAGTATTATTAAAAATTTAAAAAATATTAAAATTATTAAAATCACAATAAAGAATTAAAAATAAAAAATCTAATCCAGTAGTTTACAAACATTTTTGATTAGTCAGCAAGGGAAAAATGAGCATGTTTATTTATTTACTCAATATTTATATATTTACTTATTTGTAAATCATTTACACATATTATTGAACTAAAATATATAAAATATAAATTTAAAAGGAAAAAATACCACCAATGGTTCCCTCGTGTCTGTAAGACCAAATGTTATTTGATCTTAGAGATAATAGGAAACCACTGGAGGGTTGTTTTTTTTTAATAGAAAAGTAGCATAGAATTTGACTTAAAGAAAAATCACTCTGCCAACTTTTTAGATGCTAGACTTGAGGAAAAAGTAGAGATCCAATATAAAAAGATCAATTAAGAAGCGACTGAAATAATCCAAGTGAAAAATAATAAGATGCTGAACAAAAATCTTGGCTGTAAGTTCAAATAAGGGGACATATACAAGAGATATTGCAAAGGCAGAATAAACAAGATTTGGCAATGGATTTTATATGTGAGGTGATCAAGAATGTAAAGTCGAAGATATTACTGAGGGTATGATCCTAGTTTAATGGAGAAATTGGTAGTGCCCTCTGCAATAATAGAGATGTTTGGAAGTACAGAGTGATTGAGACATGTTAATGAGATTTGTTTTGAAGATCATAAGCTATCCATGCTCATTCCTCCTGTATAACTCATTACTTCACATAAAAATTTTAAAAAAGGAAGAAGCAAGGTTCTTACTTGTTACTCACACAAGATAATATGAGGGAAAAAGTGGTTGGTATATTTAGAGTGAGAATTTTTTCAGTAGTACCTACATAACTGCTGCCATGAGTATTTATTCCAGCAGTCTTCTAGAGGGGCTAACTTATGGCTCAAAAGTATATTTGGGGGCTTCATCATTCAGGGAAGGAGGTAATAGGAGGAAGCACTTAAGAAACAAACCACATTTCTGGCTTTTGGAGAGACAGCAGAATGAGTCCCATCTTCTTATCTCTAAATGGTTGATCATAAATTTCTTGTGTTCAAGCCCTAGTCTTCTTGATTCAGTCCAGAGCTCTGACTATGAATAATGCTGAAGTAAGATACCACTGGCCATCATTTAATCCAAATGGTAGAGGGAAGTTTGCAAATTATTTTCCACAAACCAGGAAACTTAGTCATTGCTTTGTCACTACCAACTTGTGTGACTTTGGAGGCCATGATCTACCTAATTTAGCCTATGATTCTTTTTTCTCAAGTATTTATGTATGTGAATGTGTAGGTGTGTTCATATATATCTGTGTATCTTTCTATCTTACAAAGCATATAGAGGGATACAATCATTATACCCTTAAGGAGATTGTCAACATTGATAAGAGATGACACATATGCAAATATGGCAAATAGATACATGTTCAGGGATTATTTAGGTAGGTATTATATTATAGGAAAAAGTTTGTGAGAATATGGGAGGATTCAAGAACTTTCTTACATAATGCATGAAGTCCCTCTGGAAAGAAGTGGTTCCTCAACCAGTTTTTTAATGATGAGAGGTATATAGCCTGGCAGATGGGAGACAGTCTGTCCCAGGCATAAAGAATAACATGAACAAAGGCAGATGGTTCTGTGATGGGTGAATGCATAGAAAGGCAAGCAATTTAGCCTGACTATAAATGTGAGAATAAGTAGGGCAGTGATGAGAGATGAGTAGGACAAGAATTGACTGGGTTGATTAGTCAATTCATTCATTACATCAACAGTCATTTATTATCTGTTTTACACGATGGGCAAGGTATCTGCCCTCCAGAAACTTATAGTCTAGAAGCAAAATATGTCTGGGGGCAGTGAGGGGGGACTGAATAACTAATTAAACACAGGGTGTTTAAAAAGTCTTAGTGAAGGTTTGATCTTTTAAGAACTTATATCTTTAATAGCTGACACATTGTCCACCATGCAGAACAGACAATAAATGATCATTCAAATGATTAATGAATTGGCTTATCAAACCAATCAATTCTTGTCCTCATCTCACATCATTGCCCCACTAATTCTTACATTTATAGTTAGGCTAAATTGTTTGCCTTTAACTTTAATAGCTTAAAACTGAACTAAAAATTTTGATACCTGGTACATGAAACAAGAAATAGCAATATGTATAAGAAAGTAATGTTATGCATTTCACTGAAGATTCCAATATTTTTGTACAACATAGGTTTTTTTCTTCTGTAGAAAAAGCAATGTATAATAATAAAATTCTATTATGGCAAGATACTTTTTTTAATCACTAAAAACTTATTCTGAGAAACAATCTGGATAGCTATATAATAGCTAGAACATCTGAATAATGTTTTTAAGAAACTCTCTCTTTGTGACCTACCTAGGAGTTGATATGTGGTTTGGTGAGAAACATATATTCTACTCATGGATCTGGGACTTCCCATACAAATGAGAAAATACTCATTTGCATATCTAAATTAATGAAAAAATATCCTTGGAACATAGATTAATGGAAAGACTTCTGGATTAGGAGATATGTGTCCTAAGTCCTAGTTCTATTTGTCATAAAACAACTATATGATTTTTGTAGAAGTGGAAACAAATGGTATTTTAGGTCCCCTCCAAATTTATTATTCAGTAGTCCATTGTTTAAATTGGTAAGATATTTAGCTGTCCATATTCACCAATATTTCTATATGAAATTATTTTAATTGAATATAATCGAGTGATTTTTATCACAGCAAAATTAGGTTACAATTTTAATATATTTAATAATATAATTTCATTTAATTTAATCTATATTTAATTCAGCCTAGCAACTTGGGGTACTTCAAAGACGTTTTAAAGTATATCAGATAAGAACCAAGTCTCTCTTTAAACTGATGTAATGTTATTTCTCCTCATTAAGTCTACCCCCTCAGACAAACTTGATACATGCTGACAAAATATTTGAACTCAGTATTTGCAAACTTAATACTAGAAACTAATTACTAGAATAATAGTGGCAGGGAAAACAGTCATTTTCATACTATGTTGCAAAGAAAGAAATTGGGGGCAATTTAGCATCAACGATTCATAGAACCATGGGATGTTAGAGTTGGAAAAAATGTTATAAATTATCTCGTAAAATGCCCTCAATTTAAGTTTCTGTCTGCTTGTCCTAGGTCATTATTTAAAATAAAAGTTCTTTACTTTAATTTAAAAATAAAATTATGAGGGACCTTGGGGATGGTAGGGAACAAAGACATGTGTCCCCTTTTTAAAATATCATTGGAGACTTAAGTACCATATTTTACATTTTCATACTTTGTTCACAATTTTCTATTTGTCTCCTCATTTCAATGGTGATTAGAGTTTTCCTGAGAAATGATTCCAATAGCAATAATTTTTTTCTTCTTTTGGAGAGTGCTTCTCTCCTTAAAGTACCTCACAAACATTTCTTGATTAAACTGTCCAACAATTCTTTGAGGTAAGGAAGGCAATGCCATCTGTAACTGCAAATTCTCAAAGGAACACATCCGTCTGGAAGGACCAATTCCCTGAGAGTTGTCAGAATAGGAAGCTTGTCAGTAAAGGCAAAGAAACTACAATGTGCTGAAAATCCAGTCTGTGTGCTCATCCAAACAGGAAGCCATGTTTTGCCAAATGAACATTTAGCTAATTCCCTAATGAATGTCTCACACTGTGATTAGAAGTTGATAGCAACAAAGCCTTACAATTCTATCCCAGTTGTTTTTTTTACAGTTAAGTGTTGAACAATTTTCAGTCTCACAAAGATCTTGATTTATAAAACCTGTATGTCAGCTCAGACTTAGCTGCTCACTAAAGAAACACAGGGATAAATAACTGAAAGTAAGAGAAGGCAATAAGAAAAAAGAGGTATTGAGTTATTTTAATTTTTGCATCAATACATGCATACCAACATTAATTCCAATATTCTATTATACATTACTTATGTATAATAATAAACCTTATGCTATTTTGGTCAATGTTAACTGCAACTTATAATCCTTTTCTTTGCCTGATCAGATGCCCTATGTATACTTGTTCATTTATTCATTCATTCAGCAAACAAGCAAACAAGATTTTTTTTTCTATACTCACCCTATGCAGGATGCTGTGATTAGAAAGAAAAGAAAAACACATCTCCATTTTAATTGAGTTTACATTTCACTGTGGGCCAATGGCACATTCAAATATAAATCAATACAAAATGTATACAAAGCAAAGGTATTGATTATAGTTTGACATAAATTTAAAAATTTGCAGGATCAAGCTATTTTGTAAATACACACACTCACTTTTGGCTCAAAACTATGATTATAGTTCAGTGTGACACTGGACAAATTATTTAACTTCTCTAGGATTCAGTTTCCTTGGAGGGGAAAAGATGTTCTAGCTGTTGTTTGTTTCTTCTTTATTCTTTGTTTTGTTGTTGTTATTATTGTTGTAACCTTGATCTAAATCACTACTAACGGTCCTTTCAACCCTAAATATATGATTTTAATTGGAGCAATTATAAGGGAAAAGCAAATATTTCCCAGAAGCTCCATCTATTAAGGATATATTAAGACTATGTATTGAAATTTTCAGACCTGAGGTTCTTATGAAATCATGTGCCAACAGCACAAGGGGATAACATCAAGATAATGACGTGGATAAGAGAACAGTGAAAAAAAGAGATACGCAGAGAGATCAGTGATTCCAGTACCTAGTATAAAAAGTACAATTGTAATAGAAAATAATGCTGTTCAATTGTTAATGGATAAGACAACTGAAAGTGAGATTCAGATTTTAGCTTAGTGGACATTTTAAATCTTCAGTTTGAATTCACAATTGCAGTCTTTCCTTAACAGAAGATGACCTTGAAAGAGGTTGTTTCTCCCCTTATTTGATCTAGAATCCCAGAAATGTATGTGCCTAATGTTTTTCTAGTTATTTAAGAATTGTTTTAATTCTGATTAAGTGTTTTAGTTTTTAAATTATGTACTTTATCTACTCTGTTATCCTGTTGTTGACTGAGTTTAGATGCTCTTGGAGGCTTACAAATGCAATGGAATGAGGGCTTGAGTCAAATGAAATAATATTATTATCTAAATCTCCCATATAGAACCCATTAATCTATTTTCAGCTATATGTCAGGAGAAGGTAGGCAATAACAACACAATAAATCTGTAATAAAATGTTTTTTTAAACCATGTTTAGATAAAAGAACATGCAAGATAGATGACAGTAGTTAGATGGACTTGGAATTAGTTGAAAGCTGCATCTAAAGAGAAGTCATTAATAGGTTAGCATAATTCTGAAGAGATATGTCTAGTAGAATGCTCCAGGTATCTGTCCTTGTTCAGTATTTTTTTTTTTAACATTTTTATTAATTATCTGGATGTAGGTATCTATCACAAGCACGTCAAATTTTCAGATGGCTGAATCTGAGAGGGATAGATAACAAACTGGATAACAGAGTTAGGGTTCCCAAAGACCTCAACATACCACAACAAAGAGCTGAATCAAATAAAAAAATCCAAAAGGACAATTAAATTATAGATTTTATAAAATTATATATTTGGGTTAAATATCAATTTCACCATTACTGAATATTGATGATATGATTGGAAAGCAGTTTTGTGAAAAAAGATCTGAGTGCTTTATTTTACTCTAAGATTAATACAAGTCAACAGGGAAGCATTTCAAGGTAACCAATAGACATAATATGATCTGAAGATATAGCAGGAGTCATAATGTTCTGAACAAGGAAAATAATGTTCTTCTTGTGCTCTTATTCAGAACAAATCTGTAGGGTTGCATTTAATTGTGGATAGTAAATTTAGGAATGTTATTGGTAGGCCTAGCCTTACCCAAATAAGATAAACCAAGATGGTTGAGGGGACTGGAGATGATGCCTAAGAAGTTCTTTTGAAAACAAAACAGAACTGGAGATGTTTATATTGGAAAGGAAAAAAAGACAAAGCTCATAATTTTGAGTAATTACAAAAGTTGTTAAGTAGAAGAAAAAATTTTACTTGGTGTTTCTCTAAAGAAAAGAACTAGAAGCAAAGAAGTAGAGACTGTAAAGAAACTTATTTAGGCTTGGTAAAAAAAATTGTAATTATAGGAATTTATTAAAAGTAATATGGGTGGGGTAGCTATTTAAGAATATTGAAACAAATGTTTTTGTTCAGATTAGAAGACCTCTGACATCCTTTTCAATTTGAGATGCTGTGTCTCTTTTGGTAGGGGACCAAAATGTAATTTTTCAGATGTTTTATTCAGCAAGATTAAAAAAAAAAAACACTGGAAAAAATCATCGTGTGTTTGCATTAAGCCTACAGTTAATGTTAGTGGGCTTCATTAGTTGAATTTAATGGACCACTATGCAATTAACATGACACTTAAGTTTGTTGATAGGCAATCTTTCTGTAAATTTTCATAGGGTCAGTGAAACATGTAACTGAGTACCTTTGTTGTATAAAGCAATACAATGTTCTACTTTAAGGATAGTTGACATATTTCACTGTCTGGCAATAGGCTGTCATTTCAAACATTTTCATCATTTTGTGTTCACTTGAAAATGCACATCACTAGTTGCAAGATTCAGTAAGCTGCTGCATAAATGAATAGGAAGAAAAAGTCTGAGATTGAATAAATAAAGAATGAGGTCTGGAAAAATAAGCCAGCTTTGGGGTTTTCACACTAGTGCGACAAGGTAGAATTTGAAATCACAGAATATTCTGGATTTTCAGGGTCATCACCTTATATATGTCTGACTTGTCTTTTATCTAATGATGTCTATAGCTTTAAACTCCCAGCCTTTTTTTTTTTTTTTTTTTTTTTTTTTTTTTTTTTTTTTTTAACAGAAAAATAGCCTGAGACCAAGAGAAACACAGCCATGGTAGCCTTGAAATTATCAGTCACTTGAACATTTCTCAGGGACCAAAAAGGAATGGTAGATACAACATCCTTTCTTTAAAAATTTATCATTTATTTTTTACATTCTTTCCTTTTGGTATTCAGTTCCAAATTCTTTCCCTTCCTCCCACACCTCTCCTGCCCATTGGAGAAGGCACACAAAATGATATCAATTACACATGTTAAATCATGCAAAACATATTTCCATTTTAGACACATCACAAAAAAGAAAGAAAATTATACTTCAATATGGATCCAGAGCTTATAAGTTCTGTCTCTGGAGGTAAAAAGCATTTTTTATCATGAATAATTTGGAATTGTTTTGGATTATTGCATTGCTCACAGTACCTAAGTCTTTCATAGTTGTTCATTATTAGAATATTGCTGTTACTGCGTATAATGATCCGGCTTATCTCACTTCACATTGTATCAGTTTATATAGGTCTTACCATATTTCTTTTGAAACTACTCCCCTCTTTTTTTCTTATAACCCAATAGTATTCCATCATAATCAAATGCTACAAGTTATTCAGCTATCCCTTAATTAAAGAGTATCCCTTCAATTTCCAGTTTGCAAATGCATTTGCTATTTTTTGTATATATGGGTGCTTTTCATTTTTCTTTGGTCTCTTTGGGTAAAGGCCAAGAATTGGTATTGTTGGGCCAAAGGATATGCATAATTTTATAGGCCTTTGGCATAGTTACAAATTATTCTCCTGAATGTTTGATCCAATTCTGTGAATTTTTGTGCCTCCTTTTTAAACCAAAAGACTAATTGCATTTTCAGAATGTTATATTCTTTAATATTTTTCGGTCTCTTTTCCCAAGCTATTAATTCACTTTTAATAGTTTTCTTTTATCACTCTCATTTCTTTTCCCAATTTTTTCTTTGATCACTCATCTCTTTCTTTAGTTCTTTTAGGAATTCTTGCTAACATTGAGTCCAGTTAACATTTTGCTTAGAGCTTTTGTAACTGTGTTCAGTTGTCTTCTGAGTTTATCTGCCATCATGTTAACTAATATTAGCATATTAGTCTTTTTTTATTTGCCTGATTTTTCCCTAGTCTAACTTTTGACTTTCACCTAAATGTTAAAGTTGGACTGCTCACCTGGTGCTTGGGAGGCACTGTCTCAAGCTTTAGTCTTTTTTTGTGCTGCTGTTTTCAGAGCTAACTCTGGGGATCTGCAAATTGTCAGTGCTTCCTATAGGCCAGGAAAAAGTTGTGGTCACTGCTCAATTGGTCCACACTCTGGTCTTTACCTAGGAAAGGCCACTACTCTCCTTTTGCTGCAAGTAGTAGTGCTTATTTTGATTCCAGAACTGTGACTAGGTCTCCTGCTCTCCTGCAGCTAAAGCTCTAGTGTTCTCATATACTTCGAAACTGTGACAAGGGCTTTTATCCCTTTTGATGGATTATGTGCTCTTCTTTGCCCTAAAAATGTGACTCAGAACTATTTATGGACAACAGAGTTGCTAGTCAGCATCAGCTGTACCCAATATCAGCAAAGGATCCCTTATAATTTCTTTATGACCAGTTGTCATGCTTCCAACTGTCTCTGGGCTAAGAGTTTCCAAAGCTGCTGTTGCTGCTGCCACTGTCTCAACTGTCTCTAGTGCCCACTATCTGATGCCCCCCAGCCCACTCCACTGTCACAGACCATTCCTACCAATTTCCTAAGTAGTCTAAAGCTGGAAAAATGTGTCACTCTAAAGTTTTGTTAAATATACTGCCCTAAAATTTGATTTGAAGATTTGTTTTGTAGGAGTTTAGAGAGAATGGTGTGAGAGTTCAGCTGTATTGCTGCCTGAACTCCACAATTTTGGCTGCTAGTATTCTTTTGAGAGCTATATTAAAGCATCACCATGAGAGGACATAGTTGAATTTCCCTTTGATATTTTGGATGATTGTTTTTTTTTTTTTTTAGACAACATATAGGATTTTATGGGTTTAAGAAAGTCCATATGGAGACACTACTTTTAAAAGTGTAAATCAGGAATTTATAATCTTAGAGAGCTGCCTATGAGAATGAGAGATTGAGTGATTTGTCCCTGGCCACACAGCCAGTCATTATATGCCAGTCAAGACTTGAACTCAGTTCTTTCCAATTCTAACTCTGGCTCTGCATTTATACTATGATACCTCCTTTAATATTTCCAACCTAGTATTTCAGAAAAAGGAGATTTTTTTGAAGACTCAAGCACAAGTGAATATCATTTCAAAACAATTTTGGAAAATCAACTGGGTTAGAGACATCCCAATATCAGACCTTTAGTATTTTATGCTTCACTAGTGGTCCTGCTCAATTTATACCTCCTATTCAGTATCAAGGGATATGGAAGGGTTGTGGAACTTGAGATGCTTTAAGGCTAGAGGCAGCAATAGATAAATGTGAAACCAGACAGTTCTGAAAAATAGTAGTGTTAGTCACACATATGCCAAGCACACAGAATTAATCTGATTCCAGTTGTTCACCGGCTGTACTCAAGGTGAAGAGTATGAACTACAAGACACTAGTAACTCTCACTGGAATTTGACA
Source organism: Sminthopsis crassicaudata (assembly GCF_048593235.1). NCBI lineage: Eukaryota > Metazoa > Chordata > Mammalia > Dasyuromorphia > Dasyuridae > Sminthopsis > Sminthopsis crassicaudata. Next base: position 418,367,645 of record NC_133618.1, on the reverse strand, counting down.
ACTGCATGTCAAAAGGTCCATGTAAATTCAAAACTTTAAGCCCTGGAGGTATATTTAGAAATACTGTGGTAATATTTTTCAAACCTTTCCTCGGATATCAATGACATTCTGTTAGGGAAAATGAGGGTAAGGAAGAACTTCTTTACAACTCCAGAAAGCCACAGGTGCAAACCAATTGGAAGAGATAGCCTCTGGAGAGGAATAAACATTATATTACACTGAATGTCATTAGACATTCAGAAGGAAGAATAAAATGCCTAATTTATTCACAAAGTGACATTTTATTTAGTGCAGATATGCAATTTGGGCATTTACTAAAGGCATTTGCAGTAATGAAGGGGTAACAGGAAAATAGGTCCTAGCAGCTGACATTGTTTTCTTTGGCCTTCTGAGCTGATGTTCTTTCCTTGTTGGGGGAGTTAACTGAAAGAAGAGAAGGTGCCTTTGTGTTGGATCACCTTTCAAAATCAAGCATGTTCTTCACACTTATATAAGAAAGTAAAATGTTCTCCGTTTCCCCTAGTCCTACCTTTCTCTTTCAGGTCAAACTAACATAAGCCTTTTACTTCTGTGCCAGAGAATCTTACATAAATAAATGCACTTTAGTGATCTGCATTAATTTACTACTCTGGTCAAAGGTTAATTATTACAGTGAATACTGTGCTTAGTTCAACATATGGGTACTGTGTACTTTAGCTGATCTGACAATTTATATCTGTTTATTAAAGCTGGCAATGGTTCACAGAGGTGGGGAGGTCAAATAATTGATGTTTGTTCATATGTATATTTTTGCCTACCATGGGTATCAACAATTAAAGAATTCATGAGAGATCAATCTATATTTGCCCATTTACCTGATGCTGATTGTGTGTGCCCAGTATAGTGTAAAGCTTATTTGACTCAGACTCATAATTCATACAACCACAAATCTAGAATTGGAAAGAACTTCTGAAGATATGTAGTCTAAAATATTTCTTTTGTAGATGAAAAAAAATTCTGGTAAGTTGGAGCTGCACAACATTAAATAGAGTAAGGATCAGAGTGAGACATTGAACTAGATCCTCTCACTCCAGAGTTGTTACTCTTCCAATGTGCCACAGCAGGGACTAACTGATGTTGGGATTTAGGAAAACCTAGCTTTGTATCTCACCTCAGACAATTACTAACTCTTTGATCCTGGGTAAATCATACAATCCTTCTGAGTTTGTCTCTCTTTCTCCAAGACAGAAATGATAACATTAGTGATATTTACCTCAGGAGGTTACTGGGAAAATGAAATGAGATCATATAAATAAAGTGCTTCATATATATCAAAACCATATGATTCAAAACAATATAATGAATCCTGAATCTTGCTATATTACTCATTGTTATAATTATTTTTGTAGATGATGATATTTTAAACAATGTCTATGCCTGAGTATATCACTGACCATACTTTTAAAAAGAACAAAAGGGGAAGCTAGATAGCTCAGTGGATAGAGCACTGCCCTGAAATCAAGAGGACCTAAATTAAAATGTGACCTTGGACACTTACTACTTCCTAGCTGTGTGATCTTGGGCAAGACACTTAACCCCAACTGCCTCAGCAAAAAATGACAACAACAGCAAACTATGTCTTGAAAATACAATAACATTCCATGGTAAGACCACCTTAAAAATATCATGCAAACACTTAACCAGACTACTCATATGGAGGATAATGTCCCAACCAAACTGAGATAAGCAAAACTTGTTTTTAATGATCTCTTCAATATCTAAGGCCTTCCATTCCTGCAGCTTTTTGTCATAATCCCATAATTAATAATCCCATGCAAAGATGATTTAAACTGTTACCCTATTCCAAGGCATCTATATATTAATAGAAAGGATTAAAAAGACCAAAACATTTAAAATCTCAAAGAATAAATTATGCAGAGATATATAGGGAATCCTACATGGCATACTTCAAGCAGCACTAAATAGGCAGTCACCTATTATTCAGGTTGGTCCAAATAGTATCTATGTTGAAGGTATATTACATATAATCCATTCACTATATGTGTGTGTGTGTGTGTGTGTGTGTGTGTGTGTGTGCATGTATCTCTCTGTATATATATATATATATATATATATATATATATATATATATACACACACACATATACATACATACATATCAAATCAGGTTATCAAAGAGCATGATTCCCATCAGTGTTACTCCCTACTGACTCACAAAAAAAAAGAATTAAAAACAAGAGTTTTAGTATACATACATACATACATACACACGCATATGCTAAAATTCCATCTTTTATAGCTACTCCCTAAATCACCCAGATTGCATATCTCTAATGCAAATAGAAAAGTCAAAGCTTCAAAAGAAGCTTTGATATGACATTAAAGCATAAGCTTTTTAATTAGGAAACTAGTGAAGAAATCCACCAGATACATTATTATGGCTGCTAGTGTGGTTTGATACAAAAGTGATGTTTGGTTTTAAATTGAGGAACACATTGGATCTTTCAAAGGGTATACATATCTCTGAAAAATGCAAGGCTACTGCTTCTATGGTTTTTTCCCTCTGAAAAAGTTTCTCACCTTTATAGATCACTTTAAGGCCCATGATATTTTATAACAGAAATCAACAAACTTTTTTTCTTTTTTATAAAGCTTTTTATTTTCAAAACATATTTATAGATAGTTTCAATATTCATCTTTGTAAAACCTTGAATTCCATTTTTTTTCTCCATCCCTTCCCCCTCACTCACTTCTATAGATGGCAAGTAATCCAATGTATTCAGCAAACATTTATTAAGTACCTACTATGAGCCAGATGCTGGGGTTACAAGGCAAAGATGAAATAGCCTCATCACTCAAAGAGCTTCTTACATTCTAATGGAGTTACAAGACAATCAGAAAGAATAGGGCTAACAGATTGAAAACATAAAAAGGGGGACAGTTGAACTGAATTTTGAAGGATATTAGCAATTCCAAATAATGGAGATGAGAAGAGAATTCTGGGCATTTGGGAGAGCCACTGCAAAAGCAAAGATGAGAGATGGAACACAATGTGTGTGAGTAATAATGAGTAGTCTATTAGGCTGCATTGTAGAATATGTGGAGAAAATAATATGTAAGACAATAAAGACAGAAGGGATAAGTTTTGAGGAGCTACTAGTGACATTACAGTAGTTTATATTGTTATTGTTGAGTTTTGCCATTTGCTTCTCCAGCTAATTTCACAATTGAGGAACCAAGGACCTAGTCTCAAATTCTCTCTCCTCCATTGATGGTCTTATCTGTGAGACACCAGACAAATTAGTTTCCTGTAAAGAGATGTTGTAGTTGTTTTGTTGTTATTATTCAGTTATTTTTAGTTGTTTTTGTGTTTGTGTTTGTGACCCCATTTGGAGTTTTCTTGGTAAATATTTTGGAATAACTGCCATTTCCTTCTACAGCTCTTTGTACAGATGAGGAAACTGAGGCAAATAGGGTTCAGTGGCTTGCCCAGAGATACATAGCTAGTAAGTGCCTGAGACCAGATTGGCACTCAGGAAAATGTATTCCTGATGTAAGGCTCAGAACTCTAATCACTACACCAATAAGACAAATAGATTTTAAGTACTGAAAAAACATAAACATGCACTTTAGGAAAATAGTTTTATAGATGTTATCTTAGTTACTGATAGAATATCAGATATAAACATAGATCATAAACATTTAAATATATTTGCATAAATATGCAGTATACATTTATGTATTTATATGCACATATACACAATTACTCTGATTTCAGAATCCTATTATTCCCCTTTATAGTGCTGTTTCTTGCTAGTGTAAAAAAGTCATTCTCAAATGAAAAGCATATTTTGAGATGGATTCCTGTTCATGAACTAATTGCCTTAGATGCTCAGCCTAAGAATGAAGATTCCACTTCTGATTGACACCATATTCCACCAATTTTTTTCTCTCCTGAGTCAACAGGGACCAGAATGTACAGGAATTCTGCTTTCTCAGATTATCAAAGAGCACAACTCCTGTCATTGTTACTCCCTGCTGGCTCACAAGAAAAGAATTCACAACAAGAGGGCACCGGGAAGCACCATTTTGAGATGCTTGTCCTTTAGGTTTTCAGAATATGTCTTACTATTGTGAATGTACCTAAAAGAACAGTAGTTTCTGGTGAGGAAAATGACAATAGTGAGGATTTGAGTAATAACATTTCTAATTTCCTTAGCACAAACAATCTGCCTTTCTCTATAAATACTATTTATCATTTAAATCCTTTCACACTCTATATCTCATTTGTATCTCACTTTTATTATACATTATTCCAATTTACACACTATATATTCCAAACACACACACACACACACACACACACACACACACACACACACACACATTCTGCTCTATCACCTGAATTTATGCTTTTGTGTAAGCTATTTCTCTTGCCTAAAATAATTGGAAATTGACCTGATTCTACCCTTTCAGTTTGCAAATGAGGGAAATTAGGTCCAAAGAAATTAAATGACTTGTCCAGAATCACACAGATATTAGTATTTGAGGAAAAAAATGTGAAGCCTCCAAATCCAACATTACCTCTCATCTTATGTAGCCTCTCAGCTTTGGCTCTTGACTAGCACTCTTTTTAGGCACCTTTATCTCTTAGAATACCTAGCCTTCTTTAAAACTTGCCTCCAGTTTCCAGTTTGCCTCCTCAATTTACATGGCATTTCATAAATACATACATACATATATGAAATTTATTTGCCTATATATGTATGTGTCCTTTTTCCTTATGGAACTTAAATCTCTTAAAGGAAGTGTCAGTGTTTATTTTTTACCTAATTATTCTCAGTGTCTATAATAGTGCATGGTACATACTAGATACTTTAAAATGTTTACTGAATAACTAATTGATTGAAAATGGACAATATCAACTGACTAAACATATAATACAGTCAGGAAAATTACAAGACTTTGGGCCAAAAAATAAGTACTTTGATGTAGTTTAGGGACATAGAGATCTTAATCTCTTTTAACAATTTGGATCTAATAGTGCTACTAGTTAAATCAATTAAATAGTAATAAATAAATGAACTTGAATAGTATTATAAAATAATTCTGCTTTACTATCTAAACATTTGAACTTCATAGGGGAAAATAATGATGTTATCTGAACCAAGGAACTGTAATTACAACAGAGGCTTACTATTTAAGTAAATTCAAAATGATTGCCCCTCCTGGAACTCACTCACTCAATTGGGCTACCTCCCACCCCAAGTTACCCTTCTCCCCCACCCAATATCAAGAATAATATTGTAAACACTTTAGGAATCAATAGCAGTAAAACTCCTTCCTTAGTGGCATTAGTTTCAGTTCTGCTATATCTTAATTTTCTTGGACACAAAATCTAACATGATTAGGGATGCTTTTGAGATTTTTTAAAAAACTATGATTAGGGTTACATTTCTGATAAACATAAATAGTATCCACTAGAGTTATGAAATAAGCAAGGTAGAGTTTCATGCTATCAATGTCATTTATTATTGGTAAAAGGTACATGTACTAGTCTATATCACTTAACGCACATTCTACCAATTTGAGACCCAGTAAAACAAAGATTCCTCCAGGGCTTCTACTATATAAATACTGCTTGAAAGTAGCAATTACTTTTTCTTTTTTTTTCTCTCTCCATTATGTTATAGAACCATAAATATTATCATTAATACCAACCAGGGTTTAGAACCTTACTAATATTGGAAAATTTTTAATACAAATGTCATGGGAGTTTTACATGTGAATAAAAAGTGTTGAAAAACAATTAACCTGGCATTCAAGGGCATTACAAAAAAAAAAAATCTGACTCTGCATTTTTAATGCATTTGTTACCAGTTATTCTTGAATTCTGTATGCTACATAAAACTGCTATTTGACCCAAGGTTCTTCATTATTGTAAGAAATATAACACCAAGGGACTTACCTTTCTGGTCTCTAATATCCACAAGTAAAACCCTAGAGTTTCACAGAAATAGATGTAGCTATTGATTCCTCACCAGAAAGATCATAGGGAATTCATGACTTCCTGGCCATTTTTAATTAGCATAAAACAAGTCTTTAAGGACTAAAATGCTGGTGCCTTGAATGATTAAAGGAAAAGCACTTTATTTATACTAGAAATAAAAATAATCCAGAGGCTCTCATAAAATAATTTTTTTTCCTAAAAAATACTCCTTTGTGTCATGTTAGATAAGAAAAACTAGAATGTTTCCTCACCCCCTACAGTGCTGTACTGCATTATCTATATTTTTTTCTGTACATTTAAGCTATGTCCACAATGGGTTCCATGGCTTAGAACAATGTGATGTTTATAAAGCTTCTGGGAGGTTGTGGAGATATTTGCTCTTTCCCTCAGTACTATTTGGCACTGATGAAAATATACCTTGGTAAACATTTCAATCTTAGCACAAGGTAGATGCTGTTCCCCAAATATATGACAAGCCCCATAAGAAAAATATCCTTGTACTACTTTTTATAGAACCATAGAGTATTAGATATGGAAGAGAATTTGAGGATTATCCTACTCAAACCTCTATTTTTAGATTAGTAGGTACTGAGACAAATCTTTAATGAGTAAAGTTCAAATCCTATAATAACAAAATGCTAACTTCTATTAGTCACTACTTATTTATTTTAAAAGCAGCTCATATATTATAAACTTAAAACATTTAACTCAGTTCAAGTGCCTGGTATACAAAAGAACTTGTATTCATCTTCACTTCTACTTTTCTGGTGTTACTAATATTAGAACCCTAGGTTAGAATTTTGTCATTTCTTTCTGTGATTATTATTGTAATAAGGGTATATGGTCATTGCCCTTAATGGCTATTTCTTCACTGTTCATGATGACTGAAATGGAGTTAGTTGGTTAGAGTACTATGTTATTTAAGTAAGGATTCAGTCTCCATATGTGACACATCTTTTCTTTGTTATTTCTTGCCGTACACTGTATTCCTCATCTTGGCCAGCTGCCTCACAAATGCCAGCTGTTATTCTCAAAGGGCAACACACAAACTTGTGCAGATGAATGAATTAGTGCTAATTCATCATCACTATGGGAAAAATAAGTTAATAATGAGTAGGCCTATATTATCATTGAAGCAGTTCTTTGTATCATATGTGAAAGACAAAGGTGGGTCCAGAAACTGAACTCATGGTTTTGTTACTAAAGAGAACTCCTAGATGAACAAATCCCCTGTGCCGAAGCAAAACACATGAACACTAAAATAATCATAGAATTCTAGGCTCTAAAGGAGTCTATCTAGTCTGATACATTTCATTTGAGGAAATTCTCCCAAAAGGAAGAAATGATCTTCCCAAAGTCATATCAACAATAATGAGCTGAGCCAGTATAACAACCCAAATCCTCTAATTTTCTTTTTGTGAGAGCCAAGATAGTATCTTTTACAGTTAAAATTATATATTGAGAGAACGTTTTATTCTCCCTTTCTGATGATAGATAAATCAATAGATTGATAGAGTATATACTAAGTCCTTCCCATGTGCTAGGCACTGTGCCAAGCAATGGGGATATGAAAAGAAGGAAACAAGGCAGTCTCCGTCTTTTTATTCTCTTGAAGAAAAATATCTAAAGGGGGAAACTAAAAGCTGGGAGAGAGAAGAAGGATACCCAGGTAAGGAACAAGAAAGCAGTTAGGAATGAACTAATACTGACTGAGTAATACTGAGAACATTGTACATAGTAATAAGATTATGTGATGATAAAATATGATTTATGTGGCTCTTTTCAACAATGAGTTGATTCAGTCAAATTCCAATGAATGGACTTATGATGGAGAGAGCCATCTCTGTAAAGAGAGAGAGAGGACTATGGGGACTGATTGTGGATCACAACATAATATTTTTACCTTTTCTGTTATTGTTTTCTGCTTGTTTTTTCTTTCTCATTTTTTTCTCATTTTGATCTGATTTTTCTTGTTCAGCACCATAAATGTGGAAAGATGTATAGAAGAATTGCACATGCTAAACATATGACTTGCTATCTAGGGGAGCAGGTGAGGGAAAGGGAGGGAGAAAATTTGAAATTCAAAATTTTGCAAGCTTGAATTTTGAAAACTATCTTTGCATATATTTTGAAAATAAAAAGTTATTATTAAAAAAGGAAGGTGATTAAGAGATGAATAAATATGGACAGTGAGTCAAAAAGAGAGTGAAGTGATGGCTGATCATACTCATAAAATGGTGGTGTAAGGGTCTACAAGATCATAAGATCAGGGCCAAGAGACAAGACAGCTAAAAAGGATTAAAAAAACAAACTCAGTGAGAATGTGACTTATCCAAAGTCCTTAAATAAATTTCATCTAAAAGCTGCAAATTATAGCTTATTTTTTTCTATTTCATAAAGCTTAAATTTAATATCTTCTTTTCTTTAAAAATAATGTATGAGCAAATAATGTAATGTAAAATTAAATTCAAAACCATACCAAAAATATTCCAAGTTGTCTGGGAGTCAATCTACCAAGGAACACTCAAGACATGCATAGAAATATCTGCATATTCCTTATAAAATAAATAGAGAATGCCTTCATATTCAATACTCATGGTTGAGCTACTCCAATGTAATAAAAAATGACAATATTATTTACTAAATACTATAATAATGTAGAAATTTAGTATTTTAACAATGAAATTTAGTATTTTAACAATCAAATTAACAAGACAGTGCTTAGGAAGATTGAGAAAATAGTAGCAAAATACTTTTAAAAGAACAAAAGATCTTGAAGATTCTGAGAAGTAATGGAAAAAACTGAGTGAAAATACACTTGCAAATAAATGCAAATATGTATACATATATTGTATTTAATGTATACTTTAATATATTTAACATGTATTGGACTGCTTGCCATCTAGGGGAAGGGTTGGGGAAGGAGGGGAACATTTGGAACAGAGGTTTTGCAAGGGTCAATGTTGAATAATTATAAAGGCATATGTTTTGTAAACAAAAAGCTATAATAATAATAAAGAAATAGACTTGCATTTTCATTGGAACTATTTCATGTTGGTCAAAAAAAATAATTTCATAATAAATTAGTCTACTTGTTCAGTGCCATACCAATCAAACTGCCAAAACATTATTTTATAGAACTAGAAAAAAAAACAAAACAAACAAACATTAATTTGGAAGGACAAAAGGTCAAGAATATCAAGAGAATTAATGACAGAAAATACAAAAGGTGTTGGCTTAGCAGTACCAAACCTAAAACTATATTATAAAGCAAGAGTCATCAAAATCATTGGGTACTGGCTAAGAATTAGAGTGTTGGATCAGTTTAGATACATACAACACAATAATCAAGGTCTATAGCAATCTAGTATTTTGATAAACCCCCAAACTCCACCTTCTGGAATAAGAACTCACTATTTGACAAAATTGCTGGGAAAATGCAAAATAGTATATTAGAAACTCTGCATGGACCTTCCTTTTACACCCCATATCAAAATAAGATCAAAATGGGTACATGATTTAAACATAAAGGATGATACCATAAACAAATTTGGAGCACAAAGGATAATTTACCTATCAGATCTTTGGAAAAGGGAGGAACTTATGACCAAAGAAGAACTAGAGAACATAATGAAAGGCAAAATGGACAACTTTGATTACATTAAATTAAAAAAATTCCCATAAATAAAACCAACAGAAACAAGATTAAAAGGGAATTATAAAGCTGGGGAAAAAATCTTTACAGCCAGTATTTCTGATAAAGGTCTCATTTCTAACAAATATAAAGAACTGTGTCAAATTTATAAGAGTACAAGTCATTCTACAATTGATAAATGGTCAAAGGATATGAACAGACAATTTTTCAGATGACAAAATTAAAGCCATTTATAGCTATATGAAAAAATTTTCAAAATCATTATGGATTAGAGAAATGTGAATTAAAACAACTCTGAGGTACTACCTCACAGCTCTGAGATTGGCTAAGATAATAGAAGATAATGATAAATGTTGGAGGGGATATAGGAAAACTGGGACACTAATGCATTGTTGGTGGAGTTGTGAAATGATCCAAGCATTCTGGAGAGCAATCTGGAATTATGTCCAAAGGGCTATAAAACTATGCATACCCTTTAACCCAGCAATGCTGACAAAGGAGCCCTGAAACTTTCTAAAACTCCTAGAAGGAGAAAGTCTCTTTGAATCCTGCATCTATGAGACCCACCCCAAGGAATCAAGATAAAATGGTTTATCTTGGTGGGACTAGTTGAAGTATTCAATTCCAAGATTTTCTACCCCTATTGTTGGCTCAAAACCACTCCCAGTAAATTATTTCATCTTGGCCTGGAGGCACTGACAGCACTATGGGAAACTCCTGTCTCAGATTTCCTTATAAAAATGGCGATTTTAAACTCACTCCTTGCAAAGGACCTAATATGCCATCCCTGGCACAGCAGCATTCTCTGCTTGCTGGATAATATTCTCTTTCAGCTTTACCCTCTCTTCATCTTCACCTATTTCCCTAACAAGACTTTATATATCTCTGTCAGGATTTCTCTACTAGAAACTTTACTTTTCTGCCAGAACTCCTCCACTACTTTATCTCCCTGTTGGAACCTTGCCACTAGGGAATTCAGCCTTTCTATTCATGCATTAGCAAAGACTTACTTCCAAATGCTTATAATAAACTTTTTATCAGTCTAGCTTTTTGGGTTCATAAATTCTTTTAGGAAGGACCTCTGTGCCACCAGAAGGGGGTTCCCACAACTCCCTATCTTGTACCAATCCTAAAGGGGACTTAGGGGAGCCAAACTTCTTCATTTGGTTCCCTGAACCCCGAACCTGCCACTAACCTCATCATTAAACTCTCTGACCACCAGAAACCCTAATGTCATCATTTTGATTCTCTGAATCAGATCTCATCAATGCCATTACTGAGTTTGTATCCCAAGGAAATCATAAAGGAGGGAAAGGGACCCACATGTACAAAAATGTTTGTAGTAGCTCTTTTTGTAGTAGCAAAGAATTAGAAAAGAAATAAATGCCTATCAATTGGCAAATGGCTGAAAAGGCTGTGATAAATGAAGGAAATGGAATATTATTGTTCTATAAAATATAATGAACAAGCTGATTATAGAAAGGCCTGAAAAGATTTATATGAAAGGATACTGAGCGAAACAAGCAGAACCAGGAATACATAATAATAACAAGAATGTGTAATGATCAACTATAAAAGCCTTGTTTATTCTCAGCAGTTCAATGATTCAAATCAATCCCAATAGACTTTGGACCAAAAATGCCATCTGCATCCAGAAAAAAAGATCTAAGGAAACTTTATGTAAATCAACAAATGCTATGTTTGCTTCTTTTGTTGTTGTTTTGTTTTGTTTTTATTCTCGTTTCCATGCTTTTTCCCCTTTTGCTCTGATTTTTCTCTCACAACATGATTCATAAAGCAATGTGTATAAAAATAAATAAATTGTAAAAGAACAAAAAAACCCTTCAAAATTCTATAGATCATATAATCACAGTAGATAAGAATATATCTGAAACAAATGAACTCAGCAACCCAGTGTCCAATAAAGCTGACCAAAACCAACATTTAGAGAACTCCCTATTTAATAAAAAATGCTGAAAAATATTTTTAAAAGGTTGGTGGAAAGGAGAAAGGATAAGGAATAAAAGGGAAAGATTAAATCTTTTATAAATAACCCTATTTAACTGCTAACTGTGCTAACTGCTTTACAAATATTGGCTTATTTGAGTCTCACAACAGCTTTTCAAACTAGGTGCTCTTATTATCTCTATTTTATAGTTAAAGATACTGAGGCAAATAGGATAAATGACTTGTCCATGGTCACACAGCTAATCAGTGTCTAAAGCTTCATTTTAACTGAGGTTTTCTTGGCTTCTGGCCAGTACTTTAATCACTGTATTACCTAGTTACCTATGCAAAATTAGATTTTTTAACCTTATATTATTTACCAAATAAAGTCAAAATAGATATGTAATCTGAATATCAATGATCATATAATTATAACAAATAGAAATGAACTAGTTCAGTGATCTTTCACAGTTATGGTTAGGAAAAGAGTTCTAAATCAAGTAAGGGACCTCTAGATCACAAGTGATAAATTACTTTTGATTACATGAAATTATTATGTTTCTGCATGGTCAAAATCAAAGCAAGTTGAATAAGAGGGGAAGCAGTTAGCTTAGGAAAATCTCTCCATCTAATGCTAAGGGTTTGATATCCAATATATAGAAAGAATGAACACATATGTATTCAATCTAAAGTTATTCCCCAATGGATAAGAAGCCAAGTAAATAAGCAAATAATTTTTAAAAATATATATTTTATTCATTTCACTAAGTATTTCATCATAACATGTAAAAATTTAACATTCATGTATTTAAATATGAAAGTTCCAAGTTCTCTTTCTCCCTCTTATATCTGCCTCTACCTTGAGAAGGCAAGGTAATATTAATTACACATGTGAAGTCATTAAGCAAATGACTTTTGAAAAAAAAAAGCTAACTATTAAGAAATGTATAAAATATTGTCCTAAATCATCACTAGTAGGAGAAATCCAAAATTGGGAAAAAAAATTCTGAAAATTGACAAAGATAACAACAGTTGGAAATAGTCAATGTTAAAATGGTTGTGTAAATACAGGAACATAAAAACATTGTTGTCCGAGTTGTGAACTTGTCTAACCATCTGGATTAAGCAATATGGAATTACTTTTAATAAAATGTTGTGTTCATACCTTGACCTAGATTTTAATTCTAGGTGCAACCTATTGAAATGAATGCTAGAAAGGAAAGCACAATATAAAGTAAACTATTTTTTTTTTTGCAATAAAAAATTACTGTAGATAAAATAGATAAATATTAGTGATTGGGAAATGGCTGAAAAAGAGATGAAGATGAATGTAATGGACTATCAGGTAAGAAAAAATTCAGGAAGGAAGAAGATATGTGGACTGATGCAAAATAAACCAGGCAAGTCAATTAATATATACAGTGAGTATATTACACATATTACAAATGGAAAGAACACCGATAAAACAATCAAAATTGAATGTTGTGTGATTATAGGGACTAAATTTGGGCTCAAGAAAAGAGATGAGACAATGTACCTCAGTCTCTTCTTTGCAGAGGAGGGAACTATGGATAAAGAAGAGAAAATATACACATAGACATTATAATATTCTATTACTTGATGTTATCGCAATACATTCAACTTTTCCCAATTATTTTCTGAGTTGAATTTAAATATTAATAATTACAAACATAATTAAATAATACAGGTACATTATATTCACATAACATACCGATTATAAAACATAAATCATTAATCTGATAAATAATCAAATTCAATATCTACTAGTAATGTTCTATTTACTCTCATGCCTCTTTTCCTTAAACTTAGTGCAACATATACATTTAAGTAATAAAAATTATGGGAAAGTTGAATTCATTATCACAAAACAGATGGGAAAATTATAACTATATATATAGATCCATGAGACCTACACAAGTCAAAACCTTTACTCTATGGTTTAAGAGGTTGCCAAATTATATTTCTAGTCTCAAATGTTAAACAAATAATGTTGGATACAAGCTGACCATGGACTGGGACTTAGAATTGTATTTATAGTAATAGGATTGGAACAGAGTCCAGCATTTCTGTGGGATTTGACATTTTATGCCAAAAGTTGGGAACGGCCATTCTATTCTCATTATAGCACCAGTATCCTTAATCTCATTGTATAAATTAAACAAATAAAAATAAATATTCTTGGTGAAATAAATGTTTTACTAAGGGAAAAAAAAAAAAACCATCCATGTTACTGTTTGTGAAGCCATCAATGAATTGTATTAAATTCTTCCTATAACCTAATTTGGCATTTGGTAAGTTTATGATATTAAGAATAATAATTATCTTCTTTCTATATTCTGCTTAATATCTATCAATAAGGCTATGGTTCTTAATCTCCTTTAAGCCTCTTTCCATTAAAAGTTGTGAATTAAACATATATATTCAAACAAATTAAATGCTGCTAACAACTCCCCTAATTTGTAAACATTTGCATAAACATGAATTTTAGCAAATGCTAAATTAATCTGAAGTGCCAACTTTAGAAATAATGAACAATAAGCATATCATCACCTTAAAATACTCTCCAATTCAAATGCTCTGGCAGAAGCTTATGCAAAAACCCCCTTTATAGCCTAAGATTGGGAGAAATCAATCAGATCACCAGTGATTAAAGATAGCTTGGTTGACCAAAATTGCTTGGCTTTCAACATAAATTGTTTTCTAAAGGAGATAATCTCAAAGGCTTTGAACCAACAATTCATTTTTAAGGAAATGACAATGAGGTTCTGGTTTAAGTGGATTTGTGCTTTATATTTGAAGGAAGCAAATTATAAATATTAGTCAATTATGTAAATGAATTATTTTGTAACCACTATGAATTTGATACATTAATATGCCTGTGGTTTTATCAGCATAAAACTACAAAACAGAAGATTATTAATTTTAGATCCCCAAGTGATAGACTGACTTCTGAGGGCTTGAAGAGAGGTTTTAGTTCCCATATCAGTTTACAATGGTGCTCTATTACTCAGCAACAATTATCTTTTTTTTTCTTCTGAAAATTATTTGTTTTTCTGACAAAGGTGCTATGGATATTATAAGCTCTTTTGGATGGTGACAAATGCTTTAGTTAGAAAAATAAATGATCTGTCCTCTCTCACTGTCCATATATGTATTCAAAGAATGCCTATCAAATTAAATCTAATGTCTTATAAATGATATTATAGATTTATATGTGTAGTTTCAGAGTTAACACCTATTTTCTGGGTATTTTTGTTGCATCTAATGAATTAAGATGGAAAACATGTGAAATATACAAGATAAATTGATAAAACAATTTCTTCACCTAGGTTTGAATGTAAGCTTCTTGAGGACAGGAAATATTTTCAAGTATCTCAGGAATCCAGCTCTATGTTCTTAGGGAAACTAAATTGAATTGAATTCAGTCACTGGTAGTATAGATTTTGAAAATCTTAGATTGGAATGAAGATTAGAGGCATCTCCTTTAAATTTTTTTTTTAATAGATGAGGATACTGAGATCCCAGGAAAGAGAAATAATTTTGCCTAGATTAGAGTTAATTACTGGCAGAGATCCAAGTATCATTCAGGTCTCCTGATTCCATTTTAGTTTTCTTCACATACACCCAAAAGGCGACAGCCCTTATCAAACAATTCTTTTTGTTCATTTCCCCAGAATTATGCTGAACTATTTATAGCCATTCTTTTGGGGGCAACCCTCTACCACCCCATACCACTACCTATCGGTGATCTAGGCTTGACCATATCTTCTCAGCTTGTTGATGAGAATGTTATATGGGATGGAATAAAAAAACCTCACTGAAATCCAGGTAGATTACATCTATTGCTTCTCCCCTTATCTACGTGGCCTGTCACTCTATCATGGAAGGAAATTAAATTGGTCTGGCATGATTTGCTCTTCACAAAACCTTGTTGTTAGCTCCTCAGTACTTTGTGCCCTTCTGGGTGATTGCAATATGATTGTTTGATAATTTGTTCTAGTACCTTCCTTAGTGTTAAAGCTAAGCTGGTCAGTCTGTAATTACTTAGGGTGTTCTTTCTCCTTAAAAAAAGTGGGGAAGAAGTGGTTTGAATTTGTGCTGTTATATGCAGAGTCTTTCTCTATAGATTCTGAAATCTTAAAAGTAATAGGTAGTAACTATGAAAATATGAACTCATTCTCTTAAATATGTAATATGTATGTCATTAAACTGGATTTAAATCAGATTGATAAAGTACATTTTAAGGTTTTCTTGTGAGTTTAGGTTCTTCTCTTAGTTATATCCACAAAGGACACTGTTACTGGGATTCTAGAAGCATCTGAACTCTTTTTTTTTTTTAAGATGCAAACCCAGTATTCCAAGCCTCTGACTATTCATAATCATCTATTATTAATTCCCCTTTTCTCATAATCAGGGGGCCTGGTGTTTTCCCTGATTCTCCTCTTCTGCCTTTTGTAATTTAGAAAGATGGACAATAAGTAGTGATGGAGGGGAAACTAGGACATTGACAACAGAAGTGATTTAGAACCCTAAGGGGTCATCTTTTATATTGTAATTCTTTCAGTTTTGTTTTTTATGATATTAAAAGAGAAGGATATTCTGTTGCTCAAAATATGCAAAATTAGAGAAGCTACCCCAAATGTTGATATGGACTATTTTTGTTTGACCTGTGGCAAAACATTCCAAGCTCATATTGGTCTGATCAGTCACAGTGGGACAAACTGTAACTCAATTCTAACATAGTAATGTCATTTTTTTGTCCCTTCAAAAATGAAGTACAACAACAGTGCAGTAATATGATGGACAATACAGTTTAGTGACTAGAAACAAGGTATTTGATCCTGTGAAAATCATTTAGCTTTTCTGGGACCTAGATTATCTCAACTATATTATGAAGGAGTTGGAAAAAGTAGTCTCTGGAATAGTTTGCAACTTTAGATTTGTGATCCTATGAATAACATATTGGATCAAATCTAGTTTGCATAATCCTAGGCAATTCACCTCATTTCCCAATGTCCCTTGGCAGGTGCCAATCTATTTTGCTGGAGGGAGTTCTTCATACCAATGAAAGGCAGTGATGAAGGTGGAAGGGGAGAGAGAAAGGCAAAAATAACAGAGGAAGAAGGGAGATAGAAAGATGAAATCAAAGAAATTGTTTTGATTAATTTTTATATCCTTTGTCAAGATTAAAGCAAAGATCTCATCTTCCTAGTCACAGAGACTTTCAGTCCTTTATTCTTCAGTTTCTCTTACTTTGGGATATTTCTTATGTTTTTATCTCAACTGAAGCATGCTTAGAAGAGACTGCTTTTAGGTCACTTTTGGCTTGCTTTGTCTCACTATTTAATTAATTCAAAATTTTCCCATACAACGAGTGAAGAAAGCCTCTTGAGTCCTTCTTATATCTCTTTTCAGCAAGTAATTGTAGTCAACCTACAGCATTTCCTACACCTTGAACTGGGTTTCTGGAAGAGGTACTGATGGAGGGGAAATTAGAACCATTGATAAGGGGAGTGATTTAGAACCCTAAGGGGCCATCTTTTATATTGTAATTCTTTTGGTTTTGTTTCTATTGCTCAAATTTTAGACCCTATATCATGACTTTATATATCTCTTGAGATTTGTTCTTTATCAGACTGAAAATAACCTTGATACCCTGTATTTTTTGTTTAAATTGTCACTATTTGGGAGCTTGCATTTTAGGGTTAGTAAGATCCTATTTGCTTCTTGCTCTACTTTTATTTTTCCTGTCCTTCAACTCAGCCCAATTCAAAGTGCCAGAAATACTGTAGGTTGGCTACGTTTGGCTGCAGAATAGGGATATAGAGAAATAAAGGGTAATTCAGAAAGCATTATAGTATTTTTCTCAACTATGTTAAAAAAAAAAACTTGCCTTGTTAGACAACTGATTTCTTTGAGCCCCCCATCTGCCATTTTTTTCCTTGGAGTAGCATATAGATTGGGGGGAGGAGAAGGGAATATTCTAATACATAGAACAATTTGAATTCTAAGCCAAACACAGATTTTGGTTCTGTTTTTTAATAATATTTTTGCATGGATTTCAAGCCCTCCAGGCACCCCAGTGTTTTGTAGCTATTTCCTCATTTTATCTATTCAGTTGAGAATCTCAAAAACCAGGGAGATCTGGCTGTTATGAGAAACTCAGTTTATGTGTGTTTATTAATTTTTGTATACATGCCCATGGGCCTTTATGCACTGAGTTCATTTAAACAAATATAAATAATGAATAAATAACCAAGTCACCCCCAAATGTATCTCTCTGATTAGTCCCAGGGATAGAGGAAAAGTTTGGTATCTTATGTCTCTGCTTTTAGGGAAGAATTGCACAATTCCATTCATTGCCAAGTTTATTTATGACACACAAGTACATATTGTGTACTTCTAAAATGCTTATTTGGAAAAGTATAGGAATATGTTGTCACTTGGCAAATTTAATCAAGCAGGGGCTAATCTTCCCTAAAGAATTGCTGATTTTAAATTCCTCATAGCACAGTATCAATAAACAAAATACTTCTTAACATTTTTTCAGAGTTTAAGGCTGTGTCTATGAAAACTTAAAGTACATATTTAAGAAATTATTCAGAGAATGGAGTCAATGGAGAGAGGTGCATTCAGTAATGGGTGCCACACATTACTCAGTTTTTTGGGAGATTTGTAGTGAATTCTATTGACTTAACACATATATCCCATGTGGGAGTCTTATCATATGGAACTTATACTTGAAATTACATGCATATGCATGTTTTCTGAACCTTTTGTAATTAAGAATAATATTTTGCCCTTTAAAAAAATTCAAGAACCACAGTATTAAAAATGATGTCCACCACAGAAAAGACAAATACGTTTTGTAGAATTCTTGAATTTCAGAGTTGAAAAAGATTTGTGATATAATCAAATCTAACTAATGTCTTGTTTTTATAGAAAGGGATCCTAAGGCCCAGATAGATAGATATACTCTGATTTATTAAAGTGAAACAATTAATAACTCACCTGACCCATTGTTTCCTCCTCTCAATTCAGTTGCTGACCATCAATGTTTTAATAAAATATCATTGCATGAATTCCCCCAAAAAATTCCTTAAGTTTTCATTTTATTACAAGAGTTAAACAGTGAAACTTTCACATGGCAGGACAAAGGTTTTTCTTTGGTGGGAATATATGACCCCATTTTCCACTTTTGGATCATAACTATAAAGTGTGCTAGTTTTTAGTCTGTCCTGCTGTAGTATTAGATTTAGAATGAAAACAAAAATTCAAGAAAAATGCATGTTGTTCAGACTAGGATAAATAGTTAGACAGGCAATTTATTCAGTTGATCACTAATATTTGTTTTAATTTAAGCTAAAGATCCAGAAGCATATTGTTGTTCGCAAGTTGGATCACATTTGAAAATGATGACATTTTTCAGAATATTATTATTTAATAATAATAATAAAATTAGTATTTATAAGCATTTTAAACTTTACAAAATGCTTTATAAATATTATTTGATTTCATCTTCATAATAACAATGGAAAATGCGTGTTATCATTATTATTCCTTATTTTAGAGTTGAGGAAATTGAGAAATAGGTTAAATGACTTGCTCAGTATCAGACAAATGATAAAAGTCAAAGATCCCAAACTTCTAGTTGATACAAATGCTAATCTTATTAATCACAGTATTCATTGTATTATGACAAATCATGGAATGCTATGATGTCAGAAAAAAAATCGCAACTAGCTCAAAGGACAATAGAAAAATGATAGATAAAAGTCACTTGTAACTTATTATCAATTATGATTTGTAATATCAGATTTAATTCTAAAAGACCACTGAAAACTTTTGTGATACCATTAGAAGATGGAACTGTAATAGAGCAAAAATGAGGTAACAGATAGGGTTTCTAAAAGTTAATTTGATATCCTTGAAATAGTAAATGATCAAAAGGATGGCATGTACCATAGGGTATGGATTTTCTATGGATAATTTATGAAAGAACATGGACAAGAATTACATAGCATAAAATTATGTCAATTACATTGTAGATTATCATATGAGGCACATATGACCAGACAGCCTAAAGCTATGAGGAAATAGGGATCAAATAATGGGGGAAAAAAAAACTTCCTGACATATTTATTATATTTCTTGGGACAACTGATATATTAATGCTGACCTGGGTAAATTGGGGAGAATTGGTTAACTTTTGGTGGATGTTTTTGTAGGAGTGAAGAATCCTATACCTTATAAAGAAGGGAATGGTGACCAGGATTATTCTTAGTAGTTTTAGAAAAGAGTTGGGGACCTTTAAGAACATGGAAGGAAAAAATATAAAAACAGCTCTACTGACACACATGCAACTAACTGTATGCTGAAGTTGCCAGTCATTACAAGGTTACCAGATTGTCTCCAGCTCACTGCTGAGGAGAGATACTGGGTGCATTTTGGCTGTCATGCCAGCCAAACCTAAGTCACACTTGGTAACACGTGCTGCTTTTCACTTTGTCCAGTACCCTTAAATCCTAATAAGTCATCTAGTGAGCAAAATGCTATCAAATAATTGTGAGTGGAGAAAGAGGCACATTCAGGGTTAAATCATTAACATTTTTGGAGGGCCCTCTTATTAATGCTTAAATCTTCAAAATATCATGAATAAAAGTATCTTCCAAATTCTATAAAATGTATTCAATGTATTATCAAGAGAAACATACATATATTTATCTCGATAATATGTTGAATATCTATATCTATATAGATCCACCTGTTTTTATATACTGGATTATTTTCTATTATTCTTTAATAGGGAAATCCAAGGACATTTTGTCTGTATTTTCAATTAGTCATATGGAGGAATTTGCCAGTTTTTGGCAAACACCACATGCAAATGTATTATAATTTTAAATTGGCTTAATAATAGATCCAGTGACAAAGCATATGATTTAATATACTTCATTATGGAATTGTTTATGTACTATTAGAGCTTTCTTCATTCCCATCTCTATTTAACCACATCTAAGCTCCTAAAGGAATATGGTTTCCCCTTAATACTTTAAATAAGTGTGTGTGATCCTGGACGGACATCTAAGATCATCATGTTTATCTTTGACAGTCAATCTATTTTTTCGCCTCCAGCTTGATTCAGATAGTTCTTCCGGGGTTTGGGTGTGGGGCTGATATTTCTTCATGACTCTGCTGACCAATAATTGAATTATTTCTGCAAGCATCAGTACAGATTGCCTTTATGATTTTTATCCTAACTAGCCTAAGTGAAAATGCTATAGTTATTCACTTAAATGTCTATACAATCATAACACGAAGTATTATCCTTCAAAGATGTAGGCCCTTTTGATAAATCTTATTAAACCTCTTCCTCGTTAGTAGCTAAGCTAAGATGCAGGTATAAAAAACCTGCAAAGGCATGAAGATTTATGTTGAACCATTATAAAGACTCCACATAAAATCAGTTCAGATTTCCAAAAGGAATTTAATTCAGATTTTCAGTATTATATTTTGGGCAGTTTAGATGAAAGAGTAAAGGAAATCTTCCCTTCTTAAATCATTCATTTCTGAGAACTAAACATTCAATAATTCTCCTCTAGGAGAAAGCATTCCCTTAGCTCTATAATTTTTGCATCATTATTTTTTCAGCATAATGCAATAGCATTTGCATTGGCCTAAGAGCCAGGTCAGCAGTGCAAGCCCTTGGGAATCCTAACAATAAATCACCACAGCTTTCTTATTACCATCCCAATTATTTGCACATGAAGACAAAGAATAACATTTTCTAAATGGGCATGAAGGCTAACAAATATCAATTTTATATTCATTCAATAAGCGTGTATTGTGAACTCAAGTAATTTACATAAAAATTGCAAAATGCCATTTCTGGCACACCCACTATAATTTGGACTATTGACATATCAACTACTATAGGTAAAGCATCAGACTAAGGAGATTTAAAAATTGGAACTTATCATTCCTACCCTCCAGGCACTTGTAATCAAATAGGAAACACAAGAAAGAGAATCACTGAAAGAGTTCAATAGTAATTCAAAGATAGCATATGATAGATGTTGAAAAGTAAGATAATATAGTAGAAAAGCTTCATTTTGGTACTCAAAAGGAATAAGTTCAAATCCAAGTCTTGCTATTAATGACCTACATGACCTGAGGTATACCATTTAACCTCTCTCATCATTTATTTGTCTATGAAATTGTTAGTTCTTCTGATCTAATAAGGAATACTAGATATAACTCGTGTTATAGTAGCTCCAACTGAATTGGAGTTTAATGAAAGCTTTATGAAGAGCACAGAATGCAAAGGATTTGATATGCTTTGTAAACATGAGGGAAAGATATGAGGCACACACTAACAGTAAATACCTAATACATTCTGACTGAATTATTGTTTGAAAATAAGATAGTATTTAGAACTGAATAAATATCAGGAATGGTATCATGTTGATATGTATCTTTGGGAAGTACCCTAGGGATCTACCTATGGTTTGATGGTGTGTAGCATTTTTTATCAATCTACTTGGAAAATGGCAGAGATGGTATAATTTATTTGCAGATCATAATGCAGATTTGCATATCTGGAGGGAGATAGCTTATATGTCCCATTACAATGTTAGGCTAAACATTACTATGGACAAAAATGAAAGACTGAGTCAAATATGATGAATACTAAGATAACTAAATATAAAGTTTAAATCTTAAGATTAAAGTTTAAATAAATATAAATAAAATCAAAGGCACAAGATACAATATGAATGACATATTATTAGGTATCCGTTGATCAGAAAAATTATTTAGTTCCTTTAGTAAATAGCAAATTCACCAGGTTATGGTAGGAAAAATAAAATAATTTTAAAAACATAATATGATCTAAAGATGGAATAAAGGAGGCATATTGTATAATGATTCTGAATTAGGCATTTAAGAGTTTCACTATGCCATAATGTGTTCAAGATAAATACACACACATATGCATACACACACACACACACACACACACACACACACTTTTGGGGATGAAATTTTAAGTAGGATTTTGATATGATGAGAAAAATCTAGAATACTGTGACCAGAACATTTAAGGATCTTAAGAAAATGCCACGTTTGTATTAGTTGAAGAAATTGAGGATATAGGGATATTTATCTTGGTCAAGAGGAGATGTATGGGAAGGATACAATGATAGCTATCTTCAAATATTTTAAGGTTTCTCATGTGCAAGGAGTAGCAGACTTTTCCTGCTTGGTTCTAGAAGCAAAAACTAGAAGAAATTGTTGTAAATTACAGAAACAGAGATTTTGAAATTTTCAGAGCAATTAGAACTGCCCAGAAGTGGAACACTTTAGGAGATAGTTGTTTTGTTTGTTTGTTTGTTTGTTTGTTTGTTTGTTTGTTTTGCTTTGCTTTGTTTTGTTTTGTTTTGTTTTCTTTTTAGAAGGCTCCAAGAAAAAGTTAGGTAATAAATGTGACAATATTTTTGGAGGTCATCATCCTCCATAGAATGCATACTCATTGAGAAAAGGGGTTATTTCATTTAATTTTTGTCTTTATAACCCTAGTAACCAGGATATCCATTCCCCATGCCTTTCATTTCTTCTTTTTTTTTTACTGGGCTTTTTTTTTTTTTTTTAAGATTCAGCTCATTTGCCACCTGTTACTAAAGGGCTTTCCTGGTCACCCCTTCCCCTGGTGCCTTACACCTGGACCTATTTTTAATTTGCTATATATATACATATATATATACATATATTTATTCTAAATACATAATCATTTGTATATTATCTTTCCCATTAGAATATGAGTTCCTAAAGAACAAAGACCATGTTATTTCCTCTCTTTTTATCTCAAAGACTTAACAAAGTGCTTGGGACATAATAAGCACTTAATAAATGCTTGTTTATTGCTTGATAGTAGTTTGTTTTTTAAAATTCAATTTTTAAAATTCAGTTCAATTATGAACTGAATTGATTTACAGTTGTACAAATTTTATCAGAATGTCTAACTCTGAGAGTTCCTTCTAATTTTGAGTTCCTATGATTCTATTATCTGGGATATGAGAAATGTTAAGGATTTGGTAAGAAACAAAAAAGAAGGACATTCTAACTTGGGAAGTACTGTAAACATAGTCTCAAATTAAGAATGGATAAAATAGAATAATTAGGACAATGGTGAAGACTGGAAAAGTAGGCTAAAACATCTTCTGAAGAATGACAGACAAAAAAAGGGTTAACATCATCTTAATGATCTAGCTAATTGAGATTTGTGAGCATATCTAATGATGAAATGGATGTTTGAGAATGAATGTTCTAGCATCAGTGTGAAGGGTACATTGAATAGAAATCTTAGGAAAGTTATTAGGAAACTGTTTTAATAGTCTTGGTATGAAATTATGAGAGCTTAGAATGAATATCAACAAAGAATAAAAAGAAAAAGATCAATAAGAAATCTACTTCAAAGAAAAAATATCAACAGAACTCAGTAGCTAATTTATTGTGAGAATCAAAATAAACACAACACCAAATTTTTAAACTAATTTCATCACCTTCAGCAAATATCAACATTATTAACTGAATTGTTTGAAATATGGTTATTAGTCAATTTATAATGCATAGTATAATTCTAATAGAAAAAATGGGGCAAAGATTTTTTTCAACTAATAAATGTCTAGGCTAGAAAAGCTAGAATGTTGATATAGTTCATTTTGAGGACTCCTCACTTCTGGTTTCCTTTTTCTTCTAACAGCACTGGATGTAAAGCATTAAGAAAACTTTCCTGATGATTTTAAACTAACCAGCAATAAGTGGAACTAAATTTAGGCTTTTACATTATTGGTGACTACCATAGGTCTTTAACTCTCCTTGATCCAACACTTGACAATAAAATGTTGAGTACATATTCCTAATATATATATATTTACTTAACTCTAAACAAAGTGTACATTACTACTCTTTTTATAATTATGTATGATACTTGTCAAAATAAATTTTTAAAAGAATATGATAAAGATAAAATCATATTTGGTTCTAAAGTTGTCAGTAGACTGTTGGTTGGCTATGGTCTTCATTCTCAAAGAGTTAATTTACCAAAATGATATCACTGTGTTGGGATCATGTACTGTGTGTCTGACTATGATTGAGCAGACCAATATAAGCTCAGAAGGCTCTACCAGGTAAGATACAAATAGTTTATATTTAAAGAATGACATACTTAGAATTTTGGAAAATCATTTTGATGTGGAGGATGGATTATTTTATGGAGAGACTTGAGGTAAATAGACTGATTAGAAGCCCACTAAAATAGGACAGAACAGAGAAGGTAAATTGAGGATGATAACTAAGAGGAGATGTACGTGAGAGACATTAGCAGGACTAACAAGACTTAGCAACTGATTGGATAAACAAATGTGGGATGAGTGAGTATGAGTCAAAATAATAAAAGGAAAGGAAAAATATGGTGAACTGAAGGATGGTGGTACCATTAACCATATTAAGGATATTTATAGACAAAATAAATTTCAGAGAAAGATAATAAAATGAGAATCTGTGACTTAGATCCCAGCCAACCTATGCCTGCTCATCACACATAATTTATTTTCTCTATTCTCAAATTTAAAAAAAAATATTGATGCCCCTCTTATTCCCCAGTCAATGGCTCTCAAGCATAGAGCTATTTTGAGGGGTGCCGGCCATAGCCACAATCAGAATTGAGGAAAGATGGTTGAGATCAATTCTTCCTATGACAGTTTCTATGAGCAGCAGCATAGGTTTCAAAATTACTCTAGGGGCTTAGAATGGGAGAAAATGGATGCTAAGTCAGCAGTGGAAGGGAGCCAGGAAGAAATTTTGAGAGTTAAGTGTAGATTTCTGTTGGAGATAAGCCTTAATTAAGATTAGTTCCTGCAGAAAGAACTGGGAAAAATGTGTATTTAGAACATATAAACAGGTGATCACATCCTCCTTGATTTCAGGGCCACTTGAAATGAAACTAGTTTATGCATGGATCATATTTACACTCTTAAGTATGACTTGCAAAAATGGTATGAATTATGGATAATTGTACTCTTAATAGACATATCTTAGACCTCATTAATCTTCCCAGAGTCAATAGTAAATCATCTTCCCTTCTGGCTTAAATAGATACTTGAGAAGTCAACATTAGATTTTTTTCTGTGTTAACACTGGAAAGTTAAAGATGGACACATATGCCTCGGCATTTTTCTTTATTTTACTCCATTTTATTTTGAGAGGAAATTGGGGTTCAGTGACTTGCCCAGAATCACACAGCTATTAAGGGTTAAGTGTCTGAGACCAGATTTGAACTTAAATTCTCCTGATTCCTGGGCCAGTACTCTATCCACTGCACTATCTCTAGCTATCTCACAATGTTCAATATTTTAGTGGAAAGTGAAAAGACTGACTCATTCACAGAGTAAAACAGATCTGAGTTCAAATTCTATAAAATTCCTCTTAATACCAGGCTGGCTTAAGGCAGTTCACATAAACTCTTCAATCCTTAGTTATTCTACTTGTTTAAAAATGAATAAAGCTACTTTCTCTGTCTATTTCATAGGGCTTTTATGAATAAAATAATTTATAAACTATTAAGTTATTTTAGTAAATATGAATTATTATTCTTATTGTTATTACAACTAAAACCAGACTGGAGCAATGGAAATTGGTCTTGGGATGCTGAATTTTACAAGGTCCTAACAGCAATTAAACTTTTTTTTAACAGCATTAAAAGAATTTATGTTGCCATCTAGTTGGCAAGACTAGTTAACTAAAATGTGAAGATAACAAGTAGTCTGTATTACTTTCTTCCTCTTGGCTACTGCACTCAAGGGGCATTGCTACTCTCTTTTGGAAAATGGACTTGCTGGTCCCCTAGGCCAATCTCTTAGTTTTTGTCTCCCCTTCTCAAGTGGAGCTTTTCCTTAAAATGCAGATTTAAGTGTGCTTTTCATTTTCATTGCCTTGGTTGTGTTTGTAAAGCTTTCCCCACATGTGACAAAAAATTATTTTTTGTTTGGTAATTGTTATTATCCCTGTCCTGAGGGAAACAGAATCTGACACATAGATATACACAGAAACAGACAGGATAGGCTCATAGAGATAGAGACAGAAAGAGAAAGGGAGATAGAGAAAGAAGAAAAGGAAAGGAAGGAAAGAAGGAAAGAAATAAAGGGAGAGAGAAACAGAGACACACACAGAGAGAAAGACAGATAAAGACAGAGGCAGAGAGAAACAGAAAGAGAGAGAGGGAAAGAGAGGAAGAGAGACGGAGAGGGAGGGAGGAGAGGGAGAGAAAAAGAGGAAGAAGGGGAGGAAGGGAGAGAGGAAGAGAGGGAAAGAGGGAAGAAGAAGGAAAAAGGCAGGGAGGGGAAGAGAAGAAATAACATTTTATTAAACATTAATTGTGCAACCACCAATACAAATATAAGCCAAAGGAAATATGGTTGCTTCTCTTGAGAAGCTTATATTCTGGTGAAGTAATATGACACATAATAAGGAGCTTAAAAGTAAAGAATGTACCCAAGGAAGGTCAAGATGAATAGATGAGCTGGAGTTTCCTGGATTGTTCTAGGTTTGAAGAAGTCAGGATAGCTGACCTGGTTGTTTCCTCAAATGAAGATTCAGGAGTAAATTTATCAATTAGAAGAACAGGATAAATACATAACTTATTTGTTATCCCACTATAGTATCTATCAGCTCTTCTTCTCTTCTGCACATTTTCAGAGCAGCTAGGATTTTCAATTTCCTCCACAATTCAAGTTTTAGTTCTGACTCCAAGATCGATAAGTCAGAGTCTGTTTTTTTACCAGCTGAAGAATTAGCTCCAGGAACTCTCTATGTATATGTAGAGGGAGATAAGTGTGATAGATACAATGGGATAAAGGTATGTATTTGATAGCTTTCCAGGTTGGGAGAGCCTGCTCTAGGATAGCAATGAGAAAAGATAAAAAAACTGAAAGTTAAAGAGATTGATTTTTCTTCTGTTTAAGTATGAAATGCCTGTTAAGATTATGTGGTATAAATATATTTTTTTTCTCCCAATCCCTAATAGGAGAGAGAATTGGAGAACTTTTAATTTACTTTAATATTTTTCCCAGTAAACAAACATTTATCTATTTTCTCCATAGTATTTTCTCCTCAAATGAACAGAATACAAAAATAAAACCCTAACTAAATATCATACATACATGCATAAATAAACACACATATGTATGTGTCTATGTATATAGAAGAGAGGAGAGAGAGAGAGAGAGAGAGAGAGAGAAAGAGAGAGAGAGAGAGAGAGAGAGAGAGAGAGAGAGAAAGAGAGAGAGAGAGAGAGAGAGAGAGAGAGAGAGAGAGAGAGAGAGAGAGAGAGAGGAGAGAGACAGAGAGAGAGAGAGAGAGAGAGAGAGAGGAGAGAGACAGAGAGAGACAGAGAGACAGAGAGAGAGAGAGAGAGAGAGAGAGACAGAGAGAGAGAGAGAGAGAGAGAGAGAGAGAGAAAGGATTCCTGCACTAGCCATGTGAAAAAAAGTCTCATTCTACATCTTGGGATTAGAATTTTGGGAAAGAGAAATATAACATATTTCATCTTTAATTTTATGGAATAATGACCTGTCATTATATTGATATAATTATTAAGTATTTCAGTTATATTTCTTAATAATGCTTATAGTATAGTTTCCTGTACTGATTATCTTAACTTTGTTCTGCATCAGTTTACAGACGTCTTTTAAGTTGCCTCTGAAACTGTCTATATTGTCATTTCTTATGACGAAATAATACTCCATTGAATTCATGTACCATAGTTGATTTTTATTTATTCAGTGAGGAGCTTTTGAACAATGCTAATGTGAAAAAAATCCTACAAAGCCTTAATTCTATCCTCAGCATCAAGGTCATAAAGGAGGAATGGTGAGATGCCATAAACAAGATAGAGAAAAGACAGGGGGAAATATTGCACTTTTAATACTGCTGAGTATAACTAGGTGATTTTCAATTCAATACTAGGTGATGTAGTGAATAGAGCACAGGGCCAAGAGTCAGGAAGACCTGAATTCAAATTTGACCTCAGATTCTGACAAGCTTTGTGATTGGGAAAAACATTTAAACTTGTTTTGCTTTAGTTTCCTCATCTTTACAATATGCTGGAGAAGAAAAAGACAAACTACTCCCTTATCTTTGCAAAAAAAACAAAAACAAAAACAAAAACAAAAACAAAACCAACAAAAAAAAGAATGATACAAAACACACCCAAAACCCAAAATCACCCCTAAAGAAGATCAGGAAGAGTTGGACTTGACTGAAATTACTCAATATCACTACTATCACCAACAACAAAATAAGCTATTATTGAATTGTTTGCAAAGTTTGTGATAAAGTAGTCATACAAAAATGAATGAAGAGGGTAAAAGGTTGCTATTGATGTTGGAAGGAATGTTTTACAATTTCTGGTAAGGAAGTATATATGGTGGTTGGATATTCTGACATTTGTGCCACAAATTCAAAATGTATGCCAATAAGCAGAGCTAAATAAAAATAACTAAAATTATGTGAGGGCCAGAAATGCATTGCTTTTTTGAAGTGAATCTTCTGAGCAACTCTAAACTTAATTTTTATGCTTAATTTAGATGAAATACAGTGGAGGCACTAAAAGAAGAGTCAGGGCCAGAAAATACATGTTGAGAGTAATATATATCAAGAGGCCTCATCTCTACAAATGTGAAATAAGAACTAGAATTGAAGAGCTCTTAAAAGTTTTGGAAGTTGAGAGTTTTCTCCAATTTTATGAATGAATTTTATTTTCTATGTTATTTTTTGCTCTTGATTATCACTTGAGTGTTCTATCAATACAGATACTATAATTACACTGGCCAGAGGCAGTGCTGAAGCTGAAAAGTGCAAAATGAGTTACCACCATGGTAAATATGAGTGCTGAGTTACTCACAGATGAATTAGAGTGGGGTGCATAATGAAGTTGTTGAAGGGCGTTTGCAGCATGGAATTTAAAGAGAAGGAAGAATAGCACTTACTGCTAGCACTAGTAGACTGGTCTTTAATATAGATTCTTATAATAATTTTAGTTGTTTTTGAAGACTGATTCAGACTTTAATGAGGTCTTAGAATTGACTTAGTTGCAGTGAACATATTCTCATTTGGGCATATTTTATGTTTTCTTTTGGACATTTGGGGAACAACTAAGAGACTGATCTTTATACATCTCTCTGTGATAGATGATTAATTGGACTCCAATCCTATTCCAATCAGTATTAATCAGTTTGATATGATTCTATATAGAGTATTGATTAAAAGTGAATCAATCAATAAATATTAGACCCTTGAGTGGTCATTTTTAATTACAGGAAATCAATTAGAGGACCTCCATCAATGTCTTTGCCTTGTTATGGTAACCAAGTCCAGCATGACAGAAGTGATTCAATTATACAGGAAGTTCAGATATTTTTGTTGTCCTGTTCCTTCTCATTCCTTTATTGCCCAACATGGAGAGATGATTTGAATAATTGACCAACAAGTGGTCCAGTTTTTTGGCCTATGGTTTACCTGTCTACCAGCCTATCAGTCCATGTAAATGTTTTAACAGCTATTTATCAGCCCAGCCCATTGGTCTGCTCATTTACTTGGTAGAACCTCTTAAAAAGTTAAGTAGGTCTGTCAAGTTTATTATTGGCCTCTTTGTTAACTAATGGGATGGTATTTTGTATAGAATGTACTGGAGGGTCAAAAATCTATCAGCCAATGAATTTCTGTATTTTTTGTGTCATTTGTATTGTCTGGATATCATGTATTACAAGACTGAAGTGCAGGAGGAACAAGGCATTTCAGATCGTGAGGAAGACATGAAGTCCAATTCATTAGAGGGACCCATGGACACTTTAACAAAATACCATTGGCTCAGAGCTCTGCTTCAGTTTCTTTTATTGCAGGTTGGTCAGTTTTGGACCCTATATCTCTTTTTTGGGTACCCTTTGTGCTATATTAATGCTGGATATCTTGCCACTGGTTAGAAGGCAGTCTTCTGGGTCAAGGCAATTTTTTGATAATAAAGCGTTCTTAAGAGAGCTTTAGCTGCAACAGATTCAACTTCTGTTTGAGATAGATAACAAGGGTAGCTTGAGGGGCTCTGGCTGACATATAAATGTTTAACCTAAATATGGTAAAAGTGATTTATTAGTGATCAAGTTTGTAATGATATTAAAATAATTGCAATTTGAAGAATTAAAATTTTAAAATCATTCAAAGGGCAATGAAGAGACTCATAATGGGAGTAGGGAGGCTGCATTATATGGAAAAAATAGATTTTATCAAGGAGATGTATGATTGGAAAAGAAACTGGCCCAATAATTTGGTGAGAGCAAGACATAACCAAAGGATTACAACTGACATGTGAAAAACAGTTAGTAAAGAGAATTTGATGAAAGACCCAAACTTGTCAAGGTGACCTCTAATGGAAAATTTACCGGAGGATATAGATAAGTGCTGCACAGGATAAGAAAATGGATGAATAGAGATCTTCATTGTTAGAGAACAGATTTACATTTGTGAGATCACAGATTCACTGAAATATTGAAGCTTTTAATTTAAACTGACACAGGTATTGCATATTCAAAGAATCCTGTTTTAAAATTTTAAAAAAAAATGTTTTTAGTTCTGACCTGTAGTCATATTGGCATAGAGAAATCCTGGTGAGAAAACCCTTTTTACTAATGAAGATCAACAATTTTTCTTCAGTAAGTAGTCTTAGAAAGTTACCTATTTCCCTAAGGAAATGTCTCAAGATCAGAAATACAATATGCATCAAAAATAGGACTTGAATTTTACTCTTTTTTATTCTAAGTATAGCCCTACATCCACCACCACTACATAAACATATATATATATATATATATATATACACACACACACACACACATATATAGTTTTTTGACTCTTTCAAAGATATCACATTTTGGAGAAATTTAGTGAAATATGTAGATTAATAGAGTAGGTATATATGTAATCATGGATATCTAATATATCTGTTTATATAGAAAAATATAGCTCACTGATAAGATAGATAACTGTATCTAAGAAAAGATACAGATGTCTATATTATGGATATCTAGATAGATATATCTAAATATGTAAATATATGTAGATATCTGATACAGATATATATATCTATACCAAAATGTACCTTGTGACTTCTCAGAGTCACCACTTCATAACCTGTTTTAATTGTAGGGAGTGAGATTATGCCTCTTTGTTTGTTTGTTGTGTTTTGAAAGTTTTGGAGGGCTATTATAATAAATTGAATTCATGTAAAGTGCTAATATCTGATAATTTGGCCCTTTTCTGTAAATTATTTTCTCTTAAACTTGAGTTTACCCATACCATAATTAATGGTAGAACTTTAGGCACTATACTTTTAGCAGCTGTAGGGAAAGGAGATTCTAGATACAGAAATCTTTCTGACTTCTTCAGATTACATGACACAGGCAGTCAACTACTTGATCTCCCCTCCCCTCCCACTTCACATCCCAGTTAGGAATAAAATAATGCTTTCTTTAAACTACAACTTGGTTCAATATTTTGGTCAATACCCAATTTGATAAAAAAAATAAAAAATAAAAAAAAAACTTATTAGCCATAGACTATGTGATATCAGGTCTGTGATTGTCTTAAAGAGCCTCCTTTAATTTTATATGATCAAAGGAGAAAATGGAGATTGATGACTCTTCCTCAAATGCAATTGGTCTAGTCACTGAATGTTTGTTTCCTGTTCAACCCGAACTTGAAGTATCCTACACTGAGCACTCTTTGAAAAATAGCCTTTTCATTTTGCTCTGGATTTTATCCGATCTTTAATGCTTTCAATAATTAAGGAATAACTATCAAGGCGTGGGGCATTTCCAGGGGATTAATGGCCAGCTGGGAGAGTTGATGGCCTGGAGCAGAGTGGGGACTCATTAACCTCAGCTGGTCATTAATTCCTTAGGAGCCACCTAGGGTGGGGGATGTTCTTGCCATTGCAACTCATTTTGGTTTTAAATCAGGGAAAAAAAAAAAAAAAAAAGTTAACTTTTAAATATCATTGCAGTTGCAGAGCCCTTCTCACTTAGTGATAGCTCTTTCTAGTGTATTTGCAGATTTGGGGGCAGTAATTAACACTTTGCTAGAGAGACCTGTCACCCTCTTTCATCATTACGGAAGCATTCCATCATGCTTCTAATCTCTAGGAGTTCTTTTTCACCATCCAGTGCCAGTGTTGAAAAGAACAGTGATAAATGAGACTGACTTAAGTGGGGACTAGACAAGAAAGACCTGAAACAATGTTAAATAGTTATGTTAAAAGGGTCATAATTAAGACTGACCAGATCTCGACCTTCTTGATTTCATCCTTTACATAGGAAATTAAAGCAAATCCTACTTATTTTTCCTCACTCTTGCTTTACATCACTTTCCTCTTCAGAATGTTAGTTAGTTAAAATCCCAAAGGAATACTCCTGAATTTATGGAGGATTTATAGAAAGATGTAGTTAAGAATTTCACTGGATAAGAAGTCATGGAACTTTTATAATCTGCAGACCTGAACAATGAGTCTACAATGATGTGATTTTGAATACATTGATCTGTTATAAATAAGAAACAAACATGGCTAGATTATAAGAGACATGTTATCTAGAAGGGAAGAGATTTCCTGAGAACAATGATCTTGTGTACATTATATTAGACTAGAGAGAAGTGATATGGGAAGTAGCTTTAGAGGGAGACACAAAGAAAATATTATTTGAGATAGAAAGGACCAAGTCAAGTTATATTAGGCCTAGAATTCCCATCTTATTCCTTCTTTGGAGATAAGGCATTAAAGTTCTATTTAAAATGTACTGTTAGAGACATTAATGAATCAGTGTCACTCAATATCTTAGATGGAATTGGTTTATATGATCAGTCATTCAAGAAACATTTCTTAAGTATCTACTGGGTACTAGGAACTGTACAAGGATAACAGGCATTTGTGAAATATGATTTGGCAACTGTTGCTTGTATTTGGTTCATGTTTTATGAAGACTTATAGCTAGGATTAAAAAAAATTCAAAAGGGTCCCTGCCCTCAAAGAGTTTATATTCTACTTGGAACTGGGCTGGGGATAAAACATGTAAATGAAAATAAATGCAAAGCATATTAAAGTAATACAAATTAATTTTAAGTCAGAAATTGATGCTAATAACTAGGGTTTGGTGAGATCAGGAGAGGCCCTCATATAACATATGGCACCCTGGGCTGTGCTTTGAAGAAAGCTAGGCATTTGAGAAAGGTGACAAAAGGGAATTACTCTATAATAGTGAAAGTTCACAGGGGGCCAGAAAATATTATAAAGCCTCAAGGCTTGGAGATAGGAAATGGGAAGAAAAGAAAAGGAGTAGAAAGGAGAATTATATAAGACCTAGAAATTTCAGATTTTAGGTAAGTCTCAACTCCATCAACAATTTACTTAGAAAGGGTCCTGCCTGGGGATAATCCCCATCATTTTCACTGAACATAAAGCTTTGTTTGTAAGAACAAGCAGACTATTCAGTGTAGTAATACTTTTTTTATTCTAAAGAGTTTGGAAAAATGAAATTACCTAGATTAGTCTCTAAGAAATGAAGATGGCTAGAGATAGCTAGAAGTGGTTAGAGCACTGGCCCTGGAGTCAGGAGGACCTGAGTTCAACTATGTTCCTTACTGGTTGATTCTGGGAAAGTTGCTTAAACCTTGGAGAAGAGAGAGAGAGAGAGAGAGAGAGAGAGAGAGAGAGAGAGAGAGAGAGAGAGAGAGAGAGAGAGAGAGAGAGAGAGAGAGAGAGAGAGAGAGGAGAGAGAGAGAGAGAGGGAGAGAGAGAGGGAGAGGGAGAAGGAGAGGGAGAGGGAGAGGGAGAAGGACAGGGAGAAGGAGAGGGAGAGGGAGAAGGAGAGGGAGAGGGAGAGGGAGAGGGAGAGGGAGAGGGAGAGGGAGAGGGAGAGGGAGAGGGAGAGGGAGAGGGAGAGGCAAAGGTGGAAGGGGTAAGAGAATAATTATTTATTAAGTACTTACTTTACTAGGCACTGGGCTAAAGATTTTACAAATATTATCTTCTTTGATTCTCACTTTAACTTTGTAAGGTAGATACAAAGATAATGTGATCTGTTCAGGGTTACACAGATAGAAAGTGTCCGAGGTCACATTTGAACTCAATTCCTATTATTCCATACCTACTGCCATATGCATCATATTAGCCAGTTGCCTCTAGAGACTAAAGGCCCTTGTGTTTTAGAATGTCTACAGTATTTTCAAATCTCTTAAGTTTGAAAGAGAATAAAAGATTCCTCATGTACTGAGAAGAAGGTATTGGTCAGAACTCGGATAGTATAGGTTATTTCACTAAATAACTGTGTGATTGGATATCCCTTAATCTTTTCTTTTTCTTTTTCTTTTTTTTTTTTTTTTTTACTTTCACTTCTGAGCTCTCTTTCAGCTATAAATCTATATTTTAATCAAATGGAGATATATTCAATGAAATCTTTATAGGATTATTATTATGGGATATATTTATATCTTATCTAGGATATAATCGAAGGATATTATTATAATGATAAAGTAGAATTATAAGTATGAAAAAACTAAAAAATGACACGAGTCATGTGATTTTTTTGGTAGGAAACTGTCTACAAAAAATAATTGGCACCCATTGCAATTCACAATCTCAGAAAGTTTAGGGCACTGGAAGATTAAATTATTTTCTCAGAATCATATAGAGTTATATATGTTAGACTACAGAACTGATAGCAGGGGTTCCTAACTCCATGGCTAGCACTCTCTTCATTGCACTATGATACTTCTCTGGAAAGAACATAAACATTTTAAAAGTGCCAAAATACTATACTGATATTAGTGCTATTACTCTATTAGTTCAAGGACTCATGATTTCATAATCTATATAGATACTCTTTTTATAAAAGATCCCCTTCCCCAACTTGGTAGATAGTCTTTGTAAGTTTTCATGAGCAATGTGATGGCCAACCTTCTAATGATACTGGTAATGATGATAACATATTTACTTTTTAAGCATAGTCATATGTATATCCTATTCTTTATACATTTACATTTTGATAAAGAAAAATTTAATAGAGACTTGACTTTTTCAAGCTACTTTATTAGAGTTGTCCTCATAATTTTCTACTGGAATTTTAACAGGAAACTACAAGTTTAGTAGCCTAAGAAAAAGCCTGATTTCTTTACTTGCCTACCTAGCAAAGCAATTGCTGTCCAAGGTACTTTTCAACATGGTACAATATCCACCACTTTCAACTCCATCAGCATTGTAATAAAATGTGGCCATGCAGTACTGTTACTCTATCTCTACTTTCATGTATTATTAAGACAAGTATGCAAGGCAATGGAAATGACTTTGAAATATTTGCTAAAGTTTCCAATTGCCATAACAGTTCTTATTCTGTACTGAGAACATATGATCCAAATTTACTGTGTCAAGATGAAGAAATGCAGGCACTAAAGTATAGGCAATATATATACATTGCCATTCTGTGGAAGATTGGAAATTAAAGAAACTTGGCATTTGAAGTATCCTGTCTTATCCAACAGGGCCAAAGACTCTGGAGTGAGAGGATTTGAGTTCAAATGCTGATTCTCATACAAAATATACTATTTTGGGTAAGTCTCTTAGCTTATAGCCTCAGTTTCCTCATCTATAAAATGAAGGAGTTGGAGAGATAGCTTCTAAAGTCCTTTTCAGCTCTTTATATGGTTTATGAACTATTCCTTTCTCTAGGCAACCAATAAGTTCATGCTTCTCTCTAGCTATTTAAAGTCCATTTCCACAGTGCTCTATCCAGGCCTAACCTCTTACCATGTCTTTCATATATCACCAGGCTCATCTAAAATAATCTTTTCTTTCCATTTTTTATAGTCAACCTAATCTGAAAAGATATATTATAGTAATAGTAACATGTTAATAACTCAGTTATGTATGCATATGGCTTCTAGTATCATTTACAGTCTAATAGGATTCCTAAAGGAATCAATGTTAATGTCAAGGATTTTAGGTGACAAAGCAGGCTAATGAAATTATTTTGATTAGACAATTTCAGAATCACCTCTCATACCAGAATTCTCCCCAAAAGCAGAGATTGATTTCCTAACTCGTTTTAGTCAAAAATATTTTAGAGGCATTCATTAAGTGAAATTTGTCAAAACTTCTTGAACTCTGATATCTAAGTATTATTATTTAAAATCAACAAACCTAGAATAAAGGTCAGAGTTAACATTTGAACCCATATCTTCCAGTTCTCAAAGGAGTATTACTTTCATCACACCATATTAGATGATATTACTTATTTATTGTTTTATTGCTTACTGATTGGGTTTTAAATTTGTTTTTGCATTACAGATTCCTTTGAAGACTAAAAAAAGTTTATGAAATCTTTCTCAAAAAAGTTTTTCCATACATAAAACACATACACCTATTACGAACACTAATATTTTGGAATTCATGGTATATGTTTTAAAAAGCAAAGTTAAAGATCCATAACGAAACTCTCTAGAATAATGAAAAAGAGAGCCAGATTTAGAGTGAGAAAACATGAGTTCAGATTTTAGGTATGGCCAAGGTAGTGCCTGCATGACCTTAGCAATTCATTTAAATTTTCTGGTTCTGTTTCCTTGGCTGCAAAATGAAAAAATTTAGATGAAATGAAATCTAAGATTCCATCCAACTCAAAAATATATGATCTTTTTTTAAGATTCAAAATGTCACCTTTTGACAGAGACTATTACTAAAATTGCCTTACACTAACTTGGATAAACCAAATCAAATATCTTATGTTATTTTCTTCAAAAAGCACATAAGATTAGAAATGAATACTCTAGCTTCCTGTGAGGACAGTGGGAAGAAGCCATTTCAAGAATAGTTTCTCAGTCCATTTAAAACATTTTCTTCAAAGGCAATACTGCAGCAATTATCACAGTTCATTTGTCTGCAAATGCTTCTCTGTTGTTAATCAGTCAGTCATTAACCTTACCAATATCACTGTGTTATCATCATGCATTTCAAATAGGAGGTTTGAAACTACTATTCAGGCTGAAATATCCTGCTTTATTATTATTATTATTATTATTTATTATTATTATTATTATTATTATTATTTCATTATCATCATCATCATCATCAAACGAAGTATCATCATCATCTTCATCTTCATTATTTTGGAATTAGTCTTGATTGTGATGATATTTTTATGCCTGCATCTGTGCTTTCATGTATATGGGCTTTTTTGATATGTAAAGTACCATTATAGATAATAAAGAACTCACTTTCAAGTATGGTCAGCCTGGAACCAGCTACTACTAGCTGTGTCATCATGAGAAAATCACTTAACTTCTAATATCTTAAACAACTTGTTCAGTCATTTCAGTCCTGCCTGATTTTTTGTGGTCCCATTTGGGCTTTTCTTGGCAAAAATACTGCAGTGGTTTCTTATTTACTTCTACAGCCCATTTTACAGAGGGAGAAACAGATAAGCAGAGTTAAGTGACTTTCAGAGTCGCAGAACTAATGAGAGTATGAGACCATATTTGAACTCAGGAAGATGAATCCTCCCAGGACTCATGCTCTATCCACTGCACTATCTATCTGACCTTTAAATATCTTTTTTTTTTTCTTTCCAGTGTCATTGTTGTATCCATACATATCTTCTAAGCAACTAATTTAGATATTTTTATACATTTGGTGTATATCATAGCCTCAGAAACAGAATTAGTTCTTTGCTAGTTTTTTTTTTTTTTTTTTTCCAAGGCTTTCAATCCAGACTGCTATTTGATTATCCTAATTTGATGAGAAAATAGTTATATGAGCTAAATGAATAGTTCAGGAAAACTTGAAAGATTAGGGCAAATACATGAATAGATCCAAGTTTCATAGTAAAAAAACTTCGATTGTCCCAGACATCCTCCTCAGTAAAAATCCCATAACTTTACAAAAAATATCTGGCAAAGGACATGCAAAGGATCTCATTTTCAGACCATAAACCCTGATGATAATAACGTAGTTGTTTTTAAGAGATACTATTTGAAAGTGATATGAATTTTGGAATACCGAAATAGCAATCTAAGTCACACAAAGTTGGAAAATAGGCCCTACATAAAAAAACAAACAAACAAACAAACAACAACAACAACAACAGCAACAACAACAAAAAGATAATTATAGGAAGATGAAATTTGTCTTTTGGGTGGGCCGCTAGATAGGGCAATGGATAGAGTGAGCAGACTGGAGTTAGAAGAACTTTCTTTGCCAAAGGAAAAAAAAAAAAAGGAAGAAAGAAAGAAACCAAA
This sequence comes from Sminthopsis crassicaudata, assembly GCF_048593235.1. Lineage (NCBI taxonomy): Eukaryota > Metazoa > Chordata > Mammalia > Dasyuromorphia > Dasyuridae > Sminthopsis > Sminthopsis crassicaudata. Next base: position 418,328,631 of record NC_133618.1, on the reverse strand, counting down.
TGGGGCAGCAAAAATCAGGCTCAAATGAACAACCCACTTCTTTCTCTGGCCTTTTTTCCCTTTAGGTACCTGGTAGTCTTCAGACTCCACCCTCTAACCAGCTGTCCCTTGCTATTGTCTCTGGAGTTAATCTTTTACTTTCTTCTCTTCAGTTTCTCAATTATCTAGCCCCACAGGACTAGGGCTTGCTAAGTAACTATCAATCTAAAGGAATGGCTCAATAGAATTAGTTTAGTGCAGAGGAAAATGAATTGCCCTGGAATTGTGAAGACAGAAGCCTAATTTTGGCACTGATTCCAACTAGTTATGTCATCTTGGTTAAGTCTTTTTCTGTAAATTTTAGTTTGCTAAGAGATAGCATATTATCAATAGTAGGGAGTGGAGCATAGTAGACAGAGTACTGGACCTTGACTCAACAAGTCCCCAATTCAAATTCTCCTTTAGACATATATTTTGTGTCAATTTAAAGAAATTATATAATCGCTCTTGCAGCTTTAGTTGCCTAATCTGCAAAATAGTAATAATGATACAACCTGCCTCACAGGATTGTTGTGAGGATTAGGGGAGATGATGAATGCAAAGGCAATGTGTGACAGTGGAATAAGATTTGGATTTAGAGTTAGAGGGCCTGGGCTCATAGCCAACTCTGATTTTATATTCTTTGAATTTTGGCAACTTAATATTCTCTGAATCTCAGGTTCCTCATCAGCAATGGATTAAATGACCTCTAATGTCCCTTCCAGATTTAGATCAATGATCCCAAGCTATATAAAAATCAGCTACTATTTTTGCTCCTTTGTAAAATTGAGCCATTGGATTTAGTGATTTTTAAGGTCCTGTTTGATCCCAAAGATAGAAATTCAGGAATCTATATCCTGTCTATGGGGACCTTAGAGAACTTTTCAAATCCTTCATCTTGCTCTTTAAGTGCAAGAAAGGCATGTAGATATTTGCAAATAAGTTCAAAAGACAAAAAGACACAGTTACCTGAGGGTTGTTTTTTTGTTTTGTTTTGTTTTGTTTTTTGTTTTTTTGTTTTGTTTTGTTTTGTTTTTGTACAGGAGATAAATTTTTTTTTTTTTTTTTTATTGTACAATGACAGCTATTAAAGAATATTGTGAAATCTGCCACATTGTCTTTGGCCTGATTTGTAGCATATTTTAAAAGAGATTTATTCTCTTCCAAGATTACTTTGTTAATTATGTTAGTGTAACTTGTTAAGTATGTTAATGTACCTTATCTATAAAGGGATTGAAGTAATAGATAACAAAATAATGAAGATATATAGTCTTCTGAAGATAGTGACAAATGAACTTCTGACCACTTAAAGGTTAAGTTTCCATCCAGATCACACTGTTAAAAATGGGGATCTTTTGGCCAGATCTGAAAGCATATGCAGAATATATAGAGGAACTAATTTACATTATTCTTCAGTACCAGGCTTTCCCCATAACTTAAACAATCCACCTTTTTAGTTATGGCAATTTACATAGATAAAGCTATCAATTTAGTTAATTAGGATTTAAAAGTGTGATTTAAACAAAGATGAGACATCTTTCTCTAATAAAATTACACAAATAGATAATTGTTGTTGTCATAGACTGCTTAGCTGCTACTTTGCTAAAAAAAACAAACAAACAAAAAAAAACTTCAAAGTATAACTTTGATGTTAAAAGAGTCTTAGGAAGTTTGTGTATGACAAATGGGTTCGAGAAGAGAATACCTAATATAAAGTTTTAGGAGAAAAAAAAAAGGTGAAAATGCACTGGGATAGAACCCTAGCATTGGTTATAACTTAATGGGATTCTTAAAATATTCAAGGCAGAGTATTTCTCCTTTGATTGAGGCAGAGTGGTTTAGTAGATAAAAAGTTAGATTTAGTTTCAACAAGATCTGGATTTGAATCCTGTTTTATTAACTGTGTCCCTGGGTATGTCACTCAACTTCTCTGAAGAGTCTCAGTTTTCTCATCTATAAAACATAACACCCTACTGTTTTCTCCTCATATTTCCTGAATCCTGAGTCAGTCCTGCATATTTACAAAGTTATTAGGGATGCTATTATGTTAGGAGCTATTATATACTGGAAATAACGGTCCATAATCATCAAACACATAAATAGAATCAAAATATAGAAGAACAAATCATTCTGAATAAAGATAGCTTTGCTTATAGAGCAGAGCTTTGGCCCTGAAGGGTTTCTCCAGTTCAAAGGTGATCCATCAGGGATGAGAATGAAATGTTTTCACTTAAGACTCAATGAGTAGAAAACATCTTTCTTTGATGGATCTCACCAACTGGTTCTTAAAACCCCAACTTCTCCTAAGATAGCAAAGACATGCTACATAGCTTAGTCCCTGGAAGCCCTGAGGGAGGGAAGGAGAGTAATGGACTTTGCAGAGTAAGCTTTAAGAGATTTCTCAACTCTGTTCCCATGTGAATGAAGCAAGTGTCCGTTCAGAGATCTAATGCTGGTTTTTGGACCCAATATTGCAGAACTGATGTGATGATTTTACACTGCAGCCAGAATTACTGTTTGATGATGAATGAGCTCTTCCCTCTAAGACTTAAAAAAAACTTTTGATAATTTAGAGGGGAAAGAGTGAGCATTCAACTGTTCTTCACCTAATTTCATCTTGCAAGGAAGCCACCCCTAGAAGTGTTCTGTCATAGGAATGTATTTCTTTTATAACTGCATACTTTAGTCCTGATGAAGACTTACTATTTGTCATTAAGAGGAAGCCTTGGGTTCCTGCTGTAAAGTATGTGGCTGATAAACAGCTTCCCCTGCCAACAGGGAAGCAGAGGTAATCTACAAAACTCTGCAATATCTTGATGGGGCTAGGGCTTTCTTAAATGAGAAAACCTTTAGCAGGAGCTGAAAATAAGACACCACACAGTTCACATCAAATTAAAATGCTAATGGAGAGGGTGGCAGGCTGATGTATCTTAGATCAAGTTTTAGTTTTCTTTGGTTTTACTTTCTGTCAGGGTTATTCTATCATAATGTATCAGGAAAAGTCTTACGCTCACATCAAATCAAATCGTTAATGGAAAGGGTGGCAGTCTAACCTACTCTTGATCAACTGCTAATTTTGTTTTATTCTTCTTGCTCTTACAGCTATTCTCTGAAATGCATAACTCTGCATTCAAAAGAGGTTTTTGAGGGAGGCTGGGTGCTGAAATAGATTAAGATGAACTGAAGACAGAAAACCATTATGTTCACAGAATAAACACTTTTAATCATTTAATGTTATATGAAATATACAATTCACCTTTCACAGGCTGCTTTCATAACAAAAAGGAACCATCTAAAAATATTCATTTTCCCAGATTTGTCCAGTGATGCCTTTCGAAATAGTTGCTAGGGAAAGTCTCACTCATCAATCTAATTTCGTTGCTCTAAAGGAGGAGGCGATGGTTATAAAAATGTATTTCCATTTCTTTTTCCAAAAGAGAAACACACACACACACACACACACACACACACACACACACACACACACATGAATTTAGTGTTGCAGAAAAGTGTCAGATTTACAGCTTTTAAGATCAAAGTAATCAATTTATTCCAAGAACCAGCATAGTGTGGAAAAAGGCAGTGTCATGCCACTGGCCCTTTCTTTCACAGTCAGAGCTATGGGTAAAGAGAGTATTTTAGCTTTCATGTAGGCTCAGTCCTTGGGGATCTGAGCAAAGACTGAAGATTTAGAGTCTGTTTCCCTGTTGGAAATGAGGTAGCTGCATATCCAGGAGAAATGGGATAGAGGCAATCAATTAATTTCGGGGTATATCAAAAATGAAAACTTTACTTCTTTGCCTTGAGTAAAGGAAAATAGGATCAAGCAAAGGATTTTTGAAGAGCTACTATAAATGGGAGTTTTAGTGATATTTTATCTACTCTGGAGATTGTCTGGTAAATTTTACAATATAGGTTTACAGACATTATTGTGATGTGGACATCAAGGAGTCAAGGCAAATAAAACAAAGGAAAGAAAGATTTCATATTTGCAAAAGAAATTAAGAATTCTGTAAGAGAAAATGGCCAGATGGACTACAGGGGGCATACTAGATATTTTCTTTCTTTTCAACTAAATCTCAAAAAAAAAAAAAAAAAAAAAAAAAAAAAAAAAAAAAACCTTCACGAAGGAATTATGTGTTATAGGCAGAGCAGTTACAGCTGTATCCAGTGAATAAAAAGCAAGAAATCCAACAACATAGCCTTATGAATTTTAGCCTTATAAATTAGCAGTAGAGAGGTTAATTTTTAAGGAACTCATAATACATCCCTCACTCCACCAGCATATATAGGTAGTATAAAAATGATCAACAGGTTTGCGTCAGGGATTCACTCAGGGATTATTCTCTTCCTGTTTAGATTCTGCTGTTAGAATTTACATCCATTCTCTATTCATCCTACATCGATTGATGGCCCATGCAAAAAGCAAAGAATGCTACCTAGCACTTTGTGGTGGTGATGGGTGGTGGTAGGATGTGTGTTCATGTGCATTTGGAGAATTATAAGGTAGGGAAGATCAATTTTATTTATGCCAGAGAAAACCCTTATGATGTAATATTTCAAGATTATAGAGATTATACCCAGATTACTGAGTATAAATTCATACTTTCTCCAATTCTATAAAGGAGCAGAGTATAAAAAGTTTCAAATAGAGTCACAATAACAACAAAACCAAATCAAATCAAACAAAACAAAACACAAAACTAAGAGTCTGAGATGGAACTGGGGCAATGGGCCAATGTGAAGCACTGGGCTTGATAAGTATGAGGATGTTTATTTTTAAGATATATCCAAGACTATATATTCTCAGAGAAAAATTGCATTCCTAAAACATATATTAATAAATGGAAGCAAAGAGAATTAATGAATGGAATATGCATTTAAAAAGAAGAAATCCAACAAAGAAATAAACCTAGAATACATGTGATAGAAGATACCTCAAAAATTATTAATTAAAAGGATTATACAATATTAAAGTTAAAAGCATTTTAAAAAACAATATGATAAAGTGTTAGCCAATAGAGTTAAAAAGAAAAGGGCATAAAATCAAATTTAGAAACTTAAATAAAATGAACAAGGATATCACAAAAAGCCTGAAGAAAGAAACATTAGTATTAAAAACTACTAAGCACAGTAAATGTCTTCAAAACTGGGAATACAAGAGAAATACAAATATGGTAATACGTGAATATAAATGTACAAATATAAATATAAAATATCCAAACTAACAAATAGATCTTAAAAAATATAGTCTCAGTAAAGAAAGTAATAAATGCTCTAAAAAACCTGCTAATTATAATTCTAAAATAGACCTAAAAGGAATTATTTATCACAATGAATTTATAGGAGAGTACTATAAGACTTTAAAAGAGCTATCAATACCTCTACTGCACAAAAACTCAAAATGATAGCATTCTAAAAATCATTTTTATGAAATAAAGATATACCTAACATATAGAACAGAGACCCATATAATTAATAATCATTGATTCCAAATTATAAATAAAACCTTGGCAAAAAGACTAATGAAATTTATTTTTTAAATCACTATGATCATCAAATTTATATTAATACTTTCAGGATAGCCTATTTTTAGAATATCAATCAGTTAACATACTTAATCATATTATTTTCAGATCATCCCAAATCACATGGCTATCTCAATAAATACATAGAAGAGATCTGAAATATGATAAAAAATCTATATGAAGTTAGCATTATATGCAATTTTTTCAGTACATACAGGAGTAAATTAAGGAACTCCCTTAAAATTATTTGATGCTATTCTAGAAGTCCTATCAATAGCAATAAAAGAAGAAAAAATAACTTAAAGGAATAATCATCATAGGTAATGATGAGACATAATTATCTCTACATATTTAGAAAATCCAAGTGAAGCCGCTAGTAATTTTATCAAAGAAGCATACAATGAAATAAACCCACCAAAATCAGCAGCACTTATTTATAATGATAATAAAATCCAGGAGGCAATGAAATAGAGTCCCATTCAAGATAACTATAATATATATGAAATATTTGGAAGTTGATATATCAAGATGCAATCAGTACTTGTGTGTAGAATAAAAATATCACCTAAAGAGATAAGAATAGCTTACAAAGTGAGAAGAATACTCTGAAATCATAGCTAGATTATATTGATATAATAAGCTTGAAGATTTGGTATTATAATAATGAAGCTACTTGAGATATACTTTATAGAACTAAATAAATGTAGCATATCATTGGAAATAATTATTAAAAAGAAGAAATGAATAATTACAATTGTTAAGTCTTAGAATTTCTTACAAAGTATCAGTCATCAAAATGATTTGCTACTAGATAAAAACAGAAAATTAGATCATTGAAAACATCAGATTGGGAAGAATCAAGAATAACTGAAAAAAAATCCAAACAAAAAGGAACAAGGATAGGAAAGGAAAAAAAAATCTGGAAAAAAGTGAATATAGCATGGATTGATTTACATTCAATTTACATGGTTCTTTGTCTGGATACAGATGGTATTATCTATCTTAAATCTATTGGGACTGCCTTGGATCACTAAACCACTGAGAAGAACCAAGTCTTTAATAGTTGATCATCTCACATTCTCCTTAGAATGTGTACAATGTATTCCTGATTCTGTTTCTTTATATTTATTTATTTATTTATTTATTTATTTATTTATTTATTTATAATACACATTGCTTTATGAATCATGTTGGGAGATAAAAATCAGAGCAAAAGGAAAAAATCATGGGAGAGGAAGAAAAAACAAACAAACAGAAAAAAGTGACCATAGCGTGTCCACAGTTCTTTTTCTGGTTCTGCTTGTTTTGCTCAGCATCAGTTCAGGTACATCTTTCCAGGCCTTTTTAAAACCAACTTGTTCAGCATTTTTATGGAACAATAATATTCTATTATCTTCATATATCACAGCACATTCAGCCATTTCCCAATTGATGGACTTCTACTCATTTTCTAATTCTTTGCTACCACAAAGATTTGCTGCAAACATTTTTGCACATGTGAGTCCTTTCCCCCTTCTTTATAATTTCCTTAGGATACAGAACCAGTATTGGCTCTTTTGGGTCAAAGGATATGCAGAGTTTGATAGCCCTTTGGACATAGTTCTAGATTGCTTTCCAGAATGGTTGGATCACTTCACAATTCTATCAATAATGCATTACTATTCAAGTATTCCCACATCCCCTCCAACAATCTTTTCCTGTCATCTTAGCCAATCTGAGAAATATAAGGTGGTCAATAGTGATTTAAACTATTTTTTCATAGGACTATAGATGGCTTTAATTTCATTATCTGAGAATTGTTGGCTCTTATCCTTTGACCATTTATCATTTGGGGAATGACTTGTATTCTTATAAATTTGACACAGTTCTATATTTATTATAGAAATGAGATCTTTATCAGAAACACTGGTTGTAAAGATTTTTCCCCAGCTTTGTACTTCCCTTTTAATCTTGTTTCTGTTGGTTTTGTTTGTGTAAAAGCTTTTTAATTTAATGTAACCAAAGTTGTTCATTTCACCTTTCATAATGTTCTCTAGTTCTTTAATCATGAATTTTCCCCTTCTCCAAAAGATCAGATAGGTAAATTATTCCTTGCTTCCTTAATTTGTTTCTGGTATGATCTATTGTGCCCAAATCATGTACCCATTTTGATCTTATTTTGGTGTGGGGTGTGAGCTGTAGGTCTATGCCAAATTTCTGACATATTATTTCCAATTTTCCCAGCGATATTTGTCAAATAATGAATTCTTATTCTAGAAGCTGGAGTTTGAGAGTTTATCAAATATTAAATTACTATATGCATTGACCATTGTGTTGTGTATCTCTAATCTCTTCCACTGATCCACAACTCCATTTCTTAACCAGTACCAAATGTTATTGATGATTGCTGCTTTATAATATAGTTTTAGGTTTGGTACTGCTAAACCACCATTCTTTGCATTTTTTCTATTAATTTTCTTGATGTTCTTGACTTATTGTTCTTTCAGATGAATATTTTTTTTTAGTTCTATAAAATAATTTTTGGCACTTTGATTGTTATTACTCTGAACACGTAAACCAATTTAGGCAGAACTATTATGGTTCCTGGGTATGCCTTGGCAGACAGACTTCCAAATATTTTATTTTTTTCTATAATTTTTTTCTGAGGCAATTGGAGTTAAATGACTTGCCCAGAGTCACACAGCTAGGAAGGGTTAAGTGTCTGAGTCCAGATTTGAACTCAGGTTCTCCTGACTTCAGGGCTGGTGCTCTATTTATTGAGCCATCTAGCTGCCCCTCTGTTTTGGTTCTTCCTGGTTTAGGTATCAGTAATATATTTGTGTTATAGAAGGGATTTGGCAGGACTCCATTACCTATTTTTCCAAATATTTAAATAATATTGGAATTGTTCTTAAATAAATTGTTCTTAAATTTGGTAGAATTCACTTGTGAATCCCTCTAGGCATGGAAATTTTTGTTTTGGGGAGTTCATTGATGGCTTGTTCAATTTCTTTTTCTAAAATAGGATTATTGAAATAATTTGTTTCCTCTTTTGATAATATGGGAAATTTATATTTTTGTAAATATTCATCTATTTTACTTAGATTATTGAATTTGCTGCTATACAGTTGGTCAAAATAGCTCCTATTTATTGATTTAATTTCTTTTTCATTGGTGATAATTCACTTTTGATATTAGTGACTTGCTTTTTTTTTTTCTTTTTCTAATGAAATTAACTAAAGGTTTCTCTATTGTGCTGTTTTTTTTTTTTTTCATAAAATCAACTCTTAGGTGTATTAGCTCAATAGTTTTCTTAACTTCAATTTTATTAATCTCTCCCTTGAGTTTCAGGATTTATAATTTTGTATTGAATTGGGGATTTTTTATTTGTTCTATTTCTAGCTGTTTTAGTTGCTTTGCCCAGATCTCTTTGTCTATTTTATTCATGTAGTAATTTAGAGATAAAAGTTTTCCTCTAAGAACTGCTTTGGCTACATCCCATTGGTATTGGTATATTTTCTCATTATTATCATTTTCTTGGATGAAATTATAAATTGTTTCTGAGATTTGTTGCATGACCCACTCATTTTTAGAATTAGATTACTTAATTTCCTATTAGTTTTTAGTTCTATGTTGCTCTGGCCCTTTATGAAATAGAATTTTTATTGATTTGCAATCTTAAAAGGAAACATTTACTATTTTTGCCTTTCTGCATTTTATTGTTAAGCTTTTATGCCATAATACATGGTTAATTTTTGTGTAGGTGCCATATACTGTGAAGAAAAGGTGAATTCCTTTCTGTTTCTATTCAGTTTTCTCCACTACTCTATCATATCTGAGTTCTCTAGAATTCTTGTAATCTTCCTAGTTTATTTCTTGCTTATTTTGTGGTTAGACTTGTCTGATTCTGAAAGGGAAATGTTGAATTCCCCCACTAGTATTGTTTTACTGTCTAGTTCTTCCTTTAACTGATTTAAAATTTTTTTCTAAGAATTTGGCTGCTCTACCATTTGGTAGCATATATATTTAGTATCCTTTCTACTTTGTTTTTTAAGGTACCCTTTATGAAGATATACTATCTTTCCTTATCTCTTTTAATAAAACCTAATTTTACTTTTGCTTTATCTGAGATCAGAATTGCTGCTACCTTTTTTTTTTAACTTCAGCTAATGTTTAATAAATTCTGTTACAGCCTTTTATCTTTATTCTTTATGTGTCTCTCTGTGTCAAATGTGTTTCTTGTAAGCAACATATTGTAGGATTCTGTTTTTTAATTCACTCCACTATTCATTTCTGTTTTGTGGGAGAGTTCATTCCATTCACATTCACAGTTAGGATTACCAGCTCTGTATTTCTTTCCATCCTATTTTTTCCCCCTCTATATACTTTTGTTCTCTCTTTCTACCTTGTAATTAGCATTGCTTTTTTTTACCCACTCCACCCACTACATCAATCCCAACAACCACAATCATCTCCTCCCTCTTACTTCCTCTAACCCCTCTATTCATCACACTCTCATAACTAAGAACTACAAGACTTTATTTTGCATCACTCAAACGCAAATCCAGCACTTTAATTAAGCTAAGCTCTCACCCAAGGTCCAGCAACACTTAATATTGCCTATTTCAATAAAGCTCTATTGTAGATTTACTACTAAATCCTCCTTCATATCTTTGTTTGAATAGACACTTCATTATGTTTTAGGGTAGAGAATGTAACCCATTACTTCCCTCTCCATATGCTATACCTTTCCCTAACGTTTTTATGGTTTCATGATTTTGCTCACTTTGGAAGCCTATTGGGGTGAGCTGAAGATGGTGGTATATAGACTGGGTAAGTGAGAAGGGATTACCTTATATCTTATCACTCCTCCCCTTTGTCTTAGGAGTATTTTTTAAAACCATCTCACCCACTACCTTATTTTATATTGCTCCTTTTTCTCCCTCTCTTACCTTTTCCCTAGTATTTCTGCTCTCCTTTATACCTCCCCTTCCTTTTCTTCTTCCTTCTTATACTTTCTTATAGGGTTAGATAAATTTCTACACCCAAGTGAATGATTAAGTCATTCTTTCAGAGCCAAAATGATGAGATCAACTTTCAGATAATGGTCTTCCTTCCCTTCCTTTTTTCCTTCCATTGTAATGTGATCTAAGTTGTCTCATTATATCACCCCTTTCCTCTTTTTACATTATGGACCTTTTTCCATCCCTTAATGTCTTTTTTTTTTTTTATCATTACATCAGAGTCCATTAATAGCCACACCCTCCATCCATGTAATGCTGCCCTCTTGTCTCCCTCAGTGACACATACAGTTTTCAAGAGTTAGAGATATCATTTTCCCATCTAGGGTTGTAAACAGTTCAACTTTTAAATAATATATATATATATTTTCCCCTGTTTACTTTTCTATGCTTCTCTTGAGTCTTGAATTTATAGATTAAATTTTCTGTTTCATTCTTTTTTTTTTTCAATACAAATGATAGAAAATCTCTTACTTTATTGAAGACCCATCACCTCCCCTGAAAGATGATGCTGAATCTCGCTAGATAGTTAATTTTTGTTTGCAACTCTAGGTGCTTTGCCTTATTATGGAATGTGGTATTTTATACAGTATTTATTCCATTTATTTCAGTATCCACATATCCATTCCATTTATTGTAGAATCTGCCAGATCCTAGGTAATCCTGATTGTTGCTCCTTGATATGTGAATTGCTTTTGTCTGACAGTTTGCAGTAATTTTTTTCTTGAGATTGTATTTTTGGACTTTCACAACAATGTTTTTTGGGGCTTTCCTTGTGGGATCTCTTTTGAAGATGACTAATGGATTCTTTCCATGAATATTTCATCTTCTGTTTCTAGAATATCGAGGCAGTTTTCCTTAATGATCTCTTAAAGAATGCTATCTAGCTCTTTTTTATTAGCCTTTAGGTAGGCCAATAATTTTTAAATTATCTCTTCTGGATCTATTTTAATGGTTGGCTGTTTTTCCAAAGGAATATTTCACATTTTCTTCCATTTTTTCATTCTTTTTAGTTTGTTGGACTGATTCTTGATGTCTTACAGAGACATTAGCTTCTATTTGCCCCAGTCTAGTTTTCAATGTGTGATTTTCTTCACTTAGTTTTTGTATCTCTTTTTCCATTTGGTTAATTCTGCTTTTGAAGATATTATTTTCTTCAGTGGATTTTTTTTTCTTTTGACCAATTGTATTTTTATACCTTTTTATTTACAAAATATATGCATGGATAATTTTTTAACCTTGACCCTCACAAAATCTTCTGTTCCAACTTTTCCCCTCCTTCCCCCACCCCCTCCTCTAGATGGCAGGTAGTCTAATATATATTAAATTGTTAAAGTATATGTTAAGTCCAATATATGTATACATATTTATACAGTTATCTTGCTGCACAAGAAAAATAGGCTCTAGAAAAAAAGAAAAAAAACCTGAGAAAGAAAACAAAAAATGCAAACAAACAATAACAGAAAGAGTGGAGATGTGGTCCACACTCATTTCTCATAGTTCTTTCTCTGCATGTAGTTGACTCTCTTCATTATTGAACAATAACCAATTGTATTTTTTAAGGAGTTGTTTTCTTCACTCAGTTTTTTTCCCTTCCTTTTCCAAGATGTTGACTCTTATATACCTTTCATTTCTTTTCCTTTTTTTCTTCTATCTCTTTGTGTCTCTTATTTGCCTTTTAATGTCTTTTATGAATATTTCTAAGAAGCCTCTTTGGACTTGAGACCAATTCATACCACTCTTTGAGATTTTCTCTATGGACATTTTCTCTGGGTCTGAGTTGGTATTTTGGTCTTCCCTGTCACCACAGTAGCTTTCTATGGCCAAGGTTATTTTTCTGTTTCTTACTCATTTTCTTCCCTTTTATTTTGATATTTCCTCATTTTTTTTCTTTTACTTTTTTGGTTGAGCTCTGCTCCTGGGGTAAAGAGGATGCTATCCCAAGCTTCCTGTGTAGCTCTGAAGTTTGGCTTTGAGCACAATAGCCCTTGTGTTTGCAGGGGGTAGCTTTGTCTGGTCTTTTCAGAAAAGTCTGGTTTCCCAGAGTTTTCCTTTTGAGCTGGAACTGGAAGCTGTCTCACTGATATGCTCTTCTGCTGAGGATTTCATTTTCTGATTTTCTATGATTAAGACCCTCTCACTAACTTTCCCAGAGTCTATCTGAGCTGACCTGAATATCCTTTTCACCCTACTGAGACTGACTTTTCTTGAAGTTTTTCCAGTATACCTTTAGCTGGAAAGTAGTTTCATTTAGTCAGACTCTGTTCAGAGGCTTGGTTTCATGCAACTTTTGAGGGAAACTGGGAGAGCTCCAACAGCTTTCTGTATTTACTCCACCATTTTGGCTCCATCTCCCTATTCCATTCTGCTTCTTTCACTCAGCATCAGTTCATGTAAATCTTTCCAGCTAAAATCAGCTTGTTCATCATTTTTTACAATAATTTTTCATTACTTACACATACTACTACTTATTCAGCCATTCCCAAACTGATGAGCATCTACTCATTCTCCAAATCTTTGTTATCACAAAAAGAGATCCACAAGCACTTACAAGTATTTGTGGATCCTTTTCCCTCCCTTATGCATTCCTTGGAATATAGACCTAGTAGTGGCACCAGGGGGTCAAAGAATATACAAAGTTTTATATTCCTTTGGGCATAGTTCTAAATTGTTTTCCAGAGTCATTTGATCATTTAACAACTCCACCAACGATGCATTAATGTCCCAGTTTTCCCACATTCCCTCTAACATGTATCAATATATTTTCCTGTCATCTTAGTTAATCTGATAGGTGTGAGGTAGTATCTCAGAGTTGTTTTAATTTATGCTTCTCTAATCTATAGTGTTTTAGAGCATTTTCATATGACTATAGATAGTTTTAGTTTCATAATCTGAAAATTTTCATATTCTTTGACCATTTATCAATTGGGGAATTGTCTATTATCTCTTAATCTTAAACCTGAAGATTGCTATATTACATTAGGAAAATTATTAGTTTCTTCCTCTATAGCTTAAAAAACTGAATCAATTTTTTTTCAAGGAAAATTTCCCATTGGCAGTCTACTGATGAATTCTTTTGCTTCATTTCTTTATTTAATCAATGATCCATCAATAAATATTTGTCAAGTACCTACCATGTGGCGTTCACTGTTATACCTAGGTATTCAAATACTTTATTCCCTCTTTAGTGGCTCAGAGGCCAGCTCTATTGGTCTTTATTTAATTTTTTTAACTCTATACTCATTCGTTGTTAGGAATCTTCTTTACTTCTTTAGTCCTCTCCCACTGAAAACATCTGGACTCTCTCTCTAGGTAATAATGGATAAATTTATTTTAACTAGAAGGAAATTCTCAAACACTTCTAAATTATTTTCAATTCATGATTATATATCTCCATTGTATCCCTTCCAGATTTTCTTAAAGTTCATTGCTTTATAAGCTCCTTGAAGGCATTCAATTGTATTGTTTACCTGTATTTGTTTCTCATGGGATTAGTCCTGGGATAAAGTTAGCAGTTAATAAATAGCTTTCCATCATAATTACCTATGGCTGCATTGTTCCTAACTTGGAATTCTATCCTTTTCAATGAAGCTTTCTCTAAGCACTGATTTATATAGACATATTAGTTTGCCTACAATTTTTGGAACTTACATCATTTCAGTTGCTCCAATTCTAAGCAGGAACTGGTAAGCAACTAACATGGAAATTTGACGGCTCAGCTGGTCTGCTATAGAGCATTAAAAGAAAAAGAAAAAGAAAAAGAAAAGAAAAAACTAAGGCAAAGTTATCTGGACTACTTGCACTGTGACTGATTCTGTTTATTAGGGTAATATATTTATAACAAAATATCAACTGAAATAAAAGTTTGATCAATCCTGAATGAACACTTTGTAAAACTATTTTTTGTCATTTGAAGAAGCTTATATTATACTTATGAACAACATTCTGGATCAGTATATAGTTATTTGCCTGTATCATAAAGACTCATTTTACTGAGTTCAAATTTGGCCTGAAATATTTGGTAGCTGTGTGATCCCAGACAACTTAACTCTGTTTGCCTCAGTTTCCTTATCTGTATACTGAGCTAAAGAAGAAAACAGCAAACCACCCCATCATCTTTGCCTCCCCAAAACAAACCAAAATAGTCTAAAAATTTTCAAATAATGTCAAGAAAAGTTGTACATAACTGAAGTAATTAAATGAGATTATATGTACAAAAGAATAATAATTATGTAGTCCAAAGCATTGAGATTGGAATCAATCAGTAAGACAGAATTGAAATCCTGATTCAGATAACTGTTTATATATAACTAACTTAATCTCTCAGCCCAGGGTTCTTTATTTGCAAAATTGGGATTAAAATAGCACTTACATCAGGGTTTTTATAAGTATTAATTGAAATAATACTAATTCATATAGCATTTATTGCAAATTTGAGAGCATGATATAAATGTTTGTTATTTTTTTATGACAAATCTAAGACCAATATGTCAGTTTATCAAATGTTTAGTGCTCACAATTTGGGTTGATGGTTTAATCTTAAGGAAAATATGTGGGGAGAATGAAATTTTAACTACTTTCAGGAATAATCTGAGCTCCCAGTCAATATTCAAATCTGTTACCTCTCTGCCTTCTTTTTGTCCTTTCCTGCAAACTGGACTCCAGGAAGCTTTATTCTCTAAAATCTCACTACAGTTTTGGTCTCTCTTCCTAATGAAATGCTTTTCAGCTGCTGGAAAGGAGAAACTTATCTTCCTCAGAACTTTGATTAATCTTTACTATCAATGAACCTCCAAGGCCATTTTTTTTCTAAGTAGAAGGAAGTTCATTGTTAATCAATTTCTTCCCAAGTTCCACTAGGGTTCTGCTACATTACTTTGAAAGTTTATGGTTGAAATCTTACAGGAGAAACAAAACTCCAGTATCTATATGTATCCAATATTCTGCATGGTGGTAGAAAATGCAAATCAAATGCAAATGTTTACATTTATTAAGTAACACTATATATCAGACACTATGGTAAAGTCTGAGGATGAAGAAATATCTAATAATTCAGAACATGAATTAGATTGGGGGGGACTTTCAGTGAAGACTTCCTATAATCAGTAGTTCTATATTTGGGCCTTAAAAGAAGAGTTTTAAAGACAGAGGTGATAATTACAACAAAGAAAAACTGAAATTTATATGCAGCTTTAAGCATTTCAAAGTGATTTACATATATTATTTCAATTGATCCTTGAAGCAGTCCTGTTACTTAAGTGATAGTTATCTCCGTTCCATAGATGAGGAAACTGAAGCTAAAAAGTATGATAAAGTGGGAAAGAATATTGGCTTTGGAGTAAGATGACACATTTCCAAATGACACTTCTGGGGCTTACTAGATGTGTGATTCTGGACATGTTAAATAGGGTAAGGTGAGTAACTGAGACTCCTTCCATCTACAGACTTTTGATTCTATCACTTGTCCATGACTGTACAGTAAGTTAATATATGAGACTATGAAGAGCCCATATGGGACAATATTTAAAAGTTCCTGATGACAAAAGAGGACAACAGAAGAACAAGATGTGAATGATAACTATGGTCTGGTTAGTATGTCCTGTATATAAAAGGAGCTATGTGAGATTAGGCTGGCAAAGTAGATTAAACTTTGTTGAATAGTATACTAAATTCTAGACTCAAACATTTATATTTTAGTTGAAGGCAATGAAAAAATCACTTAAAATTTTAGAAAAAAGGAGAAATGTGAATAGAACATTATCTTAGGAGGATTGCCTGGGCAATGGTGTGGATTGGACATCAGCTAGACCAGAGAAAGGGCAGTTAGGAAAGTATTGCAATAATGAACTGAAATAACACTAAGCCATATGGATCAAAAGGTTTGTTTGAAGGATGAGAAAAAGAAGAAAAAAGCTGCTTTAGAAATATAGCTTTTGAAAAATATACATTATCCACTCTAATGCCTATTTCAAGGAATGCTTTAGCATTGTACATTTTATATAAGCTCACAGCGATATTTTAACTTTTCTCAGTCCTATTCTTCCTGTGATATCTAAATTCAAAACTGATATTTTTAATAAATCATAATTATAAATGAATCACAAATGAATATTAGACTACTGCGTAAAGCCTGTAAGGCATGAAAATTTCTCTGTTAATTCTAAATTTTCAAATAAAAAAGCTCATTAAGGTAGAATAGGAATAAGAAATTAAAATAGCCATCTTAACCTCCTTTTTGGATTCCATCTTTGAATTATTAGCTGCTCTTTAGACATCCTACATGGATGTACTATCAGCATCTCAAATTTAAAAATATATCAAGGATAACTCATCTTCTTTCCTTTGACACATATATCCCTTCTGAACTTTCCTATTCTAAATGGGATTGAAATACTTCAACTGACTTAGCTTTGATCCAATCATTCTTGATTCTTTCCTCTCACTCCATATTCAATCATTTACAAAATATTTTTCATTCCACCCCAATGCCAACACTTGAAGATGTTCTCTTCTCTTCATTCCCATGGAAAGCAGTGATATAACTAGCAAGCACAATATCCAGGAACAAGTTCCATACCTGCCTGGACATTGTCTTAGTTAAGGCCCTTAACATTTTTGTTTGGATTATTTCAATAGTATCCTTATTGATTCTCTGCTTCCAACTTTTTCAACTTTCATGCTGTTATTCATACAACTGACAAGATAGTCTTCTCAAGGGACAATTCATTTATTGCTCAAAAATATTCACTGGTTCCCAATTATTTCTAGGAAAAACAATATTTCTCAGTTTGGCACTTAAATCCTTTCTCAATCTTCATTTACCTTTTCAGATATTTAAATTTGATATATTATTTCAAATATCCACCCATTGGACTGCCTCCCATGTATGTGATGTATTACCTTCTCATAAATTTGGAAGAAATTTGAGAAATCATTGAATCCAACCTCCATTTTACAGATTCAAAAACTGATGCTTAACTTTATCTAATCACATGTATAGAGAGTCACTCTACTAGTACATATCTGAGTCAGAACTCAAACTAGTTTCTCCTTAATATATTTTAACATTCAACTTAGTTAATGCTCTGCAATATTTTTAAGTTTATGTTCAGATTTTAAAGTTTTTTCCCTCCCTACTTTACTTGAAGTACATATTTGTTTCTTTCCAACAGATTCTGCTTCTTTAAGGCAAGGACTTTTCATTGCTTTTTCTTTGGATCCCAAACATCTAGCACAATGCCTTTTATATAGCAGGCATTCAACTGATCAAAGGGACATTTACTAAATCTAGAGGATGTATGTGTGTATGTGCGTATGTGTGTGCTCATTGTGTTTCATATGTAATCTTTATAGGAGTATCTAAAGAGAATTCAAATAAATAAATTGGATCGTGTAGCTTCAGATTATATTGAAAAAATTAGAACCTTAGAGGTAGGGATTTCTTAGATTAGAAGGGACATGTATCCATATGTAACATGGAGTTTCTGTACTTCTATGTTCACCTTCATGCTCATTCTCTAAGTTTGTTCCAGTAATTACATTCCACCACCAATTTTTCAAAAAAGGAAAGCAATTAAAGCTTCTAGCCAATCATTTTCCATTGACCTTTAACAGACCATACGATTGTGGAGGATGCCTTTAACCCATTTTAACTGCCGTCTTTAATACATAGAATATCCACAGTAGAAAGTGAAATAGCAAATGACTAGTGGAAATGTGTTTGTAGACCTCTATTCCCCCAACACAGTAATTGCTTAACACTTTGGCATTAATGCCATTTGTTAAGCTCTAAGATAAATACATGCACATTAGACATTCTCTCACCATTTATTCAGAGGCCAGATGATGAAGGCCATTATTTAAATGGGAAGTGTGTCCATTTTGTTTTTGAAAACAAAGCATTGCTTCACAATTCATAATGAAAGTATGATTAGTTTTTAAAGATACAGACAGTACAATTTCCAGAACTGTATAATTGCTGGCCAGACTCAATCTGACTACAGTGTTTATGTATTTCTACTGGAAAGCTAGGATTCATATAGTAAACACAAATTCTTACGTTTATACTGATCTCAAATGAGTTTATATTTATCTTTATACATACATATATTTATATATATACATATATATATATATGTGTATATATATATATATGAAAGGCTATATTTATGGTTCTTATCAGAACTTCCACCAAAGTTACAGTAGATTTTTTAACATTTGATTCAACATTTCAATCTACATTTTAGACATATAGTTAACTTGATAAAAAATTAACAAATAAATAAAAACATTTATTTAATACCTAATTATATGTCAAGCTGTTTGACAAGCACTTTACAAATATTTTCTCACATAATCCTTGTAACAAACCTAGGATATATGTGTTATTATTGTTCCTATTTTACTGGTGAAACAATTGCATCAAACAGAAGTTAAGTGACTTGCCTAGAGTCATACAGCATTTGGAATTTTGACTCAAACTCAATGCATTATCCATAGTGCTAGTTAGATGCCTTCTAATATATCCTTCTGATAAGCCTTGTTATAAATTCTAAGTAAGTTTTAAAACTTCTTAATGATGGGCAACCTTACTGGCTGAAGAGTTATTTGAGAAAGACTGAGGGAGCTTATCTTAGAAATAACCTTTCCTGAGTTTTCCTATTTTATTTTCTTGTTTCATTTGAGGTCTGCCTGTGCCATAATTCCAGGTTTGATTAGGTTTCATAAAACAGTTATATATCATCATGATAAATTCTAAGCAGCCATAAAATTAAAGAAGTGTGGACTTTGGTATGAATTTTTCCCCAAAAAAGTTATATGATAATTAAAAGCAGATCATGTAAAACAGGGCAATCTTAGTCTGCTCAAAGTGTGAAAAAGTCTGTCTAGGTATCATTTATATCAATGAATCAGAACATTCAAATGCAATGTAGTCATAGATTTTTAGTGATAGAAAAGACAGCAAATATCTAGGCCAACTCTCTTTACAGATAGAAAAATGAGGCCTAGATAGACTAAGTAACTTCCCAAATGTCACACAATTCAATAGCAGCAGAGCCAGGAGTCAGAACCCAAATTTCCTGGATCTTAATTCATGGCTCTTTCCATTATACTGCATATCAACTCAAGATCTCTCTGTGTTGTATAGTGGGGAAAAATGACTGAAATGATATTATAAAGAAGGATAATGATTGGCAGGCAATGAATAACACTGTGACTGTGTGGGTGTTGCAAAAGGGAGCTCACAGATCAAAAATGGGTATGCTTAAATCAGAAGGTGTTAGAAAAACATCATCAGTGATAAGCAAGGTCACAAGTGAGCTGTGCAGAAGAAGGGAAGCTTTTAAGAGTCTAACATCCTATCCTTCCCTGCACCCCATTTCCTAACCTTTTTCTTGAATTTTTCAATCTGTCAGACTAAGAATTAAGTAGTAGTATATTCAGACCTATTGTATATTAACATAGCTGCATTACCTCATCAGAAACATTATAATTGTGTAGCTGGAATACACAATTGACCTTCTACCTGGTTAAGAAACTAGAAAATCTTCTATTTCCTTGATGATAAGGATGATTTTTTTACATAATGACTATAGGTCAACCATCAGTGTGTGTTTTATTCCCTATTAAAATATTAGTGTTATAAAGATATTATATTGGGAATCTTAATGCTATACAACAAAATATCTAAGAAATAAAACATTAGTACCAAATAGACACATACACACATATAATATTACATTAGATATCTCAGAATTTTTTCCTAGTGTTATTATAAAAGTAAATATTATTACAAAGTAAATTGGCAGTTCTAAGCATGCATTTGTAATAAGAAAAATCATTTTATCTTAATCTATTACAAATATTTGTTTCTATTAATGCCTTCTCAAATCTTAATATAAATATACACACATATATAATATATATATACACACAGTACAAATATACACATACATATAAATACACACATATAAATATCCTCATATATAATGAAAACATTAATTATATTACAAATAAGTCATTAATTGACTTACTAATTAGTGACAGTCAAATCAAAATAATTCTATTTCTTAACTTAGTAGAGCCTCTGTATTATTTATTAATCTGTTATAGAAACTATTAAAACATTATGTCTCATAAGTGTTATTTTTACCGTTACAAGTAAAAATAATTTTTAACATTTCATTTTTAAAAACTTTGAGTTGCACATTCTCTATCTTCTGACCTCTCCATTCTCCTTTGAGAATATAAGCAATTTAATCTAGGTTATATATGTGTGAATAGGCAAAACATTTCTATAATAGTTATACTGTGAAAGAAAACATAGGTCAAAGAAAGTTAAGAAAATAAAGAAAGTTATAAAAAGTATTCTTCAATCTGTAGTCAGACATCAGCAATTCTTTCTCTGGATATGGATAGCACTTTTCATCAAAAGTCTTCAGAATTGTTTTGGATCATTGTTTTGTTGAGAATAGCAAGTTAATCAGAGTTGATTTTTTTACAGTATGTTGTTACTTTGTACAGCTCATGGAAGTCTTTCAGGTTTTCTCATAGCACACTACTCAACATTTCTTATAGCACAATCACATATCACAATTTACTCAGTCATTTCCCAATTGATGAGCATCCCCTCAATTTTCAATCTGTTGCCCCCAGAAAAGAGCTGTTATACATATTTTAGTAGATATAGTTCTTTTTTCTTTTTTTCTTTTTTTTTTATTTTCCTCTCTTTTGGTATATAGATCTAGTGGTGATATTACTACGCATGTTTTATAGCCCTCTGGGCATAGTTCCAAACTATTTTACAGAATGAATGAATTAGTTCATAACTCCAACAACAATGCATTAATGTATCATTTCTCCCACATTTCTTCTGACAATTATTTTCTTTTTTCTGTCCTTCTAGGTATGAGATAGCATCTCATAATTGTTTTAATTTGCATTTCCCAAATTGATAACTTTGATTACTTCATCTGGAAACTGTTCATGTCTTTTGATCATTTATCAGTTGGGGAATGGTTCTTATTTTTATAAAATTATCTCAACTTCTCTATGTTTGAGAAATGGGGGGCATTTATCAGAGAAACTTGTTTCAAATTTTAATTCATAATTACTTTCTTTAACTATATTTATTTTATTCTCTCTCTCTCCTCTTCTCTCTCTCTCTGTACCTCTCTGTACCTCTCTGTACCTCTCTCTCTCTCTCTCTCTCTCTCTCTCTCTCTCTCTCTCTCTCTCTCTCTCTCTCTCTTCTCTCTCTCTTCTCTCTCTCTCTCTCTCTCTCTCTCTCTCTCTGTCTCTTCTCTCTCTCTCTCTCTCTCTCTGTCTCTCCTCTCTCTCTCTCTCTCTCTCTCTCTCTCTCTTTCTCTCACTCTGCCCTTCTCAAAAATGTTTTACTTCTGACTACCTCTATCCCTAATCTATCTTTCCATCACTCCCCCCTTTCCTTATTGCTTATTTTCCTACATAGTAACATAGATTTCTATATCTAATTGAATATATATGACATTCCCTCTTTGAGCCAGTTCTGATGAGAGTAACATTCACTCACTATCCTTTACTTCCTTCTTCCCCTCCTCTATTGTAGAAGCTTTTTCTTGCCTATTTTTTATGATAATTTATCCTATTCTGCTTCTTCCTTTCCCTTTATCCCACCTGTTAGGTTCTTACTAAGTGCTAATGAGATAATGAGATGATAGTTTCTTACTAAGTGCTAAGTTGGTACTTAACAATTCTCTAGTTCCGGTCCTTAGGGGAGTTTTACCCCTGTGAACTCCTGGGGAGGAGCTTAAATGTTTAGGAGGAGCACGTTCATTGGTTGAAGTATTTTTTCCCAGAAGCCCCTGAATTATTCCATGCCCATTCTCTGGGAGGATAAAAGAAGACACCATTGAGCAAGGGGAGAGTCTTGTCTGGGCCAGAGTTGGGGCGACTCTCCAGAAGAAGTCTTGACTTTAAGCTAGAGAGCGATTGGCTCGCTACAGGAAGAAGAATCTGGCCAAGAGATTGAGTTGAGACAGCAGATCTCCTCCCAGAGAGCAATTGGCAGTCTCTGGAGACAACAGAACATTACACCTACCAATACAATTCCTCTCTTATTCCTTAATTTTATTTTGTCTTAGATATTATCTCTTTGAATTCAACTCACACCTTTGACCTCTATGTCTGTCTGTCTGTCTATCTATCTATCTTCATCTATCCATCTATCCATTGCTGCTAAATGCCTTAATCTCAGAATTTCAAATGTGTTGTTTAATTGGGGGTTTTAAACCTTTTTATTTTCCCCCCTAGCTTTTTGAACTGCATACTCAATTCACTGATCTCTTTATTTTATGCAAGTAAACATCTAGAGGTATAAAATTTCCCCTAAGAAGTGATTTGACAGCATTCCATAAATTTTGGTCTGTTGTCTCATTATTGTTATTCTCTTAGTTGAATTTATCAATTGTGTCTCTGATTTGTTGTTTTACCCACTCATCCTTAAGGATTAGATGATTTAGTTTCCAATTAATTTTTGGTCTGTTTTTCCCTAGTCCTTTATTAAATGTAAATTTTATTGTATCATGATCTGGAAAAAATGTAATTAATATTTCTGCCTTTCTGCATTTTTGAGGTTTTTATGGCCTAATACATGGTCAATTTTTGTGTAGTTTCCATGTACCACTGAGAGAAAAAAAAAAAATAGTATATTCCTTTCTATCCCCATTCAACTTTCTCCAAAGGTCTATCATACCTAACTTTTCTCAAATTATATATATATATATATATATATATATATATATATATATATATATATATATATATATATATATATATATATATATATATATATATTATATTATATTATTATATATATTATATATTATATATATCTCCTTAACTTGTTATTTATTTTGTGGTTCAATTTATCTAGTTCTATTAAAGCAAAATTGAGAGCCCCACTAGTAGAGTTTTGCAGATTCTTTCTTGTTGTAACTCTCTTAACTTCTCTTGGAATTTGGATTCTATATCACTTGGTGCATATATATTTAGTACTATCATTACTTCATCACCTATGGTATCTTTTAGCATTCCTAATCTCTTTTAATTAGATCTATTATTGTTTTGTTTTGTTTTGTTTTTTTTGCTTGATCTGACATCATGACCACTACCCCTGTTTTTTTATTTTTATTTTTATTTTTATTTATTTATTTTTTTACTTCAGCTGAAGCATAATAGATCCTGCTGCAGCCTTTTATCTTTACTCTATATGTATCACTCTGCTCTAAATATGTTTCATGGAA